>NC_134534.1:93543333-93850000 GCF_050624435.1 Tenrec ecaudatus | reverse complement strand
TATGGTCTCATCCATATGAAATCTCTAGAACGGGAAACTATACAGACCGAATGTATTAGTAGTTACCAGGTGTGGGAGGGAAAGAAAAGGGGTAAGACATAATTAACATCACTGAACTATTGAGGTATTTAGTTTATGGTGCCAACCTGACCCATAAGCACATGTGGGGTTAATTGAAGTGCAGACGGATAAATAACTCAGTGAGCCTGGCCTTTCTAGTTCTCGGGTCTCTTGTTTCTGATGGTCGGACCAGGGTGCAGCTGCCTTAGCCAGTTCCCTCTTCAGCTTGCAAGGCTCACTTCCTGCAAGACATCCCCAAGGAGAAGTCACATGGACCTACCCCAATGCAGCCCTGGGTGCTGGAGCAGCCGTGTGGAGACCCCTGCCAGCACTGAGGTGTTTACATATTGACTGACTTGGCTTTCCTCCTGCAGTCGGCATCATTGTGTCTTTTTTATGAGATGAAAGAGGACTTTGTGGATTGATGTTGGATATATGGGTTAATGTTGGATTTGTGCGCTTGGGCAGCACTGGGTTGGGATGTTTTCTTGATGCACACTTAACCTTTATATAAAACTCTCTCTTATACATGAGTTTCTGTGGATTTGTTTCTCTAGAGTACCCAGACTAACACAAATATACAGGTGAAGAATGCTGGAATGGCCAGTTTGGGGTTACATAGGTATTTACCACATTTTAAAAAATGTTTTCAGTTTTAGGAAGCCTGTTTAAAGAAGGTAATGCCAAAAGGGGATGCTGATGCATAGAAATGGAGAATTAGAAGTCAGAAAAGACTCCCAGCTCCTAATCCAATCCCATTGTGACCTTTCCTCTCCCAGTCGCCATCCCTACAAGGTCACAGAAAGGAATAAATGCACAATGGATTGATCGAGTAAGCATTTTATTACTGGCAAGGGCTGAGGTTCCAACGTGGCACTTCGGAGGGCTATACGGAAAAACACAGAGGCTCATTCTGACTTACGCTTACGTCTCATAGATCTAGAATTTCCTTTCTGGGAACCAAAACCTACATTTAGGCTTAGCCCAGACCAGGAGGAGGTGGATCTCATTGCCACCACTGCCCAGCCTCACCTCACCCACCCACCCCTATTCCAAGTCCTGTTCCTGCACAACCTCCTCTCGTAGCCAAAAAGGGTTCTCTTGTTCCCATTACACTGAGAAGATTTGTGTAAGTAATTACAGGCTCTCCTAGGCTGGAGATAAATTTCTGGAAAGTTTGGGGGTAAGAATAAAGAAAGGACAGATGCTAGGTCATCTCATTTCTATAGGCTTCCCAAGGATAGAAAATAACTTCCAAGTTAAGGGAACTGTAATGGCATCCCTTTGTCTAGCACAGTGGACAGTCCTAGCCCATGGCCACCACCATGTCTTCTTCCCTTCAGATTGAAAAGTTGTACCTGGCCCCTAGTGCATCCTACGCACTGCCAGTGTGTCAATTCCTACTCAGAGTGACCCTATACAGGACAGAGTAGAGCTGCTCCTTAGGGCTCAATGGGAAAGGAACAAGGAGGAAGCTTGACTTTTGTCAGAGGCCATCGTAAATAAGATTTGTTAATAATGATGCAGCATGATAAAACTTGGCACCTCGGGTTCCTTACATGTAAAGTGAGGTTGACCGATGATCTGTTCAATTCCTTCTCACGTCAGTGCGTTATTTGATATAAGGCCACGAACTCGGGTACCACCCATACCACTGCACAAGCACAAAGCTTTTATCTTGATCTTGGCCCTGAGAGGAGCCCCTATACGTCGCTAGCTGAAGCTTCCATCTTATCCCCATCAAGAAACACTTTCGCTGTGCTACACGCATGATTATGAAAGCCTTTCACCACTATGTGAAACGCTCCTTAAAAGGTCACACTCACTTCCATCAAGTCGAATCCAATGTGATGTAGTGGGTTATGCCTTTGGGTTGCTACCCAAAAGGTCAGCAGTTTGAAACCACCAGCCTCTCCTTGGAAGAAAGGTGAGCTTTTTCTATCCCTGTAAAGAATTACAGTCTGGGAAACCCTGAGGGGCAGCTCTATTCTGTCCTACGGGGTTGCTGAAATCCACTTTGAGAAACCTGCATTTGGGGAGGTGGGGGGAGTAGGACATTCCCAGGGATGAGGGCACACTGATTGCTGGTACCTGGTTTGCTGAAAACAATTACCACTTTATTCTTCAGTTCTTCATGCTTGTTCTTAGCTCAAATTCCATCTGGACATTTCAGAGTTACCAGAGCATGTAAGGGGGGAGGCAGGTATCACCAGCTCAGACATTTTCCAGATGCGTTTTGTGATTGGATAGCTCAAACATAGCTTTGTTTTCAACCTTCAAGCCTGGTTTAAGATTGATGGGGAAAGGAAGTTGACAGGAAGGGGAGACGTTACCCTTATTTCCACTGTTCTGCAAGAGAGGGGGAAACTTGAAAAAAAAAAGATATATTTCCCACCACAAATGCAGTCCCATTTGTGCTCAGAGTATTACAGAAAACTACAACTTCATAAGGGACATGCAGAGGATGAAATTGACAATTAAAATGCGATATAACAATCCTGGTTTCCACTACAAGTGCAGTTTCTAAGTTATGCAAAATTTTTCCTTTGCAATAAAAAAATCAAGAGCTGGCTGTAATTTCTGGCATACCATATTGCAGTGCCATTATTTTAAATATCATATATCTAATTTTTCAAAAATGAGATGCTGTTGTGGTTTTAAGTGTAAAACTCACAGCAGTTGTGTCTGTTAAAATTATTGGGTATAATGATCCAAATTCTACCTTGCAGGGCTGGATAGGGCAGAGGTTGTACACTGGTGCATATGGGGGCTGGAGGCACAGGGAATCCAGGGTGGATGATACCTTCAGGACCAAGGGTGTGAGGGACGATGCTGGGAGAGTGTAGGGTGAGTGGGTTGGAAAGGGGGAACTGATTACAAGGATCCACATGTGACCTCCTCCCTGGGAGAGGGACGGCAGAGAAGGGGGGGAAGGGAGACTCCGGAAAAAGCAAGATATGACAAAATAACGATGTATAAGTTACCAAGGGCACATGAGGGAGGGTGGAGTGGGGAGGGAGGGGGAAAAAAAAGAGGACCTGATGCAAGGGACTTAAGTGGAGAGCAAATGCTTTGAGAATGATTGGGGTGGGGAATGTATGGATGTGCTTTATACAATTGATGTATGTATATGTATGGATTGTGATAAGAGTTGTATGAGTCCCTAATAAAATGTAAAAAAAAGAAAAGGGAAAAAAAAGAAAGAAAGAAAAGAAAATGATTAGGGCAGGGAATGTATGGATGTGCTTTATACAATTTATGTATGTATATGTATGGACTGTGATAAGAGTTGTATGAGCCCCTAATAAAACGTTAAAAAAATTATTGGTTGTAGTCCAAGATGGGGTGCAAGGTATTACTTTTTCTGTTAAAGGAAGTCTTAGTCCATTAGGTCTAGAACAATGTTTTCCAAAGTGGGCAATATCGCCACCTAGAAGGTGCTGGAGCAATGTAGGTTGGGGGCCGGGGGCGGCAAAAGCCAATGGCTGCACTTGAGCAAGATAATACAAATGTGTGCCTTGAATACATCTGGTAAGGGCAATGACTTGAATCAAATCCTCTGGTAAGATACCCCACCCTACTTGAGTCTCATTAACATAATAGATGCCCACTGGTAAATGGGACCAAAACCACAGAGGCGAGGATCACAAAACAGAGGATAGTGATATCATACCATAAAAATGGAGAACAATCACATGGTTGCATAACTGTCAAACCACTGAAAACTATGGCCCAGACAAATTGACAACCTTAAGTGTCACAGATTCCATATGCCTTATTTGCATCCACAGAAAGTTGTCCGATCTCCCTGGTGGGCTACAAGCACCTTATTTACTTATAGTCCCTTCCAACCATTGTGTTGGAGTCACAATGACTATAGCTAAAAGGATCATATTAAGTGACTCATTGTACTGCAGGTGTATGCCTGTGGTAGTCCATCAAGTCGATTACAACTCTTAGTGATCTTACAAGACAGAGTGCACCTGCCCCGTACAGTTTCCTAGACTATAACAACGGGAATCGATCCAGCTATTTTCTCCCACAGAGTCACTGGGTGGGTTCAACCACCAATGAATGCTTGGTATTGAAGTGCTTAATCATGTGTTCCACCAAAGAAATTTCTCTTCCGTGCAACAGTCTGGTCTTACTTTTATATCTGCCGCACGCAATGTATGTCCTACCCTAGAGTAGGTCCGCCGTGTTTACCTGGATTTGTTTGTGCTTTTGAAAATAATCCCAGGACTTTGGAGCGACTACAGTAGTTCCTTCTATAAGGAGAACTCTAAGACAAACAACTGAAGATTGAAAGAAATGATTAGAAAAGAGGAAAGATGGGTGGAGATGGTACCCATTTGGCTAGTGAGACTATTTCATCAAGTTTCTAAACATGGCCCAGGAAATATAACCAGAATGAGGGTGTCTGTCCTGTTGATATGTGACAAATGCTGTCCTCCTCTGACTTCCAGGTATGAGTCAGAGATTGAAAAGGCGGTGGAAAACTTACATATCCGTCTGGATGATAAATTGTGGGGAAAAAATCCCATTTTTCACAAATTATGGACTTTTTTTACTGCTGGTAATGCACAGAAGATTAAACTGAAGTCTATATTTCACAAATGGAAGGACCAAATGATTTAAAACCTTTGTTATAATGACCTACTTTGGAGTGAAGAATCAATTTCTGTAACAGCAAGGATCTGTTAATTTAGAGGAAGGGAAAGGAGCAGGAAGCACATGAACTGGGTGTAAAAGGAAAGGAGGAGAAGATTGGGAGAGAAAATAGCTCCGGCAGTCAGTGAGGGTTTTTTGCTTGGTTGGTTTGGTTTGTTTTGGGATTTTTCCGGGCTCTGCTTTTGTACATCTGGATGGAAATTGACTTGACAATCACCGGTTTAAGTTTTTTAGTTCATCTGCTTGATTTTTAGATACCAAGCAATTTAGAGGTCAATTTATAGATTATAGAGAGGATGAACTTTGGATTCTGCTCTGCATCCCACTTGAAGGAGGCTTTGTCAGTTTCCTTTTATAGCTGAAACAAATTACCACACCCTTAGTGACTTAACCAATACAAATTCCCAGACTTAGTGACTTACCCAATATAAATTTATTCACTTGCTGCTCTAGAGACCAAGTCTAGTATGGGGCCAACTACACCAGAAGTGAAGTGTGGTCAAGTCTTCATTGCATCTGGAGGCAATCAGGGAGAATACATTTCTCTGCTCTCACCACTTCTGGTGCCTAAGTGGCTTCTGCGATGGGCTACTAACTGAAAAGCAAGCAATTCGAATTCACCCATCACTTTGGAGGAGAAAGATGAAGATGTCTGCTCCTGTAGAGATGTACAGCCACCGAAACCTTAGTGAGCAGGTCTATTCTGTTGCCAAAACAAAACAACTCACTGCCCTGGAGTCAATTCTGACTCATAACAACCCTGTAGGCCAGGGTAGAACTGCTCCATTTCTGAGACTAACTCTTTATGGAAGTAAAAATGCCCCATCTTGCTCCAATAGAGATGCTGGTGATTTCAAACTGCTGACCTTGTGGTTACCAGCCCAAATCATAACCATTACCCCACCAAAGGTCCTGTGTGTAGGGTTGTTATGAATGAGAATGGAATCAGTGGCAGTGGTTTTGAGTCTTGGGTTTAGAAGGGTTTAGAAGTTAATTATGTTGCTTGATTCATGGCTCCTTCTTCCACCAGTGGTCAGTCTAGTTTTCCCAGGTTTCCTGCTTTTTCCACTTTTAAGGACCTCAATTCAACATGGGGTTTGTCTGTCTGTTTGTTTGTTATGACTCTATTGGGTACCCTAGGTAATCCAGAATGATGCCCCCATCTTGTGGTCAACAGATTAGCTTCCTTAATCCATTAATAAATAACCTTAATCCACCCTTAAACATATAAAATATTTACAGGTTCCAAGAATTAAGATGTTGATTAAGATGATGATATTTATATATGATGATGGGGAAATAGATATATGTGCATATATTTATAGGTTTGGTATTAAGGTAGCAGATGGGCATTGGGCCTCCACTGAAGAACTCCCTCAATGCAAGAACACTTTGTTTTATTATTATTCCATGATGCTCACCTTCCCAACATGATCACTGTGTTAGTCTGGGTATTTTAGAGAAACAAATCCACAAAAACTCATATATAAGAGAGAGTTTTATATAAAGGGTAAGTGCACATCAAGAAAACATCCCAACCCAGTGCTGCCCAAATCCACAAGTCCTCCTCCATCTCACAAAACACACACTATGATGCCGACTACAGGAGCAAAGCTGAATCAGGGAATGTGTAAGCATCTCAGCGCTGGCAGGGGTCTCCACACGGGTGTTCCAGCACCCAGGGCTGCATCGGGGTAGGTCCATGTGGCTTCTCCTCAGGGATGTCTTGCAGGACGTGAGCCTTTCCAGCTGAAGTAGGGAACATGCTAAGGCAGCTGCACCCTGGTCCGACCATCAGAAAGCAAGAGACCCGAGAACAAGAAAGGCGAGGCTCAACGAGCTATTAATGTCTCCACCCTTCAATTGACCCCACATGTGTTTATTGGCCAGGTTGGCACAATAAACATTAACTATCTCAATCACTAAAGACAAAGCAGGTGCATAAGCAAATGTGGTGAAGAAAGCTGATGATGCCCGGTTATCAAGAGACAGAGCATCTGGAGTCTTAAAGGCTTGAAAATAAACAAGCAGCCATCTAGCTGAGAAGCAACAAAACCCACATGGAAGAAGCACACCAGCCTGTGTAATCACAGGTGTTGAAGGGATCAGGTATCAGGCATATCATTGTGAATGACTGGGAGTGCAGAGTGGAGACCCAAAGCCCATCTGTAGGCAACAGGACATCCCCTTACAGAAGGGTCGTGGAGAGGAGACAAGCCAGTCAGGGTGCAGGATCACAACGATGAAACATACAACTTTCCTCTAGTTCAGCAGTTCTCAACCTGTGGGTTGCAACCCCTTTGGGGGTCGAATGACCCTTTCACAGGGGTTGACTGATTCATAACAGTAACAAATTTACAGTTATGAAGTAGCAAAGAAAATAATTTAGGGTTGGGGGTTCACCACAACGTGAGGAACTATTTTAAAGGGTCGCAGCATTAGGAAGGTTGAGAACCACAGCTCTAGTTCTTAAATGCCTCCTCCCCCACTATCATGATCCCAATTCTACCTTACAAATCCAGCTAGACCAGATGATGTACTGGTACAGATAGGAATTGGAAACACAGGGAACTCAGGACAGATGAACCCTTCAGGACCAGTGTTGAGAGTGGTGATACCGGGAGGGTGGAGGGAAGGTGGGGTTGAAAGGGGGGTGGGCGATTATAAGGATCTAGATATAACACCACCACCCCCGCTGGGGGATGGACAACAGAAAGTGGGTTATAAATTATCAAGGATTCATGAGGGAGAGGGGGCGGGGAGGGAGGGGGAAAATGAGGAACTGATACCAAGGGCTCAAGTAGAAAGCAAATGTTTTGAGAATGATGATGGCAACAATGTACAAATGGATGGAGTATGGATTGTGATAAGAGTTGTACAAGTCCCCAGTAAAATGATTTTTAAAGTATGATTTGAACCTTCGTGAACACACACACACACAAACACACACACACACACACACACAAAGATGTTGATGTCTTGTGGAGTGTGGGGCTGCGTTATTCTGTCTACCACAAGTGCCATGAAACCTTGACAACTTCCTTAGTGGCTGTTTCTTAACTTTTTCATCAATCTATTTGGGGATAAACAAATTTATCGCATAGGGTTTTTGAAGAAATTAGATAATTGTGCATCTGTAACTCATCCAAAGAGCAGAGTGTGCCTATAGTTATCGTTATTTATTTTCCATAAAACTATTGCTACTAAAATGATAACGATGTCTACAAACCTTTACCAACTGACCCAACTAGTCAGTTAACAGTTGATGTTGACAACAATACTGTGAAGTTTCTTCCTTTCTTTTTGTTATATCAAGCACACTCTGGGATGTATCGAGTATGCTGTTGCTCACACAAGTACATCGATGAACTCCCACTTCCTAGCATGACCTGGACAGAAATGGTAAGCTTGGTTTTTACTTAAGCCCAGGGCACTTTATCTGCCTTTGTAACTGCACAGAACCCTGCCTGGGCTGAGAGAGTGCTGATGAAATGGAAAATAGTTAAAGTGGCTTCATAAGTGATTTGACTTCTTCTGTCTCAGGAAGCAACAAGGGGTCTGCAGCAGGAATTCCTTCTTGTACCAGCAGGTTCAAAATACCTCAGTGGCCTGCCTCGCTAAATGGCAGTGCAGTGCACCCATTTAAGTGCAAGGCTGCTAACCCAAAGGCTGGAGGTTTGAATTTATCCAGAGGCACCTCAAAAGAAAGGTCTGCTGATCTCTTTAAAAAAAAAAAAAAAAAAGCTACTGAAAGCGTATGGAGAGCAGCTCTACTCTGACCCTGCTGGATCCGCCATGAGTTGAAATGGACCCGGCAACTGGTTTATGTTTTCTATCTTTGTTTAGGAAATGTTGTAAAAGTTAATAGTTCTAAATCTTAGAAGATAAAAATCAGAAAACTGCCAAGCAAAGGTACCTTCCATTTTTTAGTGCTGCATTAAGTGACTAACAGACGTTGCCTAATCATTGTCCAAATATTCTGAAGGATTGCCCCTTTGGTGGAGCTAAGCATTATGGGAAGTTCCACCAGTTGCCCTCCAATAAACCTGATCCTATTTCATTCTTCTTGAGTCTATGGGAAAATCAAGGGAATTGTTCCAAATGAGAAACCAAATACAAGTTTCAGCTGAAGATAAAGAGAGAAGAGTTGCAGCCACAACCCCAAGTCAATCTCCATCAGCAGTGGAGAAATGAGGGGTTTCTGTGTGGTTGCCATAGCGTTGGTGACCCCCAGCAAGCACATCCAGGTGAATCACTCTGTTCTCCACAAGCACTGTTACTAGGACCAGTTAGTTTCACACCGTGTGGATTACATATCAATGTAAGACCTCACAATTGGTTCAATAAACATCATGATAAATGAAGAAAATCTTAAAGCTGTCAAAGTATGACAAGTAGGTCTGATATAAAGTTGCCTGGGCCAGGGGATTCTCAGTGGTTTGGCAGTTAAAGCACAGCGATCTCCATGATGTGACCTAACACAATAACTCCATAATGGGATGCACTGTTAGCAGCCAATCCGTTGTGAGATTAGGATGGAATGCAACCTTCTTACTCAGGTTGCAACCCAGATGCATTTGAAAGGAAGTCACCTGGGGAGTGTGGCTACTTCCTGTATAAATGGACATTGTAGAAAATCTTTTTTTGTTTGTTTGGTGAGTCCAGATCCTACATCTGGATCATCAATCTCCACGTCTTTGGACTTGAGGCAACAACCTACCATAAGGTCTGCCGATCCCAGGAGCCATCAGTGATTGCCATCTGGCAGGCCAATCTTGGATTTCACCTCACCAATCACACATTGGATCTGCTGACCTTAGCTTCAACCTAGACAGTTTGAAACCAACCCCTGATTTCTTGTCAGCGGCATAAGTCAGGAAAAGTCTCCAGTTGAACATTGGACCCAAGGAACTCAACCCGAATGTGTCTGTTTCTACAACTCAAGCAGAGGGTCTATGAAAAAGAGGAAGTCTGTCAAGGAGATGGACTGACAAAGTGGCTGTACCAATGAGCTCAACCATAACAATTGAGGGGATGGCATAGAATGGGGCAGTGTTTCTTTTTTAATACTTTTATCAGGGGCTCTGACATCTCTTATCATTATCCATACATTTATCCAGGTGTCAAGTACATTTGCACATATGCTGCCATCATCATTTTCAAAGCACTCTCTTCCCACTTGAGCCCCTGATATCAGCTACCCATTTCTTCTCCCTCCCTCCCTCGCCCACCCTCCCTCATGAACCTTCGATAAGTTATAGATTACTATTTTCAAATCTTACATCATCCTCCATCGCCCCTCACCCATTTTTCCATTATTCATCCCCCTGGGAAGGGGTTCTAGTTTGATCCTTGTGATCGATTCTCCCTTTCTACCCCCACCATCTTCTAATCATACTGGTATCTATACTCTCATTATTTGCCCTGAGGGGTTTATCTATCCTGGATTCCCTGTGTTACGGGCTCTTATCTGTAGCAGTGTGCATGCTCTAGTCTAATCCAATTTGTAAGGTAGAATTGAGGTCATGATAGTGGGGTGAAGGAGGCACCAAAGAACTAGAGGAAAGTTGTATGTTTCATCGGTGCTATACTGCCCCCTGACTGGCTTATCTCTTCCCTGTGACCCCTCAATGTGGGCTTTATTGCTTCTCAGCTAGATGGTTGCTTGTTTATCTTTAAGCCTTTAAGACCCCTTAGCAGAGGTCCGCAAACTTTTAAATAGGGGGCCAGTTCACTGTCCCTAAGACCCATTGGAGGGCCAGACTATAGTTAAAAAAAAAAAACTATGAACAAATTCCTATGCACACTGCATATATCTTATTTTGAAGTAAAAAACAAAACAGGGCAAAAACACCCAGCAGGCCAGATAAATGTCCTCAAGGGGCTGCATGTGGCCCATCGGCCATAGTTTGAGGATGCCTGCCCCAGAGGCTATATCTTTTGATAGCCAAGCACCATCAGTTTTCTTCACATTTGCTTATGCAGATGCATAAGCTTATGCATCCATTTTGTCTTCAGCAATCATGTCGAGAAGGTAAGCATCACAGAACAAAGCATTCTTGTGTTGAGGGAGTACTTGAGTGGAGGCCCAATGTCCATCTGCAACCTTAATTCTTAACATACAGATGTGAGTACATAGTTCTATTCCCCTCTCGTCAAAATATATTTACATATGTACAAGCCTGTATTTAGGTCTCCATAAATGTCTGTTGCCTCCTGGTTCTTTCCTCTGTTTCCTTTTACCTTCCTCTTGTCCCACCACCATGGTGGGTCTTCATTCAGGTTTAGTAATTCGTCACTGCTACATTTCCCTTGATTAAGCTCCATTAGGCATCCCAAGTCCTTCTCTCCATTGATTTTAGTTCACTTGTTATTCCCTTGTCCCTGAGTTGGTTACCCACCTCTTCCTTTCTCCCACCTCCCCTTCTCCCATATCCCCCCAGAACCATTAGTTCCATTCTTTTCATCTCCGAATTATTTATCCCACCTATCTTATCTAGATAGACATGCAGATACATTAGTAAGTGCAAAAACCAGGCAAAGCCAAATAAAACAACAAAGGAAGTCAAAACCAACAAAATAATAACAACAACCAAAAACAACAACAACAAAAAGAAAGCCACTGACAAAAATGGAAAAGCCTATGAAGAGGTCAAGGTCTGTTTGTTGGCCTTTACGAGTGTTTCCCAGTTGAGTCTGATGGGGTGCCACACTCTGTCTCCAAAGTCTATTTTGGGTAATCCTCGGGGTTTCATCAGTCTGCTCCCCCTGCTGCTCTGCTGCATGCCCTCAGTGCCTCACCCCAGCGTGATGGGGCCAGACTGTGCACTATTCCCACACTGTGTCTCCAGCGCTGTCCCCTGCAGTGCCATGGTTCAGTGAGGGATGCCGTGTCCCATGGTGGGGCCAGACATTTGGTCCTCCCTGTGCATTGTCTGCTCTGAGCAGGAACATCGTCCTCGGGGATTGGTGGGCCAAAATGTCCTCTCCTCCCTCTCCATCCATTTTCATTTCTCCCGTGTGCTCTAATCTGACACGCCCCTCTTCCCAAGCTGTAGCCCCAGGGCTGTCCTCTGAATGGGGTAGGGGTGTCCACATAGTTGAGTTTGGGGTGGCCGGCCCGCAGCCCTCTCTATTGGTTCCCTGGTTCATGCTGGTATGTAGTCTCGTCTTGGCACATGGGTTGACTCCTGGTGTCTCTCTCCCTCTCCTGTGGAGATATAAATAATATCCTCCCCTTGGCTGGGTTAGGGCCCGAACAGAGCAGTGTTTCCTTCTGCTGCACATAGGATCGCTATGAGTTGGAGCAGAATGGCATATGACAAGAACAATTAATCCCTACAACAATATGGGTGCTACTTCAAATATGTAGTTACAGGGGGGGGGGGGAAATCTTTGTACATTCCCAAATTCACTGATGTTGTTAGTTACAGTGAACTAGTTCTGACTCATAAGGAGACCCAGTGTTTCCTCCTAAGGAAGCACCACGGTCCTGCGCCCTCCTTACAGTCGTTGTTATGTGTAGGTTCTATTGTTGCAATCCTGTGCCATTCCATCTGGTTGAGTCTTCATCTTTTCATTGCCCTTCCACTTTCACAAGCATGGTGTTCTTTTCTAGGGACTGGTCTCTCTTGATAATATGTCCAAAGTACTTGAGACTAAATCTAACTGTCCTCGCTTCTAAAGAGCATTCTGGCTTTACTTCTTCCAAGATAGATTTGCTAGTTCTTTGGACAGTCCATAGAACTTTCAATATTCTTTGCCAGGAATATAATTCAAATTCATTGATTCTTCTTTTCTCTTTATTATTCAATGTCCCACTCTCACATACATGTGAGGCAGTGGAAAATACCACCATGCCTGTCAGGTGTATCTTTAGCCCTCAAAATAATATCCTTGTGTTCAACACTTTACAGAGATGTCGTGTGACAGATTTATCCAATGTAAGATGTCCTTTAATCTCTTGATTGGTGCTTCTATGAGCATTGTGTGTGGATCCAAGGAAGACAAAACTCTTTCAAGTTCAATCTTTTCTCCAATTATCATGACGTTACTTACTGGTCCAATTGTTAAGAATTTTATTTCTTTACCTTAGTTGTAATCCATACTGAAGGCTGAAATCGTCTATTTTCATCAGCACGTGCTTCAAGTTCTCAATTTCAGCAAGCAAGTTTATGTCATCTGCATAGCAAAGGTTATTAATAAGTCTTCTTCCAATCCTGGTGGTGAGTTCTTCCTGATATACTCCAGCTTCTCAGAGTATAAGCATACAGGTTTAAAAAGCATGATGAAAGGATATAACACTGACACACACCTTTCTTGATTTTAAACTATGCAGTACTCCTTTGTTCAGCTTTCATAGCTACCTCTTGATCCATGTTCAGATTCCACATGAACACAATGAGGTGTTCTGAAATGCCCACTATTCTCAATGATATCCATAGTTTGTTATGATCCACGCAGTTGAGTGCCTTTGCTTAGTCAATAAAACACAAGTAAACATCTTTCTAGCATTCTCTGCTTTCAGCCAAGAACCATCTGACATCAACAATGATATTCCTTGCTTTATCAATTGTATTGTTCTATAATTTACTCATTCTGTTGGATCAGATTTCTTTCTTTAGAATGGGTACAAATTTCCTTCCAGTAACTTGACCAGGTAGCTGTTTTCCAATGTTGACAAAAATGATTGAGTGCTTCCAGTGCTTCATCAAATGGTTGAAGCTTTTCAATTGGTATTCCATCAACGTCTGGTCCCTTGTTTGTAACTAATGCCTTCAGTACAGCTTCTACTTCTTCCTTCAGTACTATTGCTTCTTACTTATATGTTATCTCTTGAACTCCATGGATAGTCTATTCTCTTCAAGAAAATGAACTCTTTAGAACTACTGGCATTTGCCACCATTCCCTTTTGTCTTTTCTGGAAGGTTCAGAAACTAGAACTATTTCATAGCAACTTCAACTCATATGTTGAGAAGGGGTGAACTTTGCAGAATAGCCAGGGCAAAAACAGGTGAGGGCAGAACCCTCCAGCTAAATAATCTTACAAACCCATCTTCTCTCAGACCGATGGGGCTGCACCCAGGAAGAGAGACAGAGAGAGCGGCAAAGATTCAAGTGCAACAAGATGGACTTAGGGCTAGGCATTGGTGCATCAAAAGACCAGGAACTCTCTTTTTAACTCATGGGAAAAGTGGAGTAAGGAGGACCCAATAAATTACCAAAATGGCATCGCTCTATGTAATCACTGAGCGAGCGCTAATAGGGCTACGAGCAGAAAGCGCACACACACACA
Organism: Tenrec ecaudatus; assembly: GCF_050624435.1. Taxonomy (NCBI): domain Eukaryota; kingdom Metazoa; phylum Chordata; class Mammalia; order Afrosoricida; family Tenrecidae; genus Tenrec; species Tenrec ecaudatus. Next base: position 93,835,974 of record NC_134534.1, on the reverse strand, counting down.
CACACACACACACACACGGAGTCCTGTGAAATACAAGCTCATGCTTCTCTGTGAATGTCAATACTCCTCTGTGATAACGTCACAGCAGCTATCATACCCCAAACTCCCATCCGTCATGAAGGGCACTGCAGGCAGCCAGGGACATGCTGTGTGGAGGAGCTATCTGCAGCTTCCCTGAGCTTCTGCAGGTGATAAACCGGAGCTTGCTGCAGAACAACATGCTACGGCCGCAGGCATTTAAGGGCACACATTCCTGGATGGGAATCAGGGTGAGAGAGGCCTTTTCCCTCTTTTCTATGACTTGCTTGGGAATTCCTGTGTAAATCTAGATGTGGTCACGGCTTCAGTCCCAGAAAATTCAGCTAATTCTGAAAGCAGGGGGCTTCCAGCTTGCTGTCATAGCACGTGACTTAGCAAGGAGGTATGGGCCTCCCTCAAGGTCAGGCCGGCTGAGAAGGGGACCTGGCTTTGATTTGTCTTGATGCTCAAATCCCCACCAAGGCAAAACGGCCAGATCATTACGAGACTACTTTGATTTGGTGGTTGTGGGGACGGGGAGGTGGTCTCTTTCCTTTTATATCAAGAAAGCAGGAGAGAAATAATGAAATAATGGGGGGGGACAGTTATTGTCTGGGGTGATGAAAAAGTTCTGAAAAGGTTTGGTGTTCGTGGCTACACAGCATTGTGACTGTCAGCAAAGCCATGGACTGGTATGCTTAAATAATTCAAATGACAGCTTGGTGTCACATAGAGGCCCCTCGTGGCACAGTGAGTTAAGCATTGAGCTGCCAACCACAAGGCCAGTTATTCAAACCAGCAGCAGCAAGTCTGGGGGGAAAGACAGGCTGTCTGCTCCCGTGAAGATCCACAGCCTTAGCAACCCTGGGGAGTAGGTCTCCTCCGCCCTACAGTGTCACTATGAATCGATGGATTGACCGCAGTAGGTATCGGTATACCGTTTGCACAAAGAAATATTTTTAAGAAATCTGTTGTTATATGAAATCATGTTCACCTTCCCATTAATATCTGGCCCGAGCTGGGGTAGGTGAGGGTGCAGGGGAGACAGGGAAGAGACCTGGGGATGCATAAAGCTTCAAGCTACATATGAGCATAAAGTTGGAAAGAGGTCTGTAGCGGACTTTCATAATGCCACCAAATAAATGAAAATGATAGCAAAAAGGCTGTTTTTATCTTTCTGAGTCACTGGACATCTTAGGGATCTGACTCAGATAAAAGTTTTGGCATCTTCAGTAGAACAGTGAGGTTCTGTATAGCTTCACTGAAGACGAAGTTGGGGGAAAATTAGAAAAATAAAACTGCTTTCCAATTTGTCCCTTATCAAAGTCAACCCAGACAACATCACAGATGCTTGCAATTCCAGAATTTTAACCCCGTTTTTCAACTCAAGGTCAGAGAACTTGCTAGCGCTGTGGGGCTAGAAATCAAAGGCAGTTCGGGTCATTAAACCAAGAATCAAACAGATGTTTGGAATCACTTTTGCCCAAGGTTATTAGCTGCTTCAGGAATCTGTTTGGGTCAGGACTTCAGGAAATCAGTTTAGGAATTTGCATCGCAACCTGTGGTACTGTTAGGTCTCTCCCTTCCGGGCTAGGTTTCAGTCTCGGTTCTTGGCTCAGCACAAGAAAGATTTCATGCCGAAGTTGGGCTCGAGATCCAAGTGAATTTAATGAGCGTTAAAAGAAGTTTCAGGTGTTACGCGGCACCCATAGGATTCCTTTGACCATGCGGCCTGGCAGAGACTGCTCAGGGTCACACAAGGATCTCTCTCCTCCCACGAAGAGGACCAGATCCCCCTCTCCCTTCCGGTCCCTGCCTTTTCAAGGATTCCCGGGGCAGGCGTGGTGAATGACCCCAGGTCGCTCCCATTGACTGAATTGCAGTCACCTGGCCCAGGTGGGCTGCTCCAGGTGTAACGCCCATCTGGGCCGACGGGCGGGAAAATCCAGCTTTGTCCTTTGCTGGCTCTCCTGGGCATGCATAATGGACTTCCCAGTTCCCTAGGCTAAGCTGCCTAACAGATCCAACAAGCCCATCTTCATATCATTCTGTCCATCGCTGTGACATGAGAACACTCCAGCTGGCCAAAGTCCAGGAAGACACGAGGAGTCACAGACCCCCGTGACTTCTGCACTGCTTGCCACCCCTGAGATGGCTCCGTGGCACCCATGTGCAGCGGGACACCGTGTCGCCTGGTCCCGTATGATCTTCAGGACGTTGGCAGGTCAGCACATGGATTATGCTGTGCCTTTCTACCCGACGGCTCATGGTCCAGCACTTTCTTCACCTACCCGATGTTGCAATCCATAAGGTTGTCACTGTCATTTTCGGATGACCACACCTTTCTTTCTAGTCTGTCTTAGTCGGGGAGCTCCACGAAAACTGTCCACCGTGAGTGACTTTGCTGACGTTTGAAATCACGGTGGAGAAGCTTCCAGAGGCAAAACAACATGTAGCCCCGGGTAGCTACACCGCTGTTATTAAGACAAACTGACAGGCGGTTGGCAACCAGTAACTTCACCGACTAAAATCAGTGCTAGATGGGGCCAAAGCTGTGGCCACTGATGTAGGTACCTGTGGTTGGGACAAGGGGGTTTCTTCCCGGTTGCAAAGTACGTTGTTGACGCCCTCAGCCTTTTAGTTGTTTGTAGGAAAGGATCTGAAAAACAAATCCCCCAAAAGTAAAGAAAATAGTGAAAAGCAACAGAGGGACGGGGACTGATGAGTATGCAAGGCAAAGACAGGCCCAGGGTTAAAGATGAGAGAGGAAGGGAGGGGAGAGGAAGCTGAACGAGGTTTAGCTAACTCGGGTGCACGTGAGAAATGCTACAGCTTTATACGTTCCCAGCAGTGCAAAAGGGGGAAAAACCCGGTGTCTATAACGCTTTAAAAGGCCACCGAAGGAAATAGAAAATGAATTCAATGCACTTGCTTTGGGGGCCGCCTTTCAAAAAAAGGAAGGAAGGAAGGAAAGCAGGAAGAGGCAGATAAATGCTGCTAACAGAGCTCTTTGCCATGTTTCAAAATGAATAAATAAAGCCTTCCCTGCCAACTTTTTTTCATTATTATGTCTGTCTCTGACTTTTTAAATGCTCTCCCTAAAAATGTTTTCATGCTTCCTTTTCCCTGAACATTTTACAGTTCGCCTTCTTAAATTTCACTGGAGACTTGCAAATCAAGTTGCATCTTGCTGATTTGATAGCTGCTTTTATGCAGCCCAGCGGAAGGCAATGCCCTAGCATCACTCTTGCTGGGAAGAGGGTTTATTAGCAAGCCCTCCCCTGCTTGCCTGGCAGGAGGATGTGCTAGGAAGAGCAGACTAGGTGAGACCTGCGCCCTGAGGCCAGCAGGCAGGTGTCTGGGGCCAGCAGCTCTGGCTCCTGGGCGGTGACCTTCAGTCTCATAGCAACAACAAAGGAAATCACCTCTTTCCCCGGGTCTCCTTAGAAACCCTGGCTTCCCATCCTGGTTGTGAGAAGGAAAGGCAAAGTGGGGAGAAGCAGGGGAAGAAAAAATCCTTGTTTTGCAATCCCAGTAATTAGTCCTAGAGGATTTCACCAACTGCTACCTCTGGCAGGAAGAGTTGGGGAAGAGTCATAGCCGGGCTCACTACACTGGCCACTGTGGAGCCAGCTCCCTGCTTGAAATTCAAATGAGCACCATTCTGACCTTGGCTGTCACATATTTTATTTGGGAGACAGTTTACAAGGCCTCTCCACCGTGCAGGTCATGTTTTCGTTTAAACAGAAAGACTCTCGTAGGTGTAAGATGCGAGTTAATGATTACTCCGAAATCATTCTAATGAGGCTCTGTTGTTACACGCTGCCCTTTGGGGACTGCCGCTGTTGTCACAGAAAGTATTTTGTAGAAAAATAATTGGTCTGAGATCTACTCGTCTTGCTCTCACATACCCACCGCCTTTCTTCTCCCCCCGCCCCCCAGCACTCCCTCTCTCTTTAATAATTATTGATCTTTCAGCACTTGATCAGAAAGATCACTCACCTCCTTGTCCCCAGGGAGCCTTACTGAAGACATCAGCCTGGGCTGTCACCTGCAGAAGGGAGGGCGGGGAAGGCCTGGTCCTTTGATGAGTTCAGGCTGGCATCCTCTCCTCCAAAGGCTAATGACAATGAGGTTTCTATTAAGGCTCTCTGGAATATGCCCCTCTATTTTATCTTGATCTCTTTTGCTTGGGGAGACTGATGGGGAGGATAGTTAATTGGTTTGTTCTGAGAGCCTTGTCAAACACCACCACCACCACCACCACCACCATCACCACCACCACCACTGAGCAACATCCTAATATAAGGGGGATTATTGGGTGTGCTGTAGGCACTGGTTTGTCTGTTTTGTTGACTTATCATTTATGCATATATACAATAGACTACACACACACCAAATTGGAGCAAGCAATTTCCAATCTTGTCATCTCCAGTTTGATCAGATGTTGGTGTTAAAACACACCCAAAAAAAGCTTCTCTCTTTTTTTTCTTCTTTATTACCCCAGGATAATTGTCCCAGCTGCCTTATAGAAAAAATATTTGGCAATTTGAGGGGATTTATTGAATGCTGTAGGAAAGCATAAATCAGGCAGGGCTTTCACAACAAGTGCTTGGAGATAGGTTCCCTTCCAAAGAATGACTACACTGGCGAACATGAGATGGACTCGCGATTGGAGAAAAAAAATCTATTTTTAAAAAGTCTCAAACATTAACAGGTTTGCTGGAGAGTACAGATAAGCACAGCAGGCTTCAAATGAAGAGGAACTATTCCAAGTGCATAGGATTGTCTACAACCTCAGGAGGACAGCAGTGGGTCCGTGGCAGGCATTTTGCCTTTCACTTTGACTCCTGGACAAAGCCCATCCTGAACAGCGCTCCCCATCTGCTAGTGGAGGCTTGTGAGTTACAAGGATGCTACACAGGTGTGCTTCACTGCCCCTTGCAGACACTGAAGGATTAGGAATACAGGTAGATAGCGATCCTCTGAATCGCACAGGTGCAATACCAGTATGCTTGGGGTCACCATGAGTGAGGAGCCGATTCAGTGGCAGCTAACAATCAGCTATCTGCTAACGTTGGATTTTCCATAAATGTTGTGCCTCTAGGAAAACAGCCAAGGTTTGAAAATCAATCAGCCTAAATAGCAAATAACCATCCTTCCCATATGACTTTAATAAGACTCACAGACACCCTCTTGTGCACTTATGATGAAGCCACATACAGACCCTCCAAATTCTCCTGCTTTGCTTCAGAAAGGGTTAGCTGAATTGTTTGTCCCCACGGATCACTCAGGATAGTGTTTCTTTAACCAAACTTTGGTTAAGACTCCTTCACTCTCACTGACTCACACGGTTTGAACCAGCATTGCATTGGGCATATCCTGAGACTAGGTTGACCTCAGAATGAAACATTCTCTGGTTTACTCTCCAATCTCACCACTTTGTTACCTACTTTCCCGCACCCCATTCTTTCTAGGTGCTTGCTCCTCTCTTTATATAAGGAAGAATCTTTTGCTAACTCTTCAGACACTTGCTGACCTCCTAAGGTAGTTAGTTTATTGTGCCACCCTGGCTGATAAACACGTGGGGTTAATTGAAGGGCAGAGGGATAAATGGCTCAATGAGCCTGCATTTATAGGTATCTGGTCTCTTGCTTTCTGATGGTCAGACCAGGGTGCAGCTGCCTTAGCCAGGTCCCTGCTTCAGCTGGCAAGGCTCAGTTCCTGCAAGACATCCCTGAGGAGAAGCCACATGGACCTACCCCCATGCAGCCCTGGGTGCTGGAGCAGCCGTGTGGAGACACCTGCCAGCGCTGAGATGCTTACACATTCACTGACTCGGCTTTCCTCATGCAGGCTGCATCGTTGTGTGTGTTTTGTGAGATAGAGGAGGACTTTGTGGATTGGTGTCAGACATATGGGCTAATGTTGGATTTGTGGGCTTGGTCAGCACTGGGCTGGGATGTTTTCTTGATGTGCACTTACCCTTTATATAAAGCTCTCTCTTATACATATGAGTTTCTGTGGATTTGTTTCTCTAATGTACCCAGATGAACACACCTCCCTATTGCAATACTCCTCCAAATGCTATAGTGTCTTTCCTCATTCCTTGCAATAAGTCTTTTGAACAGTCTCTCCTTGCTGAACCCAAATTTTAGCTTTTTTTAAATTTAGCATCTACCTGAAGATAATGCTAAAAGTCTGCACCTGAAACTTAAGAACTTGACTATATTTTGAAGAATGCTTTCTATCTTAAATATATATCAAACAAATAAAATAACCTGAGAACCATCAGGTTGATTCCAACTCATGGCAACCCTGTAGGGAAAGGGTAGAACTACCCCTGTGTGTCCAGGACTGTAGCTCTTTATGGCAGTAGAAAGCCACATCTCTCTCCTGCAGAGAGGTGGTGCTTTAGAAATGCCAATCTTGCAGATTGCAATCAAACGCATAACCACTATGCCACCAGGGCTCCTTCAATGGGATAAGGAATGGTATTTTGAGGGGGTTGCCAGGGCTGAGCTGAAACAAAATATGCATAAAATGTTGAATGTAAACTGTTGGGCTGCTTTGTAAACCTTTGCCTAACTCAGAACTCAAACGTTTTAAAGAACAAGAAAGTCCTATAGAGTTCAGGTGTGCTTTGGTAGTCGTTGGATTACTATGACTCTGAATCACCTCAGTGGCCATTGGCAGTTCCACTCTGTTCTCTTTGTTATCATTAGGTGTGTTTCAACTGTAGCTGGCTTAGGGTTCGCAGGAGTTTGGTGGATGAGGCCTCTCCCATGACGTGATCTAACATCATGTAATCAACTGCATCGTGGAATCTATTTCGGGCAGTCAGGTAGTTGTGGGAAGATCAGGGTGGAGTGTGGAGTGCAAACCTTACTCGGGCCACACGCCAGTTACTACAGTATATCAGCATCCTTATCAGCATCAAAAGCTTACCTGACTTTAAAATTCACCTCATATTTGCATCTGATAAAGGAAGAGAAAGAAGATTCAAGTCTTCATTTGAAAAGAATAAAAGAGAGACTAGTTGAATTCAAATATATATACATATATATATTAGAGAGAAATCCCCTTGCTTGAAAATTATACTGTTGTAGTCTTTTGCATTTATTTTCTTTTTTTATATGGGAGGGAGGTATTCAGAGCATCATAAAAATTAAAATACTGAGTTAGAGACCTCATATTTATTTTATCTTCTTTTAAGAGCTAATGTGAGTTACAAGTCCACAAAATTTCTTCTTCTCTGAGTACACATTGTGCTAGTGAAGCCAAGTGAAATTAATGTTCTATGCAAGTATGAAAGGACTAATTTGTTACTGAATTGACTTCACTTATATCTTGTGAGTGTCTGGTTTTAGAGTGTCTGTGTGTGCACGTGTGTGTGTGTGTATACAAACATAGAAGGTGTGGTAGTTGGATGATTTTATGTGAACTTGAATTGGGGTAGGGATAGAGTCCAACCTCTTGATTAGATCACAGCCTGATGATGCCTCCTTGAGGGAGTGGCCTCCTTGTAAGGAGAAACTGGGACCTTCTCCATCTTTCTCCTCCTTTCTCTCTCTCTCTGATTCTTTGCCCTCCTGATTTCTGTGACTCTGCCTGCCTCCAGATCCTGTGGACCACCTGATCCTGAGTGTTTTTGATGCCCTCTCATGTTTCGACCAACCTTGGATCCACTGGACTCTGCACCCACCAGCCTGTGATCTTCCTACATCCTGCTACACCTTCCTGCATCTTCTGCCTACAGTTACATGAGTCTGAAGAAGGCCCCCCTTCCCATCTAGCATTGAACTTACAGTCTCGAATTGGGCAGGGATGCCTTCTTTATAAAAAATTATCTCTTTATATGAAGCCCTTTCATATACACATAGGAATGTCACTGTTTTTGTTTCTCTAGGCAACCCAACCTAATACACAAGAGACCTTAAAAAGGTTTGTGGAAAACTCATTATGAAAAATCTATGCATGGATTTGGGGTTTTTTTTTGCATGCAAACAAACTTGTACTAACTTGCTATAACATGTCTGAACAGGATTTCGATTGAAGCACTACATAGGATAATACACTAGTTTGCAAAGAACTCCTATCAGACCAATGGAGAGAGTCAGTATTGGCAGCCAAAACAAGGTTAGGGGCAGATAGTGAATCAGACCATCAATTTCTCATCTGCTTTTACAGACCATCTCAAGGATAGACTTGACCATTGAATGCTAATGACCAAAGATCAGTCAAATTGTGGATGACATCAAAACATGCACAAGGAAAGCAAAAAATGATTTAAAAGACAGGATAAAAAGAAAATACCAAAGAGGAAGACTACTTCTTAGAAGCAAGGACGGTGATCAGCTCAATACTTTGAGCATGTTATCAGGAGAGACCGATCCTTGGGAAAGGGCATCATGTGTGGCAGAGTAGAGGGTCAGTGACACTGAGGAAGGTCTTCAGTAAAATGGACTGATACAGAGCTACAACAATAGAGGATGGCAACAGATTGGGCAGTGGTTCATTCTGTTGTACACATGGTCGCTTTGAGTGGAGCCCAATTTGATGGCACTTAACAGCAAATACATCAGAGCAACATGACTCTAGCCAAATTTGAAGCAAGCACAAACATCAAAGTTATAGGTAAAATAACTGATGCTTTCTGAAAAGTTTACTGGGACAATGTCCCAAAGAAATCTGTACTTTAGAATGGGTAACTTGTTTTAACAAAAGATTAGATGATATTGGAGATGAAACCCAGAGCACAAACCACCAAATCAATATTCAAAGAAAGCATGAATCTTTTAAAAAAAATCATTTTATTGTGGGCTCTTACAGCTCTTATCACAATCCATACCCCCATCTATTGTGTCAAGCACATTTGTACATATATTGCCATCATCATTTTTAAAACATTTTCTTTCTACTTGAACCCTTGGTATCAGTTCATTCCACCTCCCTCCATCACCCTCCCTCCCTCCCTCCCTCATGAACCCTTGATAATTTATTTTAAAAATTGTTCACGTCTACACTGACTTCTGACTGCCTTCACCTACTTTTCTGTTGTTCATCCCCCTGAGAGGGGGTTATATGTAGATCATTGTGATCAGTTCCCCCCTTCTAACCCCACCTTACCCTTACCCTTATGGTATTGCTATTCTCATTATTGGTACTGGAGGTTGGGGGGGTTATCTGTCCTGAATTCCCTGTATTTCAAGCTCTTATCTGTACCAGTGTACATGCTCTGATCTAGCCAGATTTGTAAGGTATAATTGAGATCATGATAGTGGGGGGCGGGGGGAGGAAGCATTAAAGAACTAGAGGAAAGTTGTGTGTTTTGTCGGTGCTAGTAGACTAATGATTAAAAGCAGAAACAATAGTCAACACCATACACATGTGAATTGGTTCAGCTTATGTAATTCTTCTGAAAAATTAAATATAAACAAATGTTATAATCAATGAGTGTCAAAACTCTTGTATCAAGATCAGCTGCAGGCAAGAGCAGACCTTTCAGCAGGTGTTTTTAAAAATGGTATGGAGATGTTAAAGAATTCCTTCACATGGTTATAATAAGAAATGAAACATGCTGTAGCAACAATACTCCTGCTCACTCCTCTCATTAAACCAGGACAACTTGGTGACATCTTCTATGAGAAATCAGCATGTATCCACCTTACAGTCCTGATTTGGTTCCTTATAACTTCTTTTTTATTTCCTAATACTAAAAAAAATTTTAAAGGCCCTAATTTCCTCAAGAATGTGAAAAATAAAAACTGCCTGGACCTGGTTTAATTCCTAGGCCCCAGTTCTTTAGGGATGGACTAAGTGGATGGTGTCATCACTTACAAAAGGATCTTGAGCTTGGTGATCTTATGTTGGAATAAAGTTTATACTTTTATATTTTAATTTCATTTTTCCCATGAACATTTTTTCTTTTCCTATTCACAGTTCTATTGGCCCATAATTTACATATCATAGACTTTCATAGTTCGATTTTTCAATCATATCAAGAAGAATTGTCCAATCATTACCATATCAGTTTTGAAAACACACCCCCCCCTAGTTCAATCACCTTTAAAATGAGGTGTGCAGTCACAGTCAGTTCCAGTGCCCCCTCCTACCTTCATTTCCCAACCCTGATATCCCCTCTCCCTCGCCCACCCCTGCCTCCCCTAGCAACGCCTTTATCAGTTATTATCACTATGCATCCGTTTCTCCTGTGGGTCACAAACTGGGAAGCCCAACAGAAACAATAAAAGCCAAAATCGAAATAAGGTGGTAAGAATAATAAAATAAAGATCAAGCTACAAATAATGGATAAGAAAGAAAAGGCTCTTCCCAGCACTCCAAAGCCAGGGAAGAAATTACTGTCATGGAACAAGTAAGAGACATTTGCACCCGGGACCAACTCAAGTCAGGTCTGGAGGAAGGTCAACCGGCCAAGTCCTGAGTCTGATTCAGTTTATTCAAGAATACAGTGGTCTCTAACTGACAGCCAGGCTGTTCGAGATTCTTGCCTGTAGCTAGGGCAGATCTGCCAGTGGTTCCGTCTGACCATGTACTCCACTCTGCAGCTGGGTTTGGGCCCCCCTCCCCCCGGTCCTTTGTAGCCTTCTACACATTGGGTGTTCATAATTTTAGGTCTGCTACTTTTCCCTTCACCTTATTTGAATTTTTTATCTTTGGATCGCACAATCTGATGTGCTGTGCCAGTTAGCAATAGGAATCGTGTCTGGGGTCTTAAAGGCTTATGTTCCCAGTAACTTTGTGAAGTCCTCTTGTGTGTGTCTATATGCACATTGGGCTGTGTGGTACAATGGTTCAATGCTCATCTGCCGGCTGACAGATTGATGGTTTGAACCCGCCCTGTCTCTCTATGGGAGCAAACATCTAGAAATTTGCTTCCAGAAAGAATCCCTGGTGGCAGTTATACCTTGTCATGTTGTGTCACAAGAAGTCAGAATTGACTCCATGGCACTTAACTACAACATATTTACATTGGTTTGCTCAGACATGTATATAAATGACTGGTGGAGGGGCTCTCCCATCCATCTCTCAGTTTGCTACAGTTCAGTGGCTTAGTGTTACTATAAACAAGCTTCAAAAAATTCATGGAAAATGTAATTAAAAGATAATAACTTTTCCATGAACTTTTTGACATTCTCCTTCACCCGTGAAACTGAAAGCTAAACCAAAAAACATTTAAATTTCATCCAGGTCACTCATGATGGACAGTTTTCAAATGAGCTACCTGTCCAAGAGAGACTAGAAAGAAAGGGCCTACAGACTATTTCCAAAATAGCCAATGAATGGCCTATAGATAGTAACAGAAAATTGCCCAACTCTCTTATTTTGAATATATCAATCAACAGGGAACAACACTGTGTTTAGTGGAGTAGAGAGGGCCAGCAAGGGCAAGAGAGACCGGGTGTGTGGTTGACACAGGAGCCGAAACAGTGGACTCAGATATGCCAGGGATTAAGGAAATGACACAGAACCAGGCGATGTTCATTCTGTTATATGAAAGATCATCATAAATCAGAGCTGACACAACCGCTGCTATCTGTCATCTATTTATCTATCTATCAGTTGACCAATAAATCATTTGATTTACCAACTGACCAACCAACCGATCGACCAACCTACCTATATATTCCAAGCCATCCTCTGTCTTCTAAACAAGCAAGCCAGTTTATTTCATGACCCCACAGATCCTATGCAGCACCCTGGAAATCAGAGTCTGTCAACACCTCCAACTGCAGCATTTGTTGGCAACACCTTTGTCACTGCCTAAACAAGGCATCAATAATTAAATTTCCATTTATAAGAAGAGGAAATTATTCATGCCATCATCATGCCCATCAATAACCAGAGGAAACCTAACTATCTCATTACCCCATCACACTGTGTGCAAACAGAACTGCCCGTTGTTGACAATAAATATTTGATAAGTAAGGAAACAAGAAGGATGAACCAAGGATGCAGAGAGGGGTTGCATGACAGTTGACGCAGGATTCGGTTTCAGAGGAGGTGATTTGCCCCCATATATCCTTCTCTCTAATACTGTGCAGCTTCAGCTGGAAATTAACCATACTTTAATAGAATTCAGGTCATGTGACTACTTTGGAATCACATAGCCTGTATTTTGTGTCTAAAATTAAATTAGAACCAATTTTGGGTTTCTCTTTGCCTCAAAGATTTTTTAAATAAAGACTTTAAATGGTTGTAAACTGGTTCAGTCATGGCCGACACAATCAAAGCAGTTGCCATCACTGAGCAGAACTCTGCCCCCTGCTTGCTACCAGGGCCAATATCTGACACACAGAGATCTGGTTGCTGTGCATTGCATATGATCTTTTCTTTCTGGTGGCAATGACTGATCTATTTTGAACCTGTTTGAAGCTCAATTACTCAGCAAATTTTAAGAGAAGTTTATCAATCCACTTTTGAAATAAACCACAGGACTGTAAATACTCTAGTGCTGTTGAATAAGAGTCTAAAAAGCCGCTAGACTAGAAGGCCTACCCATCTACTTCCAAAAACATTAATTGCTATGGACTCTAGGGAAAGTACCACCTTTGCCATGAAATCTAAAGAACTAGATGGTGCCCGGTTAACAATACTGAGCATTTTGAACCCAAAGGCAATAGAAGAATCCTAATCAAAGAGGGGAACATGCAGAACAGAATTTTAAATTCTTGGTACTCTTGAATTCCTGGAGCCATGTAGGTAGGACGGACTTCTGAAACAATTGCTGTAAGATAATTGTATATCTTAAGTCTAAAATATATCTGGAAGTCTTCTTACAACAATAATTTAGTTTAATTAGTTAAAAAAAATTCTGCCTTGAACATTACGCTCTTTTAAGAACTATACAGGATTAGCCTGAAAGATTAGATGTTGGTTGTAGTGGTGCCCTCAAGTCAGTTCTGACCCATAGACCCACAGGTACCCCAGAGCAAAATTCTACCCGTCCTCCCTGCACCATCCTCACAATTTCGGTGAGGTGTCAGTCCCATTGTCGCCGCGACTGGGTCAATCCAGCTCCTCGAGGGTCATCCTGTTTTTTGATGTCCCTCTGCTTTACCGAAGACAATGTCCTTTTCAAGGACTGGTCCCTCCAAATAACATGCCCAAAATACATGAGACAGAGTCTCACCATCTTCGCTTAGAAGGAGCATTCTGGCTGTACTTCTTCCAAGAGAAACTTGTGGGGGTTTTTGGCAGGCCATGATATTTTCAATATTCTTCACCAGCACCATAATTCAAATGCAGCCATTCTTCTTGGGTCTTTCTTACTCACCATCCAGCTTTCGCATCCCTGTGAGGCCATGGAAATATTAGGGCTTGAGTCAAGCCCTAGCCCTCAAAGTGACATTTGCACTCTTCAATGATTTAAAGACATCTCTGTGCAGCCGATTCACCCAGTAAACTGACTCATTTGATTTTTTTACCTGCTGCTTCTATGAGTACTGATTATGGATTCAGGCAAGAAATTCTTGACAATGTCAATATTTTTTTCATTATCAGGATGTTACATATTGGTCCAGTTGTGAGGATTTGCACTGAAGGTTGCAATCCTTGGTCTTCATCAACAAATGCTTCAAATCCTCCATGCTTTCAGCAAAAAAGGTTGTGTCATCTATATATTTGAAGTTGTTAAAAAGTGAGACAGTTAATATTTATTATGCCAACCTGGCCAAGAAACACATGTGGGGCTATTTGAAAGGTGGAGGGATAAATGGCTCGGTGAGTCTCGCCTTTCTAGTTCTCGGGTCTCTTGCTTTGTGATGGTCAGACCAGGGTGCAGCTGTCTTAACTAGTTCCCTGCTTCACTGGCAAGGCTCACTTCCTGCAAGACATCACCAAGGAGAAGCCGCATGGACCTACCCTGATGCAGCCCTGGGTGTGGAGCAGCTCTGTGAAGACCCCTGCCAGTGCTGAGATGCTTACACATTCACTGACTCAGCATTCCTCCTGCAGTCGTCATCACTGCATTTTTCTTGTGAGATGAAGGAGGACTTTGTGGATTGGTGTCGGACAAATGAGTTAATGTTGGACTTGTGGGCTTGGGCAGCCCTGGGTTGGGATGTTTTCTTGATGTGCACTTACCCTTTATAAAAAACTCTCTCTTATACATGAGTTTCCGTGGATTTGTTTCTCTAATGTACCCAGACTAACACAATAAATCATCTTCCAATCCTAATGTCAAGGTCTTCCTTATGTAGTCTAACTTCTCAGCCTACAGTATGGTGAGAGGGCACAACCCTGGCACACATTGTTCTTGATTTTAAATTTTGTTCTGTTTGCATATGAGATAGTTTATTGTGCCAGCCTGGCCGATAAACACAAGTGGGATTAATTGAAGGGCAGAGAGATAAATGGCTCAGTGAGCCTCGCCTTGCTTGTCTCTCGCTCTTTGATCATTGGACAAGTGTGCGGCTGCCTTGCTTGTTCTGTGCCTCAATTTACAGTCTACACTACCTGTGGGAGGCCTAGCCTGTGGACTGTGTTGCTGTAAGTTGAGGTCCCTTTAAGACCACACAATTGGAATGTACATCTCTGGAGCTGGGGACTGACGGTTGGTGACCTGCCTTGCTGTTTGCTGCCTGTGCTGGGATAGCCTAGCTCTCTCTACAGAGGACTAACTGGTGGCCCTCAAGACTTAAAGGACGGTCAGTGTTTCACAACTCTCTCACAGGAGTGAGTTGCGCTGAGCCATTTGTACTGCTTTATATTTTAACTGTTCATTTATTGCATTATACATCTATCTATCTGTATATGATTTAACAGTTTATTTCTTGTGTTATCTATCTATCTTTATAAATATATATAAATATATAATTACTAGCAATCTGGTTTTGTCTCTCTAGAGAACCTTGTCTAACACAGCATAACTGCAGCATCCCCTTGTTCTGTTTTCATAACGGCCTCTTGATCCATGCACATATTCCCCATTAGCCCGATGATGTATTCTGGAATTCTCATTCTTCCAATGCCGTCCACAGTTTATTTTGATCCACACAGTCAAATGCCTTTGTATAGTCAAGCACAAGTAATCATTTTTCTGGTATTCTCTGCTAAGATCTGTCTGACATCAGCAATTATTTCCCTCATTTCATGTCTTCTGAATCTGGCTTAAATGTCTGGCAGCTCACTATTGATGTGCTGCTGCAACTATTGTTGAATAATCTTCAACAAAATTTTATTTGCATGTGGTATTAATATTGTTTGATAATTTCCACATTCTGTTGGGTCATCTTTCTTTGTAATGGCTACAAATATGGCTCTCTTCCAGTCTGTTGACCAAGTAGCTGTCTTCCAAATCTGGCTTAGGTAATTGAGTGATTCATCAGCATTTTTTAAACATTTCTATTGGTTTTCTGTCAATTCATGGATCCTTATTCATCACTAATACCTCAGTGAAGATTGGACTTCTTCCTTCAGTATGTCAGTTCTTCTAGATCATGGGCTACCTGTCATGGTTAGAGCTTTCGTCAACTGGACATTCTTCGGTGAAAGTAGGGTTGGGGCCCGTCATATCAATCAGGTCACAATTGGATGACACCTCCTTGAGGGTGTGTTTTTTGTATAAGAGAGTGATCCTAAGCAATGCCTAGTTCTCCTTTGCCCCTTCAACTTCTGTTGAAGCTGGATCTGGTGTCTGGTTTGTAGAGCTCTTCTTGTATTTGCTGCCAATCCTAGGATTTCTCAGCAAACTGCCGACGTTTGATTCCTTTACTTCTGCATCCACCAGCCGATGGTCTCCCTGCTGTGTCATCCTGCTTCCTGTTCACCAGCTTCTGCAGCTACAGCAGTCAGAGAAGCCTTCAGCTCACATCTGGCCTATGGACTTGACCCAGATTGAATGTACCTACTTCTACAAGAGTGTAAGTCCTTTCTTGATTGAAATCTCTTTCTATGAAAATACACATGCAAGCACCACTGGGTTTGCTTCTCTAGAGAATCCAGTCTAATGCACTTCCTCTGGAAATGGTTGAATGTCAACTAGTTCTTTTTGGTGCAACGACTCTGTATTCCTTCCATCTTCTTTTGATGCTTTCTGCATCATTCAATAATGTGCCCATTGATTCATCTTGAGACTTAATTTTTTTCTTCAGTTCTTTCAGCTTAAAATATACTTAGTGTACTCTTCCTTTTTGGTTTTCTAACTCCAAATCTTTGCACATGTCATTTTAATACTTTACTTTGGCTTCTTGCAAATAAATGGGAATCTTAATGTTAATGAGGGAAAAGCGGCTCAGAAAAGGAAGTTGAGCATGATTGTAAAATTCAAAGTAATCAACATCACTAAGTAGAACATGTAGAAACTGTTGACGTCCATGTTTATTGCTTGTGTATATTCTGAACAACATCAAAAATAAAACAAAAACATTTGGGGTCATAAAGATCCAATTCCCACATAGTGGAGGATTGGCCAACATTTCTTTTCCATTGTGTATGAGTTCATCATGGGTCCAGGCCACTTCCACAGTCACAATGACAAACTAAAGCTCAGTATCTTTATTGCAGTTTAGTGGGAAATGCTCTAATCAACGAAGTCAGAGCTCTAACTTCCAGGGTTCTTTCACATGGGCCTGCTGTGTAACTTGGAGTTGTAACTCTGTTCCCACTCCTCATTTTCCTCCGCTGCACTATAAGACATTGAGAGACAAAGAATTGACTCTTTAGCTCTTCAAACAGAAATTTCTTTATCTTCTTCCCTGCAAAAAATCACAAGCAACCAAAAAACTAGAGAAAAACTTTAACACTCACTGTCATGCAGTTGATGCCTGCTCTATAAGACAGAGTAGAACTGCCCCTGTGGGTTTGTGAGACTGTAACCCTTTACAGGACTAGAAAGCCCCATTTTGCTCCCAAGGACCTGTTGGTGGTTTCAAACTGCTGACCTTGCAGATCACAGGACAACTCATAACAACTATGCCACCAGGCCTAGTGTGATTTTCAGTTTGATACTGACTTCACTGCTGGCTGTGGGGCAAGAATTCCAACCCAATTTTCTCCACTCTGCTGAATGAGGAAGGTTTCTGGATGTTAGAAATGGTTGATCCTTGATTAGCTGTTTGAACTCACCCAGCAGTCCCTGTGAACAAAAGCCTGACAATCTCCTTCCTAAAACATGAAATTCCATGCAACACACAACATACATCAGATGGACTCGATGGCACCATTTGGTCTGGTTTGGTTCGGTTTAAAGGGGTTAATGCTTACTATATATTTTACGGTGTTGTTGACTGTCCCCACCCAACATTTATTCTCCACCGATTGGGCCCTTCTCAGCGTCTCTGGAGACTGAACTCTGCATCAGCGTCACCAGCGTCCCCGGTTCTCAAGCTTCCTGTTGGGCTGGACTAAAGAAAGGTGCCCAAAGCGAGCGGAAGACAGGAGTCGTTATATGCAAGGCATTCCTTCAGCCTCTCTTGCCTTTCTCTGCGATCCTTCTAGGACAGCAGCTGTGTGGTTCCACTGATGGCCTCTTCATCCCAGCTCCAGCTCTCACTGAACCCTGGTAATAAGCTCAATCGTACCCTGGCTCCCTTAACCCTCACCTCGGTAGCAGTTCCCCACTGTTGATCATCTCTGGTATTTCATTGCCCGCCTTGTTGGCTCCTTGTACCCTGCCCACATCTCTGCACATAGTCCTCTCAATAAAGCCTTGTGCTTGAACAATCTGAGTTTAATTCTCTTTCTTGCTGGGTAAATTTTAAGAACACACCATTAAAAATCATGTAGAGGCTTTCGGCAGTGTTAAGCCAAGTCATACATCTCTGAGAATAAAATCTGGTGGTGTTTCCAGCATCTTCGTTCTCCCACATTATAAAATGAGTTCTCCCACATTATAAAATGAAAATAGCTAGTGTACTACTATCAACAGTTATGTGATTGTGGCTGTTGTTGGCTGTTATCAAGTCAGCTCCAGAATCATGGGTACCCCGGGTACTGTAACCATCATTCACTGCTGACTGACTCGTTGTGATACATAGGCTTTCCCCTGGCTGATTTTTTTAAGACAGATATCTGAGATAAGATGTAGTCAACATGGCCCTTCTTAGCCCCAACTCCTTACATGATGGGCTATGATCCTGGACTCCATGCCAGTGGCAATAACCACATTTTGGAGGGTGTTCTCTTTTACAGGGTTAAGGTGGGTGCATCTTTAGACTCTGTGAGAAAGATCTGATTTTCTACTCCCCTAAAAAGTTACAGTCTCAGAAACTGACCGGGGCAGTTCTACCCTACCCCATGGAGTTGTTGAGTTGCCATGGACTCGATGGCAGTAAGTGTGGTTTTCAGTGTTATTTTAATCTTTAGACTCTACTAGAGGATGTGACATAAAACACCACCCTTTGCTTGCTTGGGGCTATGATGGTGTGCTGATAAATATAAGCCACCCCTCCATCACAGCCATTCCGATGTGTCTAAGAGGCATCTTGGGCAGAAAGAGCACATTCCACATTTCTGTCTGAAGTGGTGGAGGCCAAGACCAGAAGCATCAGCGACGGTGTCATGGAGCCTATAGGACAGAGCAAGAGAAGCAGATCTGAGACTATGGAACTCTGAGGCAGAGCGTCCTTCATGGTCCAGGAAGGCAGAAGCCAAGGGACTCCATGACTGAATCAGAGAGAGACCTGGTTGCTGGCTGAAGAGAGTGTGGTTTTGGATCAGTGTCTGTATCCACACTGTTTACTGATCCTGACTTTTGTTAACCTGTTAATGCCCCTCATAAACACCCTCTTAATCATGAGTATTGTCTGTGAGTTCTGGGTGGCCATTACAATAACTGACTGAAGATAGCATAGAGATAAAGTGGTAGAGCGGGATGGTTGCTATCAGAATAGGTAAAGAAGGATGGAACCCAGAGGTGGGTCTGATCCCTGCCTTGTGGCAATAAGGAAGCCAGAGAAGGTCAGAAACGGCCCCCACACTATTTACAGCATGGGCCTTTCTTCCAATCCATCTTACGCTAGGGGATCTGGTGAAACCTATTCAGCATCCGTGCAAGCTTCCACTGGCAGGCAGCTGGTGGCTGCATGTGCAGTGCACTGATCAGGATTCCTGGGAGGCATGCATCCTACCACTGACCCACCACTCCCCCTGAAAGCAGGTGTCACCGGGCAACCCCATCCCGGAGTGACTTCAGAGGTGGCACAGCTACACGGGGATCCATACGTTTTTCACTTATTGCTTTTTCAGAAGTGAATCACCAAGTCGCTCTTCTAAGGGACACTTGCTAGGGCTCCAAGCTTCAGTTTTTATTTAGCTGCTAGCAAAATGTGTTCGTTGTTTGTATTACCCCAAGACTCCAGGACAGTGCCAAATGTGAATGCCTACTGTACAGCACTGTGCTAGTGGTTCCTCAACCAGAGGAAACTGTGCTCAGGAAGAGTGGAGGCAAGAAGTGGGAACTTCTGGATAGGTCCCCTCGACCATCAATGTCTCCCATGCTCCATTTAGACATCACGAGACAATAACAATCTCCCCTACCCCATGAGGTTATTAAAAGAATCAAGGAGGTAGACTATGTAAAGTCTATTGCAAACATAAAATACTGTCCTTGCTGGAAATAATTAGTCCAAACCCCAGTCTCCATAACATTGAGAGCAGAACTAAATAATCCAGCTGCCACGCCCTCTGCTTGGAAAAGGACCACCTGGAAAGATGGGAGAATGGGAGAAAAGTGTGGCACAAACTCAGAATCATAAAAGACACCGGCTCACAGGTCTGAATGAGATCCCTGGGACACTTACCCCACCCCACCTCCAAACACACACACGCCACATTGGGCCTTAGTCACCTTTCAGATCTGGAACCGAAGTCACTCCTGTGGCAGAAAAATGAACCAATTAAAACCAAAGGGCTGAACTTACCCAATAGCACAGCTCAGTGTCTTAGGAAAGGAGGAATGGAAAAAGGAAAGAAAGACGGAGAAGAGTGGAATGGCGGTGGTCCACAGAGGGGATTGGGATGGCTACATTGAAACAAAATGTGTCCGAATTGTTCAGTGTAAAACCGATGATCTCCTTTGTGAACCTCCCCTAATTCAAAATTAAAAGATTGTAAAAAATAAAATAATATCCCACACAAACAATAAATTTTTTATAGATTCAGTACATTCTTTTCTAAGATTTGTTTGTTGGTTTTGTTTTTTCAGAGGGTTAAAGGTTCAAAGGCAATAAATCCTTTAAAAGTAGGGACCCTCACTCTACACTAATTTTATTTTGCCCATAACTCCTAGCTGGGCACGTAGTAATATCCAATATTAGTTGAATTAAAGCCATAGGATTTCAGTATTTTTATCAAGCTAGGTTTTTTTAATTAGAAGCAAACATTGAACAAGGGCCTTCATTTCTAGAATATGAAACTAAAGTACCTACTAGCTTACCCATCATGTTGAGCTTATGAGAGTTTCCCGAGCATTTTTGCCAATATCTTTGTGTAATTAAAGTGCATCAATACACTTAGCATGCATTCAGAAAGACATATAAACAAGTGTTCCTTCCAGGGGACTTCAGAGATGGTGCCTGCTTCTTGTCCAATGATCATTCAAAAGCTTCTTTTGTTTCTTGGTAATTAGATGGGGCCTTTAATGTAATTCGCATTTATACCTGACAACAACTTCTTTTTCCAATCAACATATCATGGGTTCATGCTTACTCAGAAATTTTATTTTATGGTGGACTGAGTTTTGCATGGCTTTTGTGTTATATTAACTTGCATTAGTGGCTGGAATTCTAATTCTGCCTCAAGTGCTTGAATGCTGTAAAGAGTCACAAGAAACACTCGGGAAGTCCAGTTGGGAGTAGAAAGTATCAGCTGATGAGAAGTGGGGATTATAATATATTGGGGTTTTTTATTCTAAAAGTATGTGTTAATCTGGGTTGACTAGAGAAAGTAATCCAGAGACACTCATATGGGTACAAGAGAGAATTTTATAACCAAGAGTAATTGTATATTAAGAAAACATCCTACCTCGGTTCAGATCAAGTCCATAAATTTGCTATTAGCCTGTATATCTGATATTAGCCCATATGTCCAATACTAATCCATAAATTCTTCTACAGACTCACGCAGCACATGCAATGATGCTGAAAACAGGAAGATCACATGCCAGTGGGTGAAAGTCTTGTAGAACCATCTCAGTGCTGGCACAGCTCTCCATGTGGCTCCTCCAGCTCCAGGGCTCTGGCTGCCATCAGCCTAGCTTCATGTGGCTTGTCAGCAGGAAGGTGAAGCAGAGAGCGTGTGTGTCCCACCTCCAGGGAGGAAGACCAGAGTTCCCAGAATTCTCAGGAGAAGGCCATGCCCACACAGAGGCCTGATTGACAGGGTAGACTCCACCCCTTCGCTCAAGTTGGCAGGAGATTATGTGACTGCCACAGAGTAATACTTCCTTGAGGCTTATGACATTTTCTGATCTCTTTCTGCAACTCCCTTAATTTCAATTTAATATCACCTCACCCGGCAGCGTTGTAGCCCATGGTCTTCCCATGAGATAGGACTTGTCAGTTTTCTTGATTTTAGTTATATCCTCATGAAAAGTACAATTTCATCAGGAAGTAAGACTGTGACATATGTTCCAAAAATTACATAGCTGCTTTCTTTTGCTGAATTAATTGATCATATTCTTGTAGCATTATTACACATTCATAGAGAGAGACACACAGCGACAGAGACAGATATTCTTGCCCATAGGCATTGTGTCATTTCCTAGACACAGTGACCCTAGGAAGGGTTTTCAAGGCTGTAATCATTACAAGAGCACAATGCTCCCATTTCTCCTGCAGAATAGCTGGTAGGTTTGGACCACTGACCTTGTAATTACTTGTCCAATCCTCACACAACAGCACCACCAAGTCTCTTAGCTGGAGATTGTGGAGAATTAGATAAACTCCCAACTCCTCACTTCAGATGCTACATATTATATTACCAAGAATGAAATGAATTGAATTTAGGGAAAGAGAGGAAAGAAAAGAAGACAGTGAGATAGTTCAATGAGGCACAACAATAAAATTCTTTGAATGGGATTCTTGAATGGGAGAATGAGGTAAGAATGGACAAAAGGGTGGGACCCAGCAGGTTACCGGTTCTGAAGTCAAACTGCCATGGACATGGGGTTGATCCCCGCTCATGCCAACTGCTGTTACAGAGCAGACCTGCGCTCTGTCACTTTCTTAGCTGCACGGTTTCCAAAAGCATATCACCAGGTCTTTTATTGCAGGCACTACTGGATGGGTTTGAACTGCCAACCTTTAAGCTAGTGGACCAGCAAAAGCCATGCATACCATCCAGGGCCCTGAAGTCAGCCTCCCTGGTTGCAATCCCCGTCGTGCCACTACTGAGCAGTTTAACCGTGCGAGCACTTCAAAACCTTTCTATGCATTCGTTTTCTCCCTCATGAAAGTGGATTATTCATAATATCTACTACCTGGGGTTGTTTTGAAAATGAAAAGAGCAAATCAATCTAAAAGACTGAGCCGGATAAATAACAAAATCTAAGCAAATACTAACTATTATTGTTGTCATTTGACTTCTCAGTCCTCCTTCAGGCAGAATTTTGCCCCTAGTTAAGAATTTTCAAGTGTTTCAACATCTAACTCAAGTCGAGGAGACTCCTAGTCCTAGCCCAGTCCTTCTTTGTAACGCCAGGCCCTACCAGCCCTCACATTCAAGGCGTCCAAGACCCCAGCGCATCCGGTAAGCACTTGGGCTCAGTATCACCTAGAGCAGAAAGAAACTGTAGGGATGATATTGTCAATTTCCCATAGTTTATGATAAGAAGGGAAACTCAGACATGGTGCTTGGCTGGACTTCTGATAAAGGTCTATGTGCTAAATGGGCGTGGAAACAACATCCCTAAACATAAACAGGTCTCTTATTAAATTACCTTAAATTACCACGTTGCTACCATCTCCCCACTTCTTCATTGTGTCTACTCCTTCACCCAGAAGTCTGAAAAGCAACCTCCCAGTGCCAGCTCCTGGTGAATTGATTCTGGTTCATGGCAACCCTGCATGTGTCAGAGTAGAACTATACTTGCTAAGGTTTCCAATGCCTGCCTTTTTTTTTTTTTTTTTTGATAAGTACATTAGCACCAGGCCTTTCTTTCAAGGGCCCTCTGGGTAGACTCAAACTTCCAACCTTTCAATTATCAGTCAAATATGTTAATTATTTGTACTACCCAGGTACTACAAAAACAAACAACAGCAACAAAATTACGGACTCCTAGAATCTGAAGATTGAAATGCAAGCTTCTTGGGGCCAACCCTTTGCTTTATGCATAGTAGATCTTCAAAGAAACGACTGATGAAAATATTCATTTAGATTGATTTGCAATGAAAATTCTCATCCTATCCCTACCTATGTCCTTAGCATGATCTAACACAGGGGCACATGACAAAGCTCCCAAAAGAAATCGCTCAGAATAAGAACTTTGAATTCCTTTCCGTTTCCAAGCTCCCATTGTATTCCTGATGCTTCTGGAAGATAAATTTGAGCAATTTAAAGGTTAAGAGGCAAAAGAAAGTTCATATAAGTCCCTCGAAGGGCCATTGCATTAGTACCCTGTAATATCCCTCAAATATCTCTTTCCCAGCATGCATCCCCCGTTGCCCACTTCTCGGCCTATATCTACTTGCCCATATGAAATTGCTCTGTCAATTCAAAAGCTCATGTTTTTGGCTTCCGAATACATGTAAACTTTGGGTGACTTCCAAATCCTATTTATCGATGGAATGAAAAATATTTACCAATTGCCTCATTTCTCTAAATTGTTTTTCCTCCTCAGGACACATTGTTTGCATCCTAAGTTAGCCCTAATTTCTCTGTACCAGAATCTTCTCCCCTGCATCCTACCTTATTTCTGCTTCTGACATAAGTAAACACTGACTTCACCCTCTCTGGCAAGTTGCTAATACAATGGATTGGTGCATTCTACCCCAAGCAAAGTCTTTGCTCCTGCGCTTTAGGGACTGCACAGCTATCAGATGTAATTTCAATTCTTGATATCTTAGCAATCACGCACCAGACTTCCTTAGGCAAGTGAGACTGAAGTCTCTCTCTGACAGCATGCTGGAACATGCCCCAGTCACAGACACAAATATAGTTAGTTATCTTTCAGATGAAAGCGCTAAAATGGAAGGTATCTCTGGGAAAAGAATAAGGGGGAGAATTAATTTAAAATTTAGGCCTACATTTGGAAATTGGTTAATCTTTTACCAGTCATCAAATGATGTATAATTGTTTTCCGCTTTTATTGAAATGTGGACATCAAATTTGAAACCAAGAAAAAATTGAGACATGTAGAGATAACGAGACCTTACAAGCAAATTAACTTCCCACTTAAACAAACAATAAACACCATTTATGCCTCCGGATTAGACATCTCAGGGAGGCTCTAAATTAAGTTCCTCAGGTGAGATCAGACAAACAGTCCACAGGGCTGCTGTAAGTCAGAGTGACCTTGAAGCAACCTCTCACCTGCTAACCAAAACGCTGGTGTTTCCGTCTGCCTAAGATCGGACTCAGGAGAAAGGGCTCCTGATCCACTTCCAAAAATCCAGCCACAGGAAACCCTACAGAACCCATATCTCCTGTGACACACAGGGGATTTCCATGATTCAGAATTGACTTGATGGCGAGTGGCAAAGTAAATTAACCTGGTTTTCAATTAGAGAGGGGGCACATCGTAAACAAGATTGGTTGGTCTTTCCTCTAATCCAACCTGTATAAAACGCCAAACAAATTCTCCACCTACCTGGATCTCGTCTTACTCATCAGCTCACAGAAATTCAGTGCTCTGGTTCATCAGGTCACAGATACCTCAGCTCACTAGCTCTCGGCATCACATTTACCTGTGGAACTCTCTCAACATCCCTGACCTGCAAAGGTCAGGGTGGTAGATGACCAAGCATCGATGTAAGCACCTGTATAAGCTTCATACGTGAGTGTGACACTGACATTCCCTTTGCCTACATGAGCACAGAAAATCACAAGAATTGTCTAAAGCCATGTGTTGCTGTTGCTAGATACCACAGAGTTAGCTCCCAATTCATGGTAGTATTATAGTCAACCGAGGGAAATGCTGCCCGGTCCTGTACCATCCCCTTGGTGACAGACAGATATGACCATTGTGGCCTCTTAGGTCTGGAAGCTCTACCAAAACCTACTCAACATCAAAATAACACAGGCCTCCAATGTCAGATAGGTGGTGTCTGAGGTTCGCAGCCAGGCAGTAAACCCAGATTTCCTACTTGCTAGTACATGCGTTTGAGTTGGTTACAACTCATAGCCACCCTATGTCCACCCTGCAGGTGGACAGAGAAAGCGGCTGCCACAATAGACTGACCCTCTACTTTTCCAGGCACGATGCATTTTTTTCAGGACCTGATCGCTCCTGATACCATGACCGAAGTGTGGCAGATGAAGTCTTACCATCTTTGTTTCTAAGGAGCTTTCTGATGGTACTTTCTCCAAGACACATGTGTTCTCTCTTCTAGCTATCCAAAATGTATTCAGTTTACTCCACCAGTATCATTCAAATGCATCGGTTCTTCTCTGATCTTCCATATGTTTGTTCACCATGCACATGCGCATGAAGCCATTGAACATACCATGGCTTGGATCAGGCACACCTTAATCTTCAAAGTGACATCTTTGTTCTTCAACCTTTTATGTAGGAGGCATCCGGCTGATCAAGGTGTTTACTAATGGGTGACCATTTAGTCCCCTGTGCCTCTGTGTCTTTGCAGACAAAAGCATTGCAAAATGACTGTTATTTGTGACTTTGCTGCTAAAAACATTGAGAGATAACTCAGTTATTTAAGATCTCTTTTAAGATTCTCTTGAATCTTGCATATCCCTGTGATTGTCTTTGAACTTAGTGCTTTTATTATTCTAAGGTTAAGAAACTGTGACTAGTTAAGTAACATTTGCATAGATAAGAGTTTGGGAATTTTTTTAAGTTCTTTGATGTTTGTTTTGTAACCAATCCCATTTAAGAAGAGTATAAAAATCAAGCTTCCGAATATACTCAGGACTTCAGTCCATCAGATTGAAGTCCTCCCGATCCCATGCTTTGTACATATCTCTTTCTTTTCCTTTCATCTGCACGCCTCATTTCGAACCCAGCTTGATGCGGGATAGCTGGTCTAATCCCCCGCACTTTTAAAGCAGTCTTGGGCAGCACATTTGCCCAACGCAATATGTGGCTTGATTTCTTGACTGCAGTTCTCACAGGCATTGATTGTGGAGCCGAGTAACTGAAATCCTTGACAGCATCAGTTCTCTCTGTTTATCATAGTGTTGCCTTTTGATGTAGCTGTGAGGGTGTTTGTTTCATGTTCAGTTACTGGAGTTTGTAAACTTGGATCTCCACCAGGAGTGCTACAAGTCCTTCTTGCTTGCAACAAGGAAGATGTGCCATCTCCCTATTCCAGGTGGATGATTCTTCCTCCAGTCCTGATAGCTCAGTCTTCATCTAGTACAAATTCTGAGATTACTTGCTCAGTATACAGACTGAGTAAGTCTGGTGAAAAGGATTCAATCGTGACACACACCTTTTTTTATTTCCTACCATGCAGTATTCATTTGGCCTGTCTCTTGGTCTGTGGAAAAGTTCTTCACGAGTGTAATGAAATGTTCTGGAATTCCCATTCTCTGTAATGTTATACATAACTTCTTAAGCTTCACATAGCTGAATGCCTTTAAATAGCCAATAAAACACAAGCAATCATATTTCTGATATTCTCTGCTTTTTAATCTAAATCCGTTTGACAAGTCATTAAGATGACGCTTGTTCCTCGTCATCTTCTGAATCCAGGTGGAATTTCTGGCAGCTTCCCGTCAATGTACTGTGGTGACCATTTCTTTAATTCTCCTCAGCAAAAATGTCCTTGCCCGTGATATGAATGAGACTGGTGGATAATTTTTTCACTGTGTTGGATCACTTCCTTTGGAATGAGTGCAAATTAGAGATCTCTTCCAGTCAGTTGGTTAAACTGGCATTTTCCAAATTTCTTGGCCAGGATGAATGAGAAGTTCCAGCACGATATCCATTTATTGAAATACTTCAACCGATCATTTGCTGGTTCCTGGAGCCTTGTTTTTCACCAGAGCTTTCAGTGTCACTTGGACTTCTTCCTTCATTACCATGGGTTCTTGGTCATATGCTACTTCCTGAAATGGCTAAACATTGACCAAATGTGTATGTGTGTTTATGTGGGTGACAATGACTCTGTGTATCCCTCTATATATTTTTTGAACTTTCTTGTGTTGTTCAAACTCTTACGCGTGTTGTTGCTGTTAAGTGCTGCTGAATTGGCTATGACGCACGGTGACCCTACACAAAGCACATGAACCTCTGGCCAAAACACGCCATCCTCACAGCACGGCTTTTTCTCTGACCCTCTATGTTACTAAGCATTATATTCTCTTCCACTGGCTTGTCCCTCTGGATGACAAGTCCAAAGTAATGAGATGAAGTGCTTCTAAGGAGCATTCTGATATACCCATCAGCCACTCCACACTAGGTGTGGCCTCTACTTCTGTAAAGATCACAGCCTTGGAGACCTTAAAAGAGACTGTCCACTCCATCCTACAGAGTGTCTATGAGTCAGAGTCAACTAAACGTCATGGAGTTCTTTGTCCCACGGATTAATCAGTTTGCAACCAAGCTCTCGTACTGCCAGGTTCCTCTGACTTCTCTCAGTGGCCCTTCTTGCTCTGTCACTCAACAGAGATTTTCACTTTCACCAGACATGCTCTCTTCTAACTTCTGTCCCAGGTACCTCACCAATTCCCCAACTTCCTCTCCATTCGACTTGTTACTCTACTACTTCATTGTGTAATTAGTGGGCCTTGCTCCCCTTCTTCCTTTCTCCCATGTTAGTCTGAGGAGACTAGAGAAACAATTTCACAGACACTCATGTGTATAAGAAGGAGCTTTATATAAAAAGTAATTGTGCATTAAGAAAACATGTGCAGATAGGAGCTGGAGGCACAGGGAATCCAGGGTGGATGATACCTTCAGGACCGGAGGTGTGAGGGGCGATACTGGGAGGGTAGAGGGTGAGTGGGTTGGAAAGAGGGAACCGATTACAAGGATCTACATGTGACCTCCTCCGTGGGGGACGGACAACAGAAAAGGGAGTGAAGGGAGACGTCAGACAAGGCAAGATATGACAAAATAATAATTTATAAATTATCAAGGGCTCATGAGGGAGGGGGATGCGGGGAGAGAGGGGGGGAAATGAGGAGCTGATGCCAGGGGCTTAAGTGGAGAGCAAATGCTTTGAAAATGATGAGAGCAAAGAATGTACAGATGTGCTTTACACAATTGATGTATGTATATGTATGGATTGTGATAAGAGCTGTATGAGTCCCTAATAAAGTGTTTTTTAAAAAAAGAAAGAAAAAGAAAACACCCCAGCCCAGTCCAGATCAAGTCCATAAGTCCAATCTTAGCCCATATGTCTGCTACCAATCCATAAAGTCTTCTTCAGACTCAGGAAACACCTGCAGTGGTGTAGAATGCAGGAAGATCACAGGTCAGTGGGTGGGCAGTCTTATGGATCCAGGGCATTGTAAGCATCTCAGTGCTATCAAGGGTCTGTCTCCATGTGGCTCCCCCAACTCAGGGCACTAGAGTAGTTCCATGTGTCTTGTCAGCTACAATGTCTCCCATGGAGGCAGCATGTGTCCCACCTCCAGTGAACTATTTATCTCCTTAGAATCTCCAAATGAGATCACCAAGCTGCCACCAGATTGACAGTCTAAGCTCCACCCCTTCATTCTTAATCCTCTCAAATTGACAACAGATTATGTGACTACAATGCTCCTCTACTCATATTTCTGTCCTTTCAGCACAGCATGGCACCTTATTGTATATTTCCTTATATTCTTTTACTTTTCTTCAACTACATTGTGATTTCCTAAAATCTAAGCTTGCTGTTTATTTTTTTCCCCCACTATCTCTCACAGCACCTAACATGGTGCTGAACACACAGTGGGAAATCAACAGCTACTTGCTGATTTGCTGTGATCATGTTGTCATATAGTTCAATTGATTCATGTTTGTTCCCCCTTATAAGAGAAATGTTTTAAAATTTTAACAGATTTTTAAAATTACCTTGAGAAGTCCAGACTATGGGACTCTTGGACCTAAACCAAAATTCATGAACTACCAGCTTTACAGTATATTTTGTTTATCTTCCAGAGTGAGTTTTAAGGTTTGACCACTATTTCAAAATAACAATGTTTCACATTAAATCTGAATTCCAGATTCTCTTGGGAAAATAGGAAAAACTGGAAACACTGAGCTGACACTCTTCCAGGTCAGAAATTGCCTTGAACTGAGTAAAATCAGCTGCTCCTATTTGAAGGTCGTGAGCAGTCAAGTTGCCACAGTCACCGCCCTCCTTGTATCTTCAACACTTAGACTTTCTGTCAGCAGTCAATTGTCATTGTGCTTCTCTACTGCTTTCCATCTAACATGTAAATGGCCCCCAAGGCTATTCAATTATAAAAGGGAACAAATCAAAAAACATACTTTGTTCAAAATTATCCAAAAAAAGACAATCTATACCTTTGCAAAAACAAAGAATACCCCTGTGTGTTTAATATGCAAACAAAACCTATCTGTGTCCTTTTCTTGCCCACTGCCTGCCTCGTGTATTCACGTTGGATTTCATAGGCAGTCACAACAATACCTTCAAACAATAGCGACAATTGTGAGAGTGGTGTAGAACGGGAGGTGGGGAGGTGGATTTCGGTCTGTTGTACACAGGGTTGCTATGAGTCAGAACCAGCTCAATGTTGGTTCTAAAACAACAACAAACACATTTATAAGCCCTGATGTGGGTCCTAGATAAGTGATTGGTCTCACTATCATGTATCAATCAAATAGTTTAAGTCATTCTTTAGTATGAGCAACCCCAAATCTTGGGAGCTTAAAACCACAATTATGATGTTTTGCTCAACCTACATACCTATAAAGGTTTAGCCCGGGCTCTACTCCACATCTCTACACTCCGGGCCTCAGGCGAACAGAGTAATTACCACTTGAAAAATTAAGCAGAACAAAAGCCTAAATCAGTCACACATTAGCAACTTAGAAAACACACTCTTGACTGCTAATCAAAACTTATTGGGCAGAATTAGCCAAAGAGCCCCAACCCAACCACAAGGAAATACAACCCTACCCTGTGCCAGAAAAATGAAAAGTCAGATATCAGTGAGCACTGTATTGAGGACCAACCCATGGGGCCTTCAACTTCAGATTGCCACATCGGCCCTTGGAGGATGGGGAAAAGCAATTAGTGGTCACTTTTCCACTACCTTGCCACTCATTGGGCAGACAGGGTCAACAGAGAGTCTAAGCAAAGCCTTTTCATGGGAAAAATATTTTAATCCCATTTTGTTGCTTTTGTTTGAACATTCCTAGAGCAGTGATAAACATCCTGGGTAGCCCAAATAGCTTGTATTCACCTACTGACCAGAAGCTTGACTGTTGGTATCCACCCAAGGGGCCATGTAAGAAAGGTCTTGCACTCTGTTTCCATAAATATTGCAGCTAAGAAAGCTCTATGAAGCAGTTCTCCTCCATAATTCATGGAATTGCCATGAGATGGAATTGACTCAGCAGGTGAGATAGTTTATTGTGCCAGCCTGGCTGATAAACACAAGTGGGATTAATTGAAGGGCGGAGAGATAAATGGCTTGGTGAGCTTCGCCTTTCTTGTCTCTCGCTCTTTGATCATCGGACCAGTGTGCGGTTGCCTTGCTTGTTCTGTGCCTCAATTTAAAGGGTACACTACCTGTGGGACGCCTAGCCTGTGGACTGTGTCGCTGTAAGTTGAGGTCCCTTTAAGACCACACGATTGGAATTTACATCTCTGGAGCTGGGGACTGGCAGTTGGTGACCTGCCTTGCTGTTTGCTGCCTGTGCTGGGATAGCCTAGCTCCCTCTCCCTACAGAGGACTACCTAGCGGTTCTCAAGACTTGAAGGACTGCTAGTGTCTCACAACTCTCTCATGGGAGTGAGTTGCACTGCGCCATTTGTACTGCTTTATAATTTAACTGTTCATTTCTTGTAATATATATATATATTATTATCAGCAGTCTGGTTTTATCTCTCTAGAGAACCCTGTCTAATACAACAGGCAACAGGCTAAGTGTATGCTTTACTCAGTAGTCTACAGCATCCTCTGAAACCACAGTAGGGAAACCTTCAGCAAAACATGGACCATGAGCATGTATAGGAGGAAAAGCAAAATGAGCCAATGCATCAGCTCATGGTGCATAAGCCATACCTAATTCAACATTTTATGTGCTACCTTGCATCATTGCTTTAAATTTTTAACAACCTTAATGCTATCTTTGAACCATACTCTTCTCCAACAAGCACATCATTAAAGCCACTTTCAAAACTGATACTAGAAAAATAGGTGGTTGGATACCATGATAAAGGTCAACCACCCAGATTACGCACGCAAACACCTGTGCATCCATCCGCAGAAGTCATTATCCTCTCCAGGACAGACTCAGCAAGGCTTGTCCCGCTCTTCTTCAGGGTAGAAAATACTCACTTGTCCTTTGAGCCACATGCACTGCCTTTACTCTCATACAATCTGCTTGTGTGGGGCAAAAAACCCAAGTCAAAATTCAATTTAGCATAGAGAAGAATGCATGCTTTACCAAAAAAAAAAAGGTTAGTTTCACAAATAAGCAAGTCCTTTCGTAAATCACTACCTGCTGACATCACACAATGAAGATTCTGTCATGAAAGCATAAGGAGTTGATAACAACTTAATTTCATAAAACATTGTGACCCATGGAACACAGGTATTGGGAATTAAGCAAGAGACAGTCTTTTGGTGTATTTCTTGCCAGCTGCTATGTTAGAAATCAAGATGGTATTTCCAGCAAGCCAAGCTAGAGGACTCTGTCAAAAACAGGACTTCTTAATGTCAGTATTTAACATGTCCACATGGGCTGTTTATGCATTCTTATTTTGGACTCACACAATCCAGACACCTGAGGATTTCACAGTTTGGCTTCTGATGAATATTGCCATCATCAAAGCAAAGAAAAGGGGGGACTTTAAGAATTTTTTTTAATTGGAAATTTTGTGCAAGATCTAATATAGAAAATAACCCTCAAAACAATTGCTCTGAGATCATTTTTTAAACCTTAAACATTCTGCTATTTTAAGCACTATCTCTATGCGATCACGCTGACAACTTTAAAACTTAGGCCGGAAAGTCAGGGGGCAATACATTCATCTCCATGGAGAAAGAAGAACTCAGAGAAGGAGAGCAAGAATGTGGGAAATTCTGAAGACTGTAAGTGTGTTCTCAATGACAATAAACGCAATTGTTATTGGGGAGAAAAACAACACAGGACCAAATACGTGAGTGTTAAAGTTACATGTCCTTTGGGCAAGCCATGACACTTCATGGTTTTGACAGATATTATGTAATCATCCTCCAAGTTATGATCTGATGTGAGCGGCCCAGTTGACAGGGGAATTCCCTTGAGATATGGCTTGCATCCAATCAACACAGATTTCCTGACAAAACCTCTTCTAGATTCTGTACTCACCTTGTGGGCTGACTTCCAATTCTTGGAAAAGACTTCGCTCAGCCACCTGAGCTGAGACTTTGGATTGGCCTGTCCTGGCAACCCTGTGAGCCAACAGGCAAGCCTGACCTACAGACCTGGGGTTCCACAGCACCCGAGACCACATGAATCAGGGGAAGTAGTCAGTTTGCCTCCAGGCAAATGGACTTGGGATTTGCCAGTCTTCACAATTGTGTGAACCATTTCCTTGAAGTAAATACTGGCAGAGAGACGGATGGATGGACAGACAGATATTTCTATGTATGCTTCGTTGGTTTTGCTCTGCTAGGAAATCCAGCCTAAAACAGGGTGTTTCGGCCATAAAAACCTCCATTCCAATATCATTAAGTTTTTGTAGTTGTTGTTGTTGTTGTTTTAATTAGACACAGACACACACAAAATTGCACAGAAGCAAGCTTAAGAGCATGAAGCTTAGATTGGGGTCCTCTGAGGTGTTAAGAAAAAGGCATTTCGTTTGGGGAGGCCCCGTTCTGCCATCACATAGCCACACTGGGTTTCTCAGAAAGCTTTAGCTTCTGACACCCCAACACCAACGTAACCATCCCAGAAGATTCCAGTGGTAGCTACAGAAAGAGGGGTTTGAAACGCAATGATTTGGAACCATTGTGACATGTGGGGCCCCCAGAGTAAGCCCAGCCAGGAGGAAGTGGGGGAGGAAGGGGGACTTTGAGGCACTGGAGTGTCCCCTGGCACAAAAAGTTGATGCCCAATTAGATTTAGAAAAAGTGACAAAGAGTTGATGCCCAATTAGGTTTAGAAAAAGCTCTCCTCTGTAAACCTCAATTACCTGTGATGCCTTATGACATTCAGCATTTACAAAGTATAATTACACAATAGTGTCTGACATTTAACGTCTATGGATAATTTAAAAGACTTCTACTTCAAAAAGGCTGCTCATGAGCAACAGTAATCACTTCAATTAGCTTGGCACCATTACAATGTAACAAGACCATTTGACTGCCTATTAGAGCCAGCCAAGCTCTTCGAGTGTGTTAATTTAGCAGTCATTGCTAATTTCTGGGCTTTGCTACATTTGCATAGGAAAACATAGCCCTTTAAGCAAGAGAGGTAGTTTCATTCCTGAGTTTGGCTTCCTATTCTTAGAGGGACTTTTTATATTTTCACATAGAAAATCAGAAACGCATTCAAAATGTGGATATTTTTAAATACTACTGGGTGAGTGAGATAAGATACTTAACGGAGTTTAGCAAGCTGATTCATATCATGCACACACATATTTATGATAATTAAAAAAATAAATACAGCTCACTGCTATTGAGTTGATTCTCACTCATAGCGACCCTATGGGTCAGTGTAGAACTGCTTCTGTGGGTTTCTGAGAAGGTAACTCTTTATGGCAGTACACAGCCTCACCTTTCTGCCAGGAAGCAACACGGAGTTCCAAACGTGCTGTTAACAGCCCAAAACATAGCCCGTTACACCACCAGGGCTCGTATAATGTATGAAACCCACTTAGATATACAATGTGTGCGCTAGGTTCTGTCTAGTCAAGTTCAAGTTCATAGAATGAAAATCTGTTTCGACCTACTGCAGCCTCAGGAGAATTGCTATGGCTGAGCTGTGGTTGCAGCCGCTGTGTGTGTGTGTCCACCTACCGCACTGCCTTTTTCTCTGACCTTCCACTTTACCAAACAAGTTCTTCTTCAGGGATTAGTGTCTCCCAATAGCATGCTTAGTACAGTACACGGTCAGCAAAAAAGAAAAAGAAAAGCCCAATGCTTATCTCACAGTGCCACCACAGTCCCTTTAATATAATATATATAGAGAGATATATCTGCGTGTGTACAGACATACAAAGGGACTGCTAGATGTTTGTGGGAAATGTCCATTATCTTTTACTTCCAATTTTCCCGAGACTTTTTGAAGTTCTTGTACAGGGAACCGTGCAGGGGGTGCCGTGCTGAAAGTTCTTGTACAGGTGGTGCCGTGCTGAAAGCACCTGTCTGCTAAAAGAGTCTCCCAGTGTCAACCCACTCTGCTAGAACTCGGGCCCTGAATATTGCTTTTATCACTGATTACTCTTATTTGCTTTTATTACTGCTATTGCTATTCTGGTTATTTCTGAGAATGCCATTACCTAATCAATTAGGCTTCTAGTTATCATATTCATTTGCTTCTCGCTTCCTAGCATCTCTGTTTTGCATCATGGACCCTCACCCACTGTGCTGCTGTCTACCAAGTGACAAAGACACACACTTCAAAATAAGCTTTGGACCAACAACGAACAAGAAGCAATAGCCTTTTCCTAAATGAGGTCCACGGATGTTAATTTCTTTGGACTATGACCTAATCTATCATTATTTATTTAGTTAAGAAGACACGCTACATTCTTAATAAACAATTTCTTGTGCTAAAAAGACCTCAGAACAGTTTGGTAGTTCTCAGAAACTTAAGAAGAAAATCACTATTAAACAAAACAAGCTCACTGCCTTTGAGATGATGCTGGCTCACGGTGACTCCCCTGTGGGTTTCCGTGACTGCAAATATGAACCAGAAGAGAAAGCCCAGTCTTTCCCCCATGCAGAAGCTGGTGGTTTCAAACTGCTGGCCTTGAGGATCATAGCCCAACACGTAACCATCACACCTTCAGGCCTTCATCTGACCCAGCTAACACACTGACAAATATATATTCTTTTAAAAATTGAAAACAAGAACTCAAACTTTTCCATTGCAGTATTTTTCAGAGTAGCTAAACAGTAGAAACAATTGAATGGTTCATCAGCAGATGAATGGATAAACAAAATGTGATGTATCCATACAATGGAGTATTCCTGAGATCTAAAGAAAAATGAAGTTCTGGTACATGCCAGAGCGTGGATGAACATGGAAAATATTTTACTCCATGAAATAAGCCATTCATAAAAGGACAACTACTGCATGATCCTATTTAAATTAAATATGTGATGCAGTGATTTACTTGATTTGGCTCGTACAGCCATAGTCTTTGTAGCTCTCACCACATGACAGAGTGTGTGCAAGTTGGGTGCATTTCTGATTTTCCTCATGTATCTGGGTAAGTGAAGGTGAAATTGACTCTGGTATGATTATATAACTCAGTTGTGAATGGTTGTTGTTCACAAGGTCCATTGTGATTATAAAAACTTAGAACTGCAGTGTGGGGACTCATCATTTCTGCCATCCTGCTAAGCGTGAAATGAACAATCTCAGAGACAGAAGTGGGGAATCTCATCAAGAAATAAGAGCCAGGAAGAGAGCACTTCTTTTGGGTCCTGAGCTTCCTGTGCACTGAACCTCCTCAATCCAGAAGACAGAACACTGTGATAGCAGAGCAACAGCAGGACCAACAGCCAGAGGATGAGACAGAATAATGAACTCCCCAGCCCACAGAGAGAGTGAAGCTGTGTGCCTTCAGGCAGAAGGATCACTTGCAGAGTAGGATGCCTCCAGGCACTTAACTGGAAGAACCAAGTTTGCTGAGTTCCTGATCAAGAGTTAAGGTTGAGACTTAAGGCACAGCTTACTCTAGGCATTTTTCTTTTCAGCACTAAAGGAGTGCTGTATCACTTACCCAATGAGGTAGTTAGTTTATTGTGCCAACCTGGCTAATAAACACATGTGGGGTTAATTGAAGGGCGGAGGGATAAAAGCCTCACCTTTCTAGTTCTCAGATCTCTTGCTTTGTGATGGTCGGACCAGGGTGCAGCTGCCTTAGCCAGGTCCCTGCTTCAGCTGGCAAGGCTCACTTCCTGCAAGACATCCCCAAGGAGAAGCTGCATGGACCTATCCAGATGCAGCCCTGAGTGCTGGAGCAATTCTGTGGAGACGCCTGCCAGTGCTGAGCTGCTTACACATTCACTGATTCGACTTTCCTCCTGCAGTCGACTTCACTGTGTGTGTTTTGTGAGATAGAGGAGGATTTTGTGGATTGGTGTTAGACATATGAGTTAATGTTGGACTTTGGGGGTTGTGCAGCACTGGGTTGGGATGTTTTCTTGATGTGCACTTACATTTTATATAAAACTCTCTCTTATACATATGAGTTTCTGCTGATTTGTTTCTCTAATGTACCCAGACTAACACACCCAACAAGGCAAAAGCAAAGGACCAGATGTCTAAAAGGCTAGGGACTAAAGACCTGGCTGCAGACACGATTAAGAGGCTGTCCTGTCCAAAAAGAACTGTGTCCTGATCATTTCTGATTCTGAATTGTAATCTGTTAGCTTCCCTAATATACTCTATAAACATGAGTATTATCTGTAAATTCTATGTGGCCATTGAAATGGGTCATTAAATCCAGCAGAGAATTAGCGTGGCAAGGAATGACTGGTGTCAGAACTGCTAAAGAAGATCAGAGGGTGAAGGTATGCATTATTTCTACATCATAAGATTTAATTTGAGGCTGATGTTGAATTTTATTCTCTTTCTCCCTTTAGAAGTCCAAAGAGGTCAGATGCTGCCCCCATGACACTTCTACAATACCTAAGGCAAATGAACAAAGCGCACAAAGGTAAGTGAGAAAATATTGCTACAAATTCAGAGAAACTTATATTACATAAGGAGCTCTAGTGGTGCGTTGGGTTAAGAATTGAGCCGCTAACTCATAGTAGGCCATGCAAACCCACAGCTGCTCAGGAGAAGAAGGCTGGGGCAGTCTGTTCTGGAAACAGCCTCAGCACCTGCACGGTCATTCTGGGCAGGGCTGCAAGATCCCTATGAGTCGGAATCAACGTGACCACAGTGGGTTGTGTTTCTTTAGTAAAAATATCAAAATGTGAAGCTATTGTTTCTCTACTTATCTGCCACGTAGGACTATTCACTTCTAAAGGCAATGTTTCCATCTCTACAGGTCTTCTTCCAAATAATTCGGTGTTCTCCCATTTCTGTAGCCTGTCAAAATGGTAGTGTTTGCATCCTCAAGAGATTCTCATTGCGTTCTTTTTTGATGTGTGAGTGTGGTTTTTTGTTTGGTTGGTTTTTGTGTTGTTTTTGTTTATTGCTTTGTTTTTTGTTTTTGTTTGACTTTGGGAAACAAAATGAATCTTGAAAGGGCAAGTTCAGCGCTGGCGGTGGATGAGGTGAAGATTCCCAACAGAGTTCTCCTAGAAGAGCCCTGGCTGCCCTCAAAGAAGGAGCAGGTCCATTACTGTAATGGGGAATGCCTCCGCACAACTTTCCTGATCTGCGTCTTACTGTTGCAGTTTTCAGTTTGTTTAAAAGCCCGCCCCATAAACCCCTGTGGCTATCCTATGAGCTTTGAGCAATTCTATCAAGGTGACCCCTTTAGGATCACCACCACCACCCCCAAAAAGAAAGAAACTGTTGTGATAAACTTCTGACCCCCCTACTTTAAATTAACTGACCAGGCAGATCTTCTCATGAACCATTGCTTCAATTGAACCTTTTTTGGAAGGCACCTTAATGAGATTAAGACAAACGCATCACTGAGAGAGTTTGTCTGCAGCACTCCGTTCATCACACAGGCTTCTTCCAACACCTTTTGTTTGAAATAAATCTGTGCATGGATGAACTGGGATCCTAGCTGCAATACTTTTTGGCTTACCTTTGTATTAGTGCACACCAGGAACTAGGGAGAAGGGGATGGAGAGCTATTGTACCGAGTTGATATTTGGGGTGGTAATACATTCTGGAGCCATGAGAAGTGATAAATGTATAGTTTTGTGAATGTAACTAAGGATTTATACATTTAAAGGGCGAAAATAATAGTGCTACATATACATATAACATATATATTATGAAAATATATATACATATATATTCTCATGATAAAAGAAGCTTTGAAATATCCTCTTTTGTTGTTCTTATTGTTGAGGGCCATTGTCTGTTCCAACCCAGAACAATTCCAAGAGAACAAACACTAGCAGAACCAACCACTGCACAGTTCCCTGCCATCCTCGGTGATGTAGCCACTGTATCAACCCATCTCATTGAGGATCTGCCTCTCTTTTGCTGAACCTTTCCTAAGAGCAATGTCCTTTCTATTCGGTGAAATGTCATTGGCATGCCATGAAGTTCACCCTTACAAACAATTCACGGTTTGAGAATATTCAACCATCAGCATAAACAATAAAAACAACTCCCTGGTCATCAAGTCAATTCCAACTCCTAAGGACCCTGTAGGACAGAGTAGAATTCCCTCACAGTGTTTCTGATGCTGCAAACCTCTGTGAAAGCAGACTGTCACCGCTGTCTACCCTGGGGGATCTGGTGACTTTGAACTATGAGCCTTTCAGTCAGCAGCCACTGTGCCACCAGGACTCCTTGTAACTGACCACTCTCTAATTCCAGAATAGTTCCTTCAAACCAGAAAGAGACACCTTACTTATTAGCAGCCAATCCCTACTTAGACCCAGGCAACACTAATCTACTTTCTGTTCCTACGGAATTTCCTATTGTGCAACTTCCATGTATCTTAGTGTATGATTTCCTGTACCTTTCACTTTTGTTGCTTAGCACAATGTTTTCAAGTTTCCTTCATGTTATACAACCTGGGAATTTTTCTTTGATTTGTTTAACAGTTAGATGGCATATTTAAAAACTTACTGTCTGATCCAAGATCATGAAGATCTTTATTGTCCCTTGACATTTATCATTTTAGGTCTTTGAGCCATTTTGAATTAATTTTTGTGTATAGTTTGAAGTAGGGATCCAATTTCATTTTAGTGCAAATACAATTTCTCAAACAAATAAATATGAAAAATGGACAAGCATTTTCTTTGGGTTGACAATATGCTACATGGCTTATTTAGGCTATTTAATGTTTTTCTTTTTAAGTGCATTATATGTGTCCAGTGATCTACTAATGACTCCATAAATTTATTCAAACTAAAATTTTCACTCATTAATTCTAATAATAAAGTGTGTCTTTGATGATGTAATGCTCTAGAGAACACCGATTAATCAATAACCAAAATGAGGAGAAACTCTCATCATTGAGAGTCCTTGAATAAGTTAGTTTAAACCCCACAAAGAATTTAAACACAGAAACAAAAAATAACAATAATAATTATAGGGAAATAATACAGTGAATTATGATATAATAGGACTACTAATTTTCCAGTTGTCAGACTGTGTGGCTAATGTATTTCTATGATTCTGGAAGCTATGCCAACAGTAGTTCAAATACCAGCAAGTTCATTCACAGTGGGTAACTCTCAGTGGAGCTTCCTAAAATAGACTAGGGAAAAAGATCTACTTCCAAAAGTTCACTGCCACTGCCAGGGAGTTGAATCGACTCACAGTGCTCCATCTAGGGTTTCTGAGGCTTTGCAAATCTTCATGGGAACAGTTAGCCTCATTGTTCTCCCATAGAGCAACTATTGGCTTTGAACCAAAAACCTTTAGGATTAGGAGTCCAACGCTTACCCAATAGCATCATCAGAACTCCTTCAATGAAAACTTTATGGATCACAATAGAATAGTGTCTAATGTAAGGCTGTAGACAAGCCTGTAGGTTGAAAGACACTCACAATAGTTAATGACCTTAATAATGGGCTCAAGTACACCAGTGACTGTGAAGAGGGCACCAGATGAAGCAGCATGTCGTTACATGGGGCAACTGTGAGTTAGACTTGACCAGATGGTACTAATATGAACAAACATGAACACAACCAACTGTAACAGAACATTGCACATATTTTTGCTGATCCAGTTAGGTGCCACTGAATTAGTGCAAACTCATAGTGACCCTGTGTCCAAGAGGACAAATCACTACCCATTGTTGCAGTCACTGTTGGTCCACCTCACTGAAGTTAATCCTCTTAATCACTGTCCCTGTACTTTACCAAGCAAGGACTCTTCATCCAGGACCTGCACGCTCCTGATAATACATCCAAACAAGGTGAGACGGTGTCTGCCATCTTCATTTCTAAGGAGCATTCTGAGTATGCTTCTCCCAAAACAGATTTGTTTGCTCTTCTGGCAGTCTGTGGTGCATTCACTCTCCTCTGCCAAACCCATCACTCAAAGGCATCAATTCTTCATCATACTTATTCATTGTCCAGTTTTACATGCATAAAAGCAAAAGGCAAAACCGAACATCCTGCCCTCAAGCCAATTCTAACTCATCGTGACCCTCTCAGATAGAGCAGAGATGCCCCCGAGAGTTTCCCAGGTGGTACATCTTCCCTGGACAGACTACCTCAGTTTCCCCCTGCACAGCACCCCAACACAACACAGCACAAGCCACTATGACACCAATTCTCTGCTGCATGGCAAGTAAAGAAGAACACCATGACTTGGCACCACTTGTGGGTCAGTTTGTCATCCTGTAGTGACTTGTGTGTTGCTGTGATGCTGGAAGCTATGTCACTGGTATTTCAAACACCAGCAGGGTCACCCAAAGTGAGCAGATTTCAGTGGAACTTTGTGGTAATTGCATAATCTTGTGTCAATTTGACAGGGTTATTAGTGAAAGAGTGGAGTCTGGCCTCTCAATTCAAGATATAAGCAATGAGGCTTCTGTGTGCGCATGGCCTTCTCCTGCGAATTCTAGGAACTCCTGTATTTCCTCCTTGGAGTCAGGAGACACTTCTCTCCCTCAGCTTACTCCCTTGGAGAGGCTCTACTGACAAGACACATGTCCCTATGCCCTGGGAGCTGGAAAAGCCACATGGACCTACCCTGATGTAACCAGACCTCTGGGGCTGGAGAAGCCATGTAGACTCCTGCCAGTGCTGAGATGCTTACCACACCACTGGATCTACAATACTTCTAACCCACTGGCTTGTGATCCTCCTGCAGTTGGCATCATTGCATGTATTTTGTGAATCTGAAGAGGACTTTATAGATTGGTATCAGACATAGACATATGGGCTAAGTAATATTGGACTTATGGACTTGATCTGGGCTGGAGCGTTTTTCAATATTTAATTGTTCTTGTATAGAAACCTCTTTCTTATATACATAGGAGTGTCTATGAATTTGTTTCTCTAGTCTATCCAGACAAACACAAAGTTCCAGGCTAAGGCAGACAACGAAGAAGGATTCGGCTCCCACTTCAGAGGAGGAAGTCATTGAAAACCGTATGCATAGCTTCCAAGCATTGTCAGATACTGAAAGCCTAAACAAAGGGAGTAGAATGGTGTTAGGAAATATGACTGGCAGATGGGCCCCTCTGGTCTATGGGCATTCGAAATGTGACTGAAAAGATTATTTCTCTGAGGGAAATCTACCATAGTGAAGTAACGCCTGTGGGAGAAGAGCCTTCAGGATATGCATTTGCAGATGAGGCATGACTCAGAGTAAAGAGAAACGGCTGCAAAGGTCTTCCGGTGATTCAAACTTGGAAGATGTGAAGTGCGAATTTAGGAAAATTCGAAGTGGTCAAAAACGGAATGGAACAATAGCTACCTTAGGCATTAGTGAAGAGAAATGCACTGCTGTTTGCCATTTCAAATCAGAAAATCACATGACTCACTAAGCCAGGAATAACACAACCAAGAGAGTAAGTAGCATGGCATTCATTGCCAGAAAGGAGCTTGCTAAATCCATCATGAAGTACAGTGCTATCTGCGATCGATTATATCCATCCTCCTGCAAGTAAACCCAGTCAATACAACCCTTATTTAACTTTATGCACCAACCACAAAAGCTCATGATGAGGAAACTGGAGCATTCTACTGACAACTTTATCTGGAAATTGATCAAAATGCAATCATGATGAATTGATAGTTATTGGTGATTGGAATGAAAAGTTGGACACAAACAGGATGGAACACAGTTGGGAAATAAGGACTTGGTGATAGAAACGAAGCTGGAGATCGCATGATAAAATTTTGCAAGACCAGCTGTCCTATAGAGTAACTGAGTCAGATTCAACTCAACAGCAATGAGAGTGGGTATTTTTCACGAATGCCTTCAATGCAGCTGGGATTTCTTCCTTTAATATCATTAGCATTTGATTATATGTTACTTTCTGAAATGGTTGGATGTTGACGATTTCGCTTTGATACAATAATTCTATGCATTCCTCCCATCTTCTTTCACCTGTATTGTTCAATATTTTGCCCATAGAGTCTTTCTATGTTTCAATTTGAGGTTTGAATATTTTGGGGGGAGTTCTTTCAGATTAAGGAATGCAAAGCATACACTAGCCTTTTGTTTTCAGATTCTAGGTCTTTGCACAATTCATTATAACACTGCATTATCTTCGTGATCTGCACCTGAAACCTTCTTTTCTATTCAACTCTTTCACTGTTTTTTCTTCCCTTATTTTCATTTGCTGTAGCTACTCTGCCTTAAAGAGCAAATTTCAGAGTCTCTTCTGCCATCCAATTTGGTCTTTTCTATCATTGCTATCATCTTTTTTTTTTGTAAACATTTTATTAGGGGCTCATACAACTCCATTGCTATCTTTTTAATGATGTTTTGCTTTCTTTGGGGGAGACCTGGTGATATAGTGTGTTACATGTTGGGCTGCTGACTGCAAGATCAGCAGTTCAAAACCACTTGCTGCTCCTCAGGAGAAAAACGAGGCATTCTACTCCAATAAAAAATTTCTCTCAGAAATCCCCGGGGACAATTATGCTTACCCTAATTAGGTGAATTTGGGTTTAGGGTGTTTGTTTCTTCATGGATTCTTCATGTTTGTTTATATATCTTCCTTTATGCTAGCCCACAACTCCTGTGGTCTTAGGTCATTAGTATTCAAGGCATCGAATCCATTCTTTGCATTGTCTCTGAATTCAGGTGGGATATACGAAAGTTGTGCTTTGGTTCTTGGAGATTTGTTCTTATTTTCTTCAACCTCAATTTTAACTTGAACATCATAGTCGGCTCCTGGTCTTATTTTGACTGATGATATTGAGTTTCTCTAGTCTCTTTCAACAGATATATTAGTTTACTTTCTGTTAGGCCAACTAGCAAGGGCTCCTTGTATAGTCACTGTTTATATTGCTGAGAAACAATTTTCAATGAATAAGTCACTGGTTTAGCAAAATTACACCATGAGATCTCCAGAAATTTCCATCACCAAGGCTGTATTTTCCAATTACCAATACTTCTTTGTTTCTAACTTTCATATATGGATCATCAGTAACTATGTATGCAGCTTGATTGTATGTCTGATCAACGTCAGACTGCAGAAATTGGAAACTATCTTCACTTTCTTCCTCTTTTGGCATTAGTAGTTGCTGCATAAATTGGAGTGACAGTCATATTAGCTAGTCATCCATGTAAGTGTATGGATATCACATATTTAAACCATTATAATCATATTATTGGTGCTATTCTTAGTTACCATGAAATCAGCTCTGACTCGTGGTTGAAATCGTTGATATGCCTGTTTCATCTGACACACTTGAGTTATAGCTTTCCAAAGTGTGTGTGTTTTTAAGATCTAATAAAATAGAATTTGAGAGACATGACCTTGCTACGTTTTTGAAAGAGCAACTTTATAAGTTTCTTATTCAACAGTTTTTTATGTCATGAAGCTGTAGCTATGTAGTTTGAGGTGTCCAATATTTTGTACTTGTCTTTTCCTTAACATGAGAGCTTATTTTGTGCATTGGCTGCAAAGAAATAATAAGTATTTGCATGACTTACTATTATGGTTACATTTAATTTATCATCATATTATGGGATCATTTAATAGTTATTATTTGTATAATATAATTTATGTGTATATTTAATTCATTGTTATTTGTATAATGTAAATTATGGAATAATTAAACTAATTCATAATTGTATGATGTAAACTATAAGTATATTTAATAAATTAATATTTATATAATGTAATATTATGGGTAAATTTAATTAATTCTTATTTTGATAATAAAACATTATGGATATATTATATAAATAAGAATTAATTAAATCTTGATTGCCAATGCACCAAAAAAATCGGTTCAGATAAAGGGTATCAGAGCTGTTCAATCATAATGACAGACTATTTTTGTACCTATAGCAATAATGTGGCAAAACGTTCTTTTATCATGAATAATCAAATTATCTGTGAGAATGGTTTCCAATATTGAAAGAAGATGACTTCTTTTTTGCCTCAGCGGCTTTCCGCCAGCCTGTCTTGACTTCCGTCTTCGATATCAGCTGCCTCTCCTCACCCTTACTCTGATTCCAGATTTATTGAATTCCCTGCTCGGGCCTTGCACCATAGCAGTTGGTGTTTCCTCTGCCTAGAAACCTTCTCCCGGAAGGTTCTGCAAGACTCAACTCCCCAGTGGAAGTTCCATTGCTCCTCCACCACTACAGCCTTTCCCGGCTCCCAATTTATACTGGCAACCACCACAACCTCA
Organism: Tenrec ecaudatus; assembly: GCF_050624435.1. Taxonomy (NCBI): domain Eukaryota; kingdom Metazoa; phylum Chordata; class Mammalia; order Afrosoricida; family Tenrecidae; genus Tenrec; species Tenrec ecaudatus. The sequence continues at coordinate 93,791,052 of NC_134534.1, read as the reverse complement.
ACCCTCCTATAGCAATTACTTTTGTCCTTAGTAGTTACGTGGTTTCAAGGTAGATATTTGTTGTTTGTGTGTTTATTTCACTGTCCCCACAGCAAGAATGTAAACTATGCGGGACTGGGGATTTGGGGCTCATTTGTGCATCGCTTTAATCTCAAATATACAGGACAAGAAGGTATGACTCAACAGTACTCAGAATAAACTCAAATGCCTTCAGATCCTAGACAGGTAATGTACATGTTCAGGGGCAAGTTGTGGGGTGCTTCAAGGTGTGGAGGAAAACGACAGGGCATGTTGAGGCTTGTTAATGCGATCCTGACACTCTCAGTAGATAAAGGTGACAGGAAAGAACACGGGGACAATTTCTACCATTGTCTTCAGAGCCAGCGTAATAAGAGGAAACCATGATGACTGAAGAATCTAGAAGACAAAATGTGAGACCCAGGCTAAAGGCCACGGTTACATGAATGCCACTCCAAAGATCAGAGCGTGGGTTTGGGCCCAATTTCGCACGGCTGGAAACAATCACCTTGAAAATGTGAGTTTTGGAAAACTTCTCCATCTTAGGAATTGGGCCAGAAAAGGTCTTCTCTGTGGCCTTCTGCTACACAAAAAATCGCTCTCCATTGAGAAGTTTAAAATCTCCTTCAGAAGTGAGGGCAAAACAAAGCATTTTCAAAAGAGATGTGTGATGGGGGAATAGGGCACTGACCCACCCAAGGGGAGGGTATTGTTTGTGTCTCCAGAGGAAATGAGGGGCCAGATATAAAGCCGGTGCCAGATGAATGCAGTGGGCTGGCAAGGAGTGGGGAGCCAGTGGAGGGGTCCGAGGGCTAGGCCCCCAAGCCAACTACGTGGACAACTGCCCCTCACCCCAGAAGAATTTACATGAGAGGACCACACTGAAGCTGCAGCTAGGGGAGAGGGGCATGTCAGATCAGCACAAATGGGAGCAAATGAAAGGAGAGGAAGAGAGAGTGGAGCACAACCTGGCCCATCAAGCCTGGAGGACGATACCCCGCTCTGACCAGCCAATGGACAGAGTGGACAATATGGCTGATCCCACTACGAGATACGCCATCCCTTGATGGCCCAGGGCCCTAAGGGGGACAACACTATAGACTCAGGCCCGGGACTGGCCCGACTGACCCTGTGACACCAAGGCAAACCACTAAAAGCGTGCGACACAGCAACCGTGGGAGCAGAGCAGGGAGCCCCTGAGGGAGTACAAAGGACAGACTCTTGGGCCAAAGCATGGTACCCCATTGGACCTGACTGTAGGACACGCCTAGAGATCAAAAATCAGACCTTGATCTATTCACAGGTTTTTCTTTCTTTTAAAATTTTTTTCTTTTAATTAATTTATTCTTCTATGGGTAATTGGTTTCCCTTTTTATTTTCATAGCTGTGTTCTCACTCATTGCCTATCTTGCAATGACTTGATTTTTGGTGCATATTATTATCTCTACTATGGATCTATCTAGATAAGATAGACTGAATGAATAGTCTGGAGGAGAAAACAACAGGACCAATGGTTCTAGGGGGACAAGGGAGAGAGAGAGGAGGGGCAAAGAGGTAATGCTGACCAACCCAGGGACAGGGGAGCAATAAGTGATCCAAAATCAGTAGCAAGGAGGGAGGGAGTGGCCTGGTAGGGATTCAGCAAGGGCAAGGTAACCGAGAGAAATTACTGAAACCCAAATGAAGGCTGAGCATGATAGTGAGACAAGAGGGAAGTAAAACGAAATAAAGGAAAGAACTAGGTGACAAAGCGTATTCATAGAGGTCCAAAGACTGGAATGTACATATGTAAATATATTTATATGAGTGTGGGGAAACAGATCTATGTGCATATATTTATAGGTTTAGTATTAAGGCAGCAGATGGACATTGGGGCTCCATTCAAGCACTTACTCAATGCAAGAACACTTTGTTCTATTAAATTCTCATTCCAGGATGCACACCTTACCGACACGATTGCTGAAGAAAAATATGTGTGTGCGTAAGCAAGTGTGGTGAAGAAAGCTGATGGTTCCCAGCTATCAAAAGATATAGCATCTGGGATCTTAAAGGCTCGAAGATAAACAAGTGGCCATCTAGCTGAGAAGCAACAAAGCCCACATGGAAGAAACACACCAGCCTGTGTGACCACAAGCTGTCAAAGGGATCAGGTAACAAGCATCAAGGAACAAAAAATCATATCATTAAAATGGTGGGTGAGTGTAGAGTGGAGACTCAAAGCCCAATGGTAGTCAACCAGACACCCCTTACTGAAGGGTTGTGAGGAGGACATGAACCAGGCAGGGTGCAGGGTAGCAATGATGAAACATATAACTTTCCTATAGTTCATAAATACTTCCTCCCCTCCACTATCATGATCCCAATTCTACCTTACAAATCTGGCTAGACCAGAGGATGTACATAGGCCCAGATAGCAATTGGAAACTTAGGGAATCCAGGACAGATGACTCCTCCAGGACTAGTGGTGAGAGTGGCGATGCCTGGAGGGTGGAGATAATGTGGAGTAGAAAGGGGGAACTGATTACAAGAATCTACATATAGCCTCCTCCCTGAGGGAGGGACAGGAGAGAAGAAAGTGGGGGGAGACGTCAGACAGTGTAATATATGACAAAATAATAATAATTTATGAATGATGAAGGGTTCATGAGGTAGGGGGGAGTGAGGAGGGAGGGGGAAAATGAGCAACAGATATTAAGGGCTCAAGTAGAAGCAAACGTTTTGAGAATGATGATGGCAACAAATGTACCTATGTTCTTGACACAATGGATGGATGTATGGATTGTGATGAGAATTGTACGAGCTCCCAATAAAATGATTTTTTTTTTTAAAAAGCATTTTCATCAAAATGCCTGAGAGAGTTTGCTATCCATACATGCACTCCGAGAAAAATGTGGAAGGAAGAGCATGAGTAAAAGGGGAACTGGACCTCAACACATGGAGTGGGATGTGACAAATACACCCACGTGTGTTCCATACGGTTTTCCATGGGCTATTATTCAGAAGTAGATTGCTCAGTCATCCTTCCCAAACCTTATCCTTTTTGCTAGCAGTCCTGGTGATGAGGTTATTAAGTAACTGGACTGCTAACTGGGAATTCAGCAGTTCAAACCCTCTCGCCACTCCTAAGGAGAAAGTTGTGATGTTCTGCTTCTATAAAGATTTGAAGTCACACCTCAGAGTCAAGTAAGCAGCACATACTGAGGGCACTTTCATGTAGGCAGATCTGGTGTGCAGGAGGACTAGTGAGAGGATTCTGGGGAGTGAGAGGACTCCAACGACAACCCTGGTGTGCCCCTTGGCCACCAAGCAACACCCCTCCACACACACATCTGCCCTGTGCTGGAGGCGCCGACCATCTGAGATCTGATCCTTGGGACGTCTCGGCTCCGCCAGCCGGGCTGTTCCTGCACACCACCATTACCGCAGCTGCGGTCACCAGCTTACCCCCACCCCACCCCCAGGCCTGCTTGCTATGCCAGGAACTGCTTGGCTGCACTGACGAAAACCACGCAGCTGTAACGGAACCCCCTCACAGCAGCTGCCCACTCACACCTTTCCTCTAGGAGAGCTGCCCCTTCTCCCACGGTTCCCTTCTCTCCACATGGTGGCAATCTGCCACCAAGCTGGGTCTCTCCTTCCATTCACCCAGGGCCCCAGGAACTGACCCGCAATCTACCTGTAGCAGGTTAGGTGACCTGCAACTGGAGGGCCCCTCCCCCACACCATTGCATGAGACCCCTTCCTCAGTGCCCCCGTCTGCAGCTGAGCCCAAGCTGCAAGCATTGCTCCCCCATGCACCCACCCACTCCCACCAGTGCCTTGCTGCTACCTTGTACTCTCACACACTACTGCACACTCCCCTCTGCGGTGGCTGGAGCCTTCCTGCTCCTGCCCACACCGACTCAGCACTTCTCTGGAGTCCTAGTCCTGACGGGAACAGGGGGCGTGCATCCTCAGTCCGGAGAGCAAACATTCCCCAATAATAACCTGGCTCCAGAGCTCAGGGAATAAGCGACCCGAGTCCAAGGGTTTCCCAGCCCACACTGGCAATACAACCTCACACCCTAACACGGCCAACACCTGCCAATTGCCCCCCTCAGCATTAACATTGAACATGGGTCTCCTCCACTCCCAGCACCCATAGAAGCAGCCTGTCCCATGCCAGCGCAACTCTCCTGGCCTGCCGATTTGACAGTTGCCCCCAGCAGTGCCAGTCACCTACACCCTGTGGAGGCTCTCCCCAGACACCAGCACCAGGGCAGTGGAGTTGTTTTTGCCCTCGATCAGTACCCCTCCCATGGTAGCCAGGGTTCCTCCACCTTTGCCTTCTATTAGGCATCTTTAAATAGATAAGATAGATAGATGATAGATAGATAGATAGATAGATAGATAGATAGATAGATAGATAGATAAGAGAAAAGGCTTCTAATCCTGGCCTGACCGCTCATTTCAACGCAGCCTGGGGGCATGCATACAGGCTCCAGTCCCACTCCAGTCACTGAAACTCCTCACCCCTGTTGGCCACTGAAACCCCTTAGAACCCTGCCTACACAGCCGTCTGATGCACCTCTATAGTGGGCCACAGGCAACCCCAGAAAGCAACCTTATCAGTAACACAGAGAAAGAACTCAGAGCTCCCAGAAACATGGTGCCTACCTCTACAAAGGGGTCAAGGAAGCATCAGCAAACCACATCACTCTCAACAACAACAAAAAAAGCAGAGAGACAAAGAACAATGCAGATTAATGACACTTATAGGAGAATCAGATGTGGATCTGCCACAAAAAGAAATCTTCAGAAGGCTGCTTGAGTAACACAGGAGTTGAGGGAAGCAACACAGAATAAGGATGCAATGATAGAGGAGATGAATTCCACAATTGAGGGGATGGACTCCACAATAGAGGGGATGAAGTCCATGCACCAAAGGGAAATACAGGTGCAAAGGGATGAGGTACCAGAAGCTACACACAAGATCACCGAATTTACAATTAGACTAGAGGAGTCAGAGAACCATATCAGTGATCTCGAAGACACTCAGGCAGACCTCCACAAAGAGAAATACAGTCAAATGGGATCATAAAAGAGGTAGAAGATGACCTGAAATCAATGATAGCTGCTATGAGATGAACAATATTCAAATAATCAGTCTACTGGAGCAGGACACTATGAACAAGTCAACATGTAAATTAGCAAGGGGATTTCTGGAAGTAAAGTTTCCCACCTGAAGCAAAGAGGAAACCAAGTAGACTAAACCCTGAGGAGAATTCACCAAGGCATATAATAGTTAAAATATCCAACTTGAAAGAAAAAGAGAGAATTTTAAGATCAGTAAGAGAAAGGAAGATGGTCACATACAAGGAAGCTCAGGTAAGAATATGCTCAGGCTTATCAGCAGAAACCATGAACAGGAGCAGAGAGTGGAGCAACATCTTCCAAAATCAGAAAGAAAAAACACCAGCCCAAGAATCCTCTACCCTGCCAAAGTAGCCATTAAGATAGATGGAGAGTTTTTCCAGGACAAGGGAAAACTCACAGAACATGCTGCAAGACACCCAACCCTGCGGAAGATACTGGCTGACTCACTATGGTCAGAGTACTAACATCCTCCAAGCACAAGTAGATGACCACCTTATAGCCCAACTCCCAAACTCATTCTACAGAGACAGTATAACTTTGATACCCTAACAGGGTAAGGATCCCACAAGTATAGAAAACTACAGACCGATATCTCTAATAAACATAGATGCAAAAATCCTTAATAAAATATTGGCCAATAAAATACAAAAGTATATAAAACACAGCATCCACCATGACCAGATAGGATATATTCCAGGGATGCAAGGATGGTTTAACATAGAAAATCCATCAACATTATATACCACATTGATAAGAAAAAGTATAAGAACCACATGACAATGTTGATAGATGCAGAAAAAGCATTTGACAACATCCAACACCCATTCCTAATTAAGGCAATCATGAAGATAGGAATGGAAGGAAAATGCCTCAAGGTAATAAAAGCTGTCTATGAAAAGCCAACAGCCAACATCATAGTCAATGGAAAAAAAGACAAAAACAATCCCTCTGAAAAAGGGGACCAGACAAGGATACCCTTGTCCCCACTTCTATTCAATATCATACTGAAGGTCTTACCTAACAACATAAGACAGCAGAAGCACATTAAAGGTATCCAACTGGGAAAGGAGGAGGTGAAACTATCATTATTTGTAGATGACATGATTTGGAACATTGAAAACCCCAAAAGCTCAATGGAGTACTTATAGCAATAGAGGAACATGGAAGAGTGGCAGGATACAAGATCAACAAAGAATTCTATTGGTTTGCTATATACATGAGACAGGACCATGGAAGAGGAGATCAATAAGGCAGTATCTTTCACAATAGCTGAGAACAAACTGAAATACCTAGGAATATTTTTTTACTGTATACAAGTATTTTCTTTATTTTTTTTTCTTTTAAAAAAATTTATTAGGGGCTCATACAATTCTTATCACAATCCATACATACATCATTTGTGTAAAGCATATCTGTACATTCTTTGCCTTCATCATTTTCAAAGCATTTTTCTCCACTTAAGCCCTTGGCATCAGGTCCTCTTTTTATCCCCTCCCTCCGTGCTCCCCTCTCCCTCATGAGCCCTTGATAATTTATAAATCATTATTTTGTCATTTCTTAATCTGTCCGACATCTCCCTTCACCCCCTTTTCTGTTGTCCATCCCCCAGGGAGGAGGTCATTGGTAGATCCTTGTAATCAGTTCCCTCTTTCAGACCTCCTCTCCCTCTACCCTCCCAGTATCTCCACTTACACCCCTGGTCCTGAAGGGATCATCCACCCTGGATTCCCTGTGCCTCCAGCTCCTATCTACACCAGTGTACATCCTCTGCTCTATCCAGACTTGCAAGGTAGAATTCGGATCATGATAGTTGGGGGGGGGGGTGCTAGGAATATATTTAACCAAAAAGCTAAAGACCTATACAAGGAAAACTACAAGACCCTACTATAGAAAACCAAATATGACCTCCACAAATGGAAGAACATCCCATGCTCACGGATCGGAAGACTCAGCATAGTAAAGATGTCAATCTTACCCAAAGCACTTGATAAATTTAATCCTATTCCAATTCAAATACCAACAACCTTCTTCAAGAATTGGAAAAACTGACCACTAATTTCATGTGGAGACGGAAGAAGCCCAGAATTCGCAGAGAACTCCTCAAGAAGAAGGAAAAATTCAGAGGACTTGCTTTACCAGATTTAACACCTACTACATAGTCACAGCAGTCAAAACAGCATGGTACTAGGATGACAGATACTCAGACCAGTGGAAAGAACAGAAAACCCAGAAGTAAAACCATCAGCATATAGACAACTGATCTTCGATAAGGACCCCAGAAGCATCAAGTGGGAGGTGATGCCCCCTTTAACAAGTGGTCCTGGAAACAATGGATATCCACCTGTAGAAAAATGAAACAAGATGTTTACCTCGCCCCATGCACAAGAACAAACTCAAGTTAGATCATGGACCTAAAAGTAAAACTCAAAACCATCAGGACCATCAATAAAGGAATCTGGACTAACCTAAGATTATTGGCCCAGGGAATACATAGACTCACCACAATAGGGAGGCGTACTCACCACAATTGGGAGACGTACTCACAATAGGGAGACATACTCACTGTAGGGAGATGTACTCACTGGAAATTGACAAATGGGATTTAATAAGAATAAAACACCTGTGCACATTGAAAGACTTCACCAAGAGGGTAACAAGGCCACCCACGGACTGGGAGAGGATTTTCAGTAATGACACATCAGATAAAGGGCTCATTACTAAGATCTACAATATCCTCGTGGCCTACAAAAAGAGAAAAACAGTTAAACCCCTGAGGAAGTGGCAAAAGAACTAAAAATAAATTTCACTAGGAGGAGACTCATATGGCCAATAAACACATGAGAAAGTGCTCCCAATCATTAGCCATAAGAGAAATGCAAATTAAAACAACCATGAGATACCATCTAACACCCTTGAGGCTAGCCCAAATCAGAACATCAGAGAGCAACAAATGATGGAGGGGCTGTGGTGAAATAGGGACCCTCCTCCACTGCTGGTGGTCGTGTAGATATAAACATCCACTGTGGAAAGCAATCTGGTGATATTTTTTTAATGGAAATCAATCTACCTTAAATAAACACGACCAGTGGTCTACACCCCAATGTTTATTACAGTGTAATTCACAATCACAAAGAGTTGAAAACACCCTAAGTTTCCATCGATAGACAGTGAATTAGTAAATTCTGACACATACACACAATGGAGTACTATGCAGCACTAAAAAGCACGGATGATCACATGAAACACATCATTTCATGGGAAAAGTTGAAGGAAATTATGCTAAGAGAGGTCAGCCAATCACAAAAGGACAAGTATAACATGAGTACCCTGAGGTAAGTATAATCAGCACAGTAGGTATAAAAGAAAAGACACTTATCTTAAAATACACGGGTGGAGGCAAAGGCAGTCAGGTAGAGGTCAGACCAAAACAAGGAGGTACATGTGAATCCAACATAAAGAAGGGGAAATGGGGAAGGAGGAGGGAGAAAAGTTGGATGGGGAAAAACTGAATTGATGGCACAGGGGGAACAGGGCATTAACCCACCCAGGAGTAGATTATTGGTATGTCTCCCCAGAATTGGGTGTGTGCATATAGACCCCACCATGGCACACCAAACCAGGTGGGCAAAGTAACCCTGGGGAGGATTGCATGAAAAGATTGGGCTACAGAGATGGCCCCAGCGAGAGCCAATATTACCCCTGCCCTGGAAGTATGTATGACAGAGAACACACTAAACCTTCCGCTGGGGGGGAAGCGCTAACTTTCCACACCCACACGGAAGCAAACCAAGAAGGAAAAAGAGAAAGGGACAGGCGGCCTAGACCCCATACTGGCACACCAAGCCCAGAGGATGCTGTCCCTCCACATAGCTGCTAAGGCACAGAGAGACTGTAGGACCACCAACAACTCAAGACATGTTGTCCCCTAACTGGAGCAAACTGCAGCAGAGCACCATAATGGGGACACACAGCTGAATCCCCTGCAATGGGACAAACCAAGAAGGGAGCATAACAGATCATCAATTGGAGCAAGGCCAATCGACAAAGCCCCTAAAGAGCCCCCCAAATGGATTTCGAGCTAGGAGGGGCAGCCCCTGGACCTCCTTGAGGACCAGGGGGGAACGACTCATAAAGGCCAGTGGACAGACACAGGACTATGTATGGTTTTTTTAATTCTCCTTTTCTTTTCTCAACCTTTTGTCTTCTTATTGTTTGGACTAGCACAGCAGACAGACATGGGAAGCAAGCTCAGGGAGAAAGCAATAGGGCCGATGGCCCCAGAGGGACTTGAGGGGAGAAGGTCATGGGGAGAATAGAGTGGTGAGCAAACAATGCCATAGACAGGTAAACAACCAGGGAATTAAAACCAACCTCTAGGGGGTTGTAGAGATCCTGTGAGTAATAGAGGAACATGACTCTAGCTGAGAGCAAGTACTAAGAGGTGGAAGAAGGGGGAACATGATGGTGGGGCAAGAGGAGGCCAAAGGAAACAGAGGAAGGCTCTAGGAAGCAAAGCTATAGATAGAGGTATTAACAGAGGTGTGTACTTGTGTAAATACATTAATCCATAAAAATAAAGGTATTGGCCTATGTACATAGATTTTTAAGGCAATACACTGAGGCTGCCCTCAATGCAAGAACACTTTGTTACAACAAAGTGTCATTTTGTGATGTACACACCCCACCCCACCCCTGACACAATCGCTGAAGACAAAATGGGTGCATAAGAAAATGTGGTGAAGATAGCAGGTGGTCCCCGGCTATTAAAAGATATAGTGTTTGGGATCTTAAAGATTTGAAGTTAAATAAGCGGCCATCCAACAGTGAAACAACAAACCCACATGGAAAAAGCACACAAGTCTGTGCAATCATGAGGTGTCATCAGGACTGAGTAACAGGCATCAGAAGATTCACAAAAAGAAAACAAACAAACAAAAATACATTGGTGAGAATGAGGAGTATTGGAGCAGAGACCCAGAGCCCATCTGTAGACCATGGAACAACCCCCTCGCAGAGGGGTCGCTGAGAAGGGATGTGTCAATCAGGGTAAAATAGAGCATCGATGGATCACACAATATACCTCTGGTTCCTTGAGGCTTCCTCACCCCCCACTATCATGACCCCAGTGCTGCTTCCCACTCTGGGCTGGAGTGGAACTTGTGCATAGGTAAGAGGTAAAGCTCATGACACATGGAACCCAGGAACAGGAATGGGAATAGTGATACCAAAAGGGTAGGGGAAGGAGTGGAGAGGAGGGAAGGAAGGGGGTACCAATCACAATGAATGGCACCTAACCACACACACACACACCCCTCCAGGGAGAAGAACAACAGAAACCAGAAGAGAAAGGAGACAATGTCGGTATGAGATATAGAAATAATAACAATCTATAAACTATCAAGGGGCCAGGAGGATGGCGGGGAGGAGGAGAGGGAGGGGGAAAAAAGAGAAGCTAATCACAAGGGCTCAATGGAAAGTAAATGTCTAGAAAAGAATGATGGCAATGTATGTTAAAATATGTTTGATACAATTGATGTGTGGATTGTAACAAGAGTTGTAAGAGCCACCAATAAAATGGTCAAAAAAAAAAAAGATTTAGAGCCTTGGAAACCCTCTGGGGCAGTTCTAAGACAGGATCACTGTGAGTTGGAATGGCAATAGGTTTTGTTTTGTTGTTTCTGTTATTGATTTCCTGTGAACAAAAAGACCTCTGAATTATGGTATATCACCAAGAGTTGAGCCTCAGTCCTAGATTAAATGTATGTAGAGGGTGTCACCATGGGCATGAAGTGCTAAGAAAGACAGCCACTTTTATACCAGTCCCCATTACCAAATCACAGGAATGTCAGTACCCAAACCATCTGGCAGGCAGGAGATTCAAATATGTTTCCTGCAGGAAAGACCTTTAAAAATGACATCAGGACTTCCATGTCAAGCAGTCTATCTACATAATGTCTTGGGAGAACTTCAAAGTAAAAAAAAATCACCACCATCACCACTCCCACCACCCCAGTTACCAAGAAGCTAGGAACCTCTAATTTATTTTCACTCTCTGACTGTAAAACATGAGCAGATAAACAAAGGTTACCATAGATTAAAGACAATAGAAAAAGAATGAAAGAGATCCATCAAAGTAAGTGAACAACAAAAAGTGGGTTAGAGTAATATGATTTGCAAATGGGACCAAATTTAAAGCTATCAATCATTATGATCCTCAGAAAGGTTAATGGCTGACTGGATCTGTGAAAGGGTAGAATTTTTTAACAAGGAACAAAGAGAGTTGTCAGTGGGTTTTGCAAGAGTCGACTTATTGGAGTGATAAAAGTTAAAAACTAGTTGTTTTAGGTGCTGTTGGGTTATCTAACTTGTGGCAACCTCACAACAGAATAAAACATTGCACCATCCTTGCCAAACCCAGCCAAGCCCACTGTCACTTTTGATTCATAGCAAGGCTCTCAATCTTACCAGGTGTAGAGAGCCTCAATTCTCTCCCAAAGAATGGCTAGTGGTTTCAACAGCTGGTCACCAGCCTGTGTGAGTTCATTTGTGTGGCTCTTGTGGCAATCTGCCTCACCGAGAGTTTCTCACGCCCTTGTTGGCCCTTTACTTCATCAAACAGGATGACCTGGCCAGCAGCTGGTTCCTCGTGATGACGTGGCCAAAGCTAGCATTCCACTGTGTTCCATAAGCTTTCCCTGACTAATTTGCAGAAGCAGATTGCCAGGCCTTTCTTAGTCTGCAAGCTCCATTGCAGCATACCAACTATGCATAAATGTGTTAAGTATTTAACAAGTGACATAGCTTCCAGCATTGTACCAGTATGTAAGCCTCCACAGTATGACAAACTGACAGAGAGATGTTGACCACTACTAAGTGGGCTGCTTCACTGAAATTTTTTCCTCAACATTTTAGGTTTTGTGGATTCTGTTTTTGTCACTGTTCTGTGGACTCTCAGAGTCCAGACAAGGAGATGAGCCTCCATACGATGGCTGTGAACTTTAAGGCTGATCATAAAGACGATAGATCTATCACCGGTTATGATTGGCTGTAGGAAGTTCCTATTCTATTTTGTAGGCACTTGACTGCTATGATACCGAAAGTTCTACCAGGGTGGGCCACCACGGGGCCTCGCCCTGAGGACTGAAAGCTCTTTCCCCCGTGAGAGAGGGGACTTTGTAATCACAGTATTTTGATCTTTTTCATAATACATATTTGACTTCTATAGTAAAGATAACCTTTGTAAATTATTAACTAGACAATGAAAATAGCAGTGGAATTATAAAGCCATGGAACGAGATTTACAAACAACTTGACAACTTGAAAGAACTAATATTAACCTAATAAACAAAAAAAACACTACATATCACAGCTTGCCTGGGTTCTCTAAGCAGCAAAAGCCATTTGCTCTCCAACAGCACCATTGCTTCGTTATCAAAGACTGCACACCGTGGGCCCCTGAGGTTCATGAGACCCCTTCTGTCCAAATTGTCTGCCTTGAGCCCCAAGAAAAATCCAACAACCTCGTCCTCCTAAATCCAGCTGATGGCAGCTGCAGAAATGTCAGAATAGATGTGTGTCCCATGGGATTTGCAGTGGCACAGGTAACCAGGTCTTTCTTCAGATGCACCTCTGGTGGATTCAAGCCCTTTCACTTTCTGACTAGCCATCAAGGGTGTTAACTACTTACACCACCCTGAAAGCTCTCATTGATCGAGCAATGAAAAAAGAAGAGGAATATACAAGAGAAGGGAGAAGAGAACATTTGGGGGAAGCTTTTTCTTCTTCATTTTCTCAGTAAGAGAAGTGACGTTTAGCTTCTGCTCAAAATAACCTTGATGAACAGACAAAGCAGGACTTTCTATCTATTGCTGTGGTGGGTGCTGTTCAGTCATTTCTGACACATAGTGACCCCATGTACAACAGAGCAAACCCTCTCTGCACCTGTGCCAACCTCACACCCATTGTCATGCTTGGACCCATTGTTTCAGCCATGGGGTCAAACCACCTCATCGAGGGCCTTCCCCTTTTTCACTGTCACTCCACTTTGTCAAGCATGATGTCCTTCTCTGTGGATTAGTCTCTCCTAATAACACGAGAGCTTGAATTCTGAAAACTAGGTTTACTATCCGTCTACAGTGAAAGCCCAAAATCCATTTTTTAGTCTCCACATACATCAAACCTCCACTGAGCTCTTTCTGATCATTAATAAGCAATGTGAAAAGCTATGGACCTCAGGCAGAGTGTGTCTTAAAGTGGATTACCACCATTCCACTAGTTGGCCCAGGGAGGGCAACCTCAGTCAAAAGGATTTGCCTGGTGCTCTGGATGGAATTTTGGTATTAGGAGTCACATGATCATGAGTCATATTTGGTCAGAGGCCCAGAAGCAATCTTGTAAGCTTTCTTTCTAAAGTAGTACACATATCCAAGTCTTCTTTTTTCTCTTTCTTGCCTTTTAATTACCTTTTGCTTTTTTAATGAATGATGTTCTTTATGTCATCCCACAACTCATCAGAACAGAAAAGATCAACATGGATGTCAGAAGAGACTCTGAAACTTGTTCATATTTGTAGAGTAGCTAAAGCAAATGCAAAAAAGATTAAGTCAAATAGCTGAATAGAACATTTCAAAAGACAACCTGAGAAAACAAAGTTGAAGGTTATAATGAAATGTGCAAAGACGTGGAGTTAAAAAACTAAAAAGGAAAAATACATTCATCTTATCTTAAACTGAAAGAATTTAGGAAAAAATGCAAACCATGCAATCTTGGAAGATTCTATGAGAAATTTATTGCATGATGCAGGAGGAATCAAACGAAGGTAGAAAAAAATACACAATGTCGCTGTACTAAAAAGAACTAGTCAACAGGGCACCATTGCAGAAGATAGCAGATGAGCAAGAACCAATAGTGCCGAAGGAAGAAGTTCAAGCTGCACTGAAAGCATTAGCAAAAAATAAGGTTCCGGAAACTGCTGAAATGCCTATTGAAATGTCTCAACAAGCTGATGAAGTACTGGACCACTTAATAGTCTATGCCAGGAAACTTGGAGAAGAGTCAATTTACCAAATGACTGGAAGAGATTCATATTTGTAGCCATTCCAAAGAAAGGTGAGTCAACAGAATGCTCAAATTATAGAACAATATCATTGATATCACATGCTTGTAAATTGTGCTGAAGAGCATTCAATGACAGTCGCAGCATTACATTAACAGGGAGCTGCCAGAGGTTGAGGCCGGATTCAGAAGAGGACATTAAATAAGGGATGTCAATGCTGATGTCAATGCTGATGTCAATGCTGAAAGCACAGAATAACAGAAAGATGTTTACCTGTGTTTTACTAATTATGCCAAGGAATTTGCTGTGTGGATATAAAATGATTGCTAGCCTCGAGAAGAGTGGGAATTCCAGAAGACTTCGTTGTGCTTATGCAGAATTTGAACATGGATCAAGAGGCAGTTGTACAGACAGAACAATACTGGATCACTTAAAATCAGGAAAGGGGTGATTCAGATTTGTATCCTCTGACCATACTTATTCAACCTGTACCCTGAAAAAATCAACAGAGAAGCTAGTTTATATGAAGAAGAATGTGGCATCAGGATTGGAGGGAGGCTATTAAAGAGACCATGGTATGTAGATGGCACAACCTTATATTTAAGGTGCAGAGGATTTGAAGCACTTGCTGAAGAAAATCAAGGATTGCAGCCTTCCGTACAGATTACAATTCAGTTTAAGGGAGAGCCAAATCCTCACAACTAAACCAATAGATAACTTCATGATAAACGGAGAAAAGGTTGACGTTGTCAACGATTGTTTCTTGCTTCGCTCCACAATCAATGCTCATGGAAGCAGCAGTCAAGAGACCAAAAGACATGTAGTATTAGCTAAATCTGATGCACGAGAGCTCTTTAGAGCATTGGAAAGCAAAGAGGTTACCTTGAGGACTAACATGCACTTGACCCAAGTCACGATAGTTTCAATTGCCTCATATGCATGAGAAAGTTGGACACTGAAGAAGGAAGACCAAAGAAGAATTGATGCATTTGAATTGTGGTGCTGGTCAAGAATATTGAAACTACTATGGACTGCTGAAAGGACAAACTGATCAATCTTGGGAGAAGCAGCAGGGCAAAGAGTGCTCAGATAGCAAGACTTTGTCTTACATGCTTTGGACATGTTTTCAGGAGAGACCAGTCCTTGGAGAAGGACAGCATGGTTGGTAAAGTGCATGGGGCAGTGAAGGAGAGGGAGACCCTCGGGGAGACAGATTGGCCCTGTGGCTAGAACCATGGGCTCAGGCATGGGGCCAAGTGTGCGGAAGGCAAAGGACCTAGGCAATGTTTCACTCTGCTGTGCATAGAGTCGCTGTGGGTTGGAACCTCGATTGCACCGAAGATCAACGTCCCAATAAGGGTTCCTTTCCTGCTTCTGTAATCTTAAATGGAACTTTCATGTATCAATCTACCTCCAGTCATGCTTTTTTTACAGTTTCCCTGGGACGCCATGTTATTTAAGTTGTGGGATTTATGTAAATCTTTGGATGCCCTTATGGCCTCCCTTAGCCAGATAATGTGTGTCTTTATCTTTGACTCATCTTTATTTAAGGCTTAATAAATGTGTTTCCATAATTATATCTGCCATTTGGGATCTCTCTTTTTTTTAAAACAGTTTTATTGGCTCATAATCCACATCTCATACAATTCAATCATATCAAGAAGCGTTGTACAATCATTACCACAATTAACTTTAGGATATTGTCTTCTTTATTGTACTCATTGTTCCCCATTTCCCCCAATGTCCCCTGACATATTCCCAAGAAACCATTAATCCAGTTACTGTCTCTGTAGATTTACCTGTGTTCTATTTCATAAAGAGAAAAATATACCCAAAAAGAATAATAAAACTAACAATAACAAAGCAAAACAGAGGGAAAATATCAACAGAAAAGTAGAAAATGTTAAAAGTTGAACACATGTTTAAAAGGTTAAAGGGGAGATTGTGTGATAAGGTGTTAGATTTTAAACTAATTCTATCTGCAATAATCCAGTTTCCCGTGCACTCTTTGTGATAGCAAAGCTGTTCACATCCCTGGTCCATGGTCAGAGAGGATTCACCAGAGGCTTCATCCATGTGTATCTCCCCGTCCTTTTTTTTCTAACTGAAAATTTTTTTCATTCCTTCTTTCTTTTAAATCATTTTATTGGGGACTGTTACAGCTTTTATAACAATCCATACATCAACTGTATCAAACGCATTTGTACATAGGTTGCCATCATCATTTTCAAAACATTTCCTCTCTGCTTGAGCCATTGGTATCAGCTCCTCTTTTTTCTCCCCACCCTCCCTCCCTCATGAACCCCTGATCAATTTTAAATTATTATTATTTTCATGTCTTACACCATCAGCTGTCTCCCTTTGCCCATGTTTCTATTTTTTATCCCCCTGTGTGTGTGTTGGGGGGAAGGGTGTTACACGTCGATGGTTGTAGTTTGTTCCCTGTTTTTCCCCCTTCTCCCCTGACCTTCCCCCTTCCCGCATGGTATTGATACTCTCGTTACTGTTCCTGAGGGGTTTCTCTGTCCTGAATTCCGTGCTGAGAGTTCTTATCTGTACCGGTGTACATGCTCTGTTGTAGCTGGATTTGGAAGGTAGAATTAGGGTCATGATAGGAGTGGGCGGGTTGTGGAGGGGAAGCTTTAAGGAACTAGAGAACTGTTGTGTTCCCTGGGTGCTAAGCTGCACCCTGGCTGACTTCTTCCTGCCTGTGACCCTTCTGGGAAGGAATGTTCACTTGACTGCAGACGGACTTTAGGTCTCCAACCCCCATCATTTGCATCAATATATTTGTTTGTTTGGGGTCTTCTGATGCCTGAAACCTGGTCCCATCAATACCCCATGATCACACAGACTGGTGTGCTTCTTCTATGTGGGCTTGTTGCTTCTCTGCTAGATGGCTGCTTGTTTAATTTCAAACCTTTAAGACCCAAGACACTATATCTTTTAATAGCCAGGTACCATCAGATTTCTTCACCACATTTTCTTATGCACCCATTTTGACTTCAGCGATCGGTGTCAGGAAGGTGAGCATCACAGAATGCCAGTTTAATAGAACAAAATGTTCTTGTGTTGAGGGAGTACTTGAACAAAGACCCAATGTTCATCTGCTACCTTAATACTTAACATTTAAATGTATGTACATAGACCTATATCCCAATAAATATTCGTATATATTTACAAATATGCATGCCTAGATCTGTACCTCTATAAATGTCTTTTGCCACCTGGATTTTTCCTCTTTCTTTTTACTTTCCTCCTGTCCCACTATCATGTTCAACCTTCATTCGGCTCTCAGTACTTTCTCTCAGCTACATTGCACTTGATCAAGCCCCACCAAGCATTCTATGCCCTCCTCTCCATTGATGTTAGATCTCTTATTGTTCCCTTTTCCCTGGGTTTGTTGGCTTCCCCCTCCCTTTCTCCCACCTCCTCCTTTCCCATCTCCTCCCTGAGCCTTTTGCTCATAATTTTCTCCTGGGGATTAGTTATCCTGTCTATCTTATATGGATAGACATGAGAAAAAGGAAAAACATGGGGGTAGTGGAGTAAGCCTATAAATAGTTCCAGGTCTGTCTGCTGACCCTTCTGGTTGTTTTCCAATCGAATCTGGTGAAGTGCAACACCCTGACCACTGATTCCACAGTCTATTTTCAGGATTCCTCAGGGACTTCATTGTTTGCTCCCCCTTGCTGCTCTGTTGTGCTCCCTTTGGATTTCACCCCAGTGGGGGCTAGGGGGAGTGTCAGACTGGGCACAATACCCACACTGTCTCCAGTACTGTCCCCTTTAACACTGTGGGTCAGTGAGGGGGCATCCTGTCTCATGATGGGGCAAGCCCCACTTTCTGCATTGGCTGCTCTGAGCAGCATTGTTGCCCTCGGAGCTTAGTTGGCCAGGATACAGTTCTCTCTCCCTCTTCTCCCTCTCCCTCCTCTTCCTCTCCATTTACTCATTGTGGTCTGGGAAAACCCACCCCTCTCCCTGGGCTGTATCTTCAGTGCTGTCCTCTGTAGTGCATTCTTCTTGGATGAGGTAGTTAGTTTATTGTGTCAACCTGGCTGATAAACACATGTGGGGTAAATTGAAGGGCAGAGGGATAAATGGCTTGGTAAGCCTCGCCTTTGGAGTTCTCTGGTCTCTTGCTTTCTGATGACCGGACCAGGGGGTAGCTGCCTTAGTCAGTTCTCTGCTTCAGCTGGCAAGACTCACTTCCTGCAAGTCATCCCCAAGGAGAAGCCACATGGACCTAAACCTGATGCAGCCCTGGGTGCTGGAGCAGCCATGTGGAGACACCTGCCAGCGCTGAGATGCTTACACATTCACTGATTCGGCTTTCCTCCTGCAGTCGGCATCACAGTGTGTGTTTTATGAGATGGAGGAGGACTTTGTGGATTAGTATTGGGCATATGGGTTAATGTTAGACTTGTGAACTTGGGCAGCACTGGGTTGGGATGTTTTCTTGATGTACACTTAACACTCTCTCTTAGACATGAGTTTCTGTGGATTTGTTTCTCTAAAGTACCCAGACTAACACATGGACACATGGGGAGAGGGCCGATGTAGCTGCGACTGGGGCCCAACCCTGCATACTTTTCTGTTAGTTTGATGTTTCATGCTGTTTCATGCCTGTAAGTTGCCCTTGAGGCTTGGTGCCCTGGGTTGAGGTCTGGTCCCTTTTTCGCTTTCTTGTGGAAACATGAACAATACCCTCCCCGTGTGTGGGTTAGTGCCCTATTCCCCCACTATCCACATCCTACTCCCCCCCCCACCCTTTTTCCCCTCCATTTTGGTTTGCTGCCATATACAACCCTGGGTAAGGTGCAACCCTTGCCACACTGTCTGAACCTCGCTCTGGGAATGTATGCAGTTAGAGGCTTTTCCCCTATGCCCCTTGGGCTCTTTGAGCTTACCTCAATGGACTCACGTTGTACTTGTCCTTTTGTGCTTAGCTTACATTGCTCGGCATAATTTCCTCCAATTCTTTCCATGTGACAATGTGCTTCATGTGTTCAATCACTGCTTTTCAGGGATGTGTATCACTCCACTGAATGTATATACCAGAGTTTTGTAACCCATTTGTCGGTTGATGGAAATTGAGGCTGTTTCCAAATCTTTGCAATTGTGAAATGCACTGCAATGAACATTGGAGCACAAATGTGTGGCCATGGTATGTTTCTTACTTCTTCTGGGTAGATGCCCAGTTGGGGGGTTGCTGGGTCATATGGAGGCTCGATTGCCATCTGTTTTAGGGATCGAAATATTGATTTCCATCATGGCTGTACATACCTACAGGTCCACCAGCAGTGGCTGAGAGTGCCTGTCTCCCCACAGCCCCTCCAACACGTGTTGCTTTCTGATTTTTTGAACTGGGCTGTCTTTGAGGGTGTCAGGTGGTATCTCCTAGTGCTTTTAATTTGCATTTCCCTTATGGCTAATGATCAGGAACATTTTTCTTATATGTTTATTGGCCATTTGGATTTCTGTCCTTGTGAAACTTCTGTTCAGGTCTTTTGCCCATCTCCTCAATGGGTTATTTGTTTTTTGTTTTCTTATTGTAGGCTAGCAGAGTATTGTGGATTTTAGTAATAAGGCCTTTGTCTGATGTGTCTTGACTTAAAGATGTTTTCCTAGGCTGTGGCTCTCTTATTATTTTATTGGCTAAGTCATTTGATGTACACAGGTGTTTTATCTTCAGTGTATGGAATCTCTTCAGGGGTGAAAGTTGAGATTTGGTGGCATTGGCAAAATTGCATGATGATAAAGAAGTGAACACTTTTGCTAAAAGTTGCTGTTGAGTGAAAATTTCTACTGAACTCTTCAGACTCCGATGCTAGGTTACTACTAAAACTTGCTACTACTTTATGAACTTAGAGTTTTGAGGAAGAGGACGGAAGATCTCATTATTTGCAAGGGTCGATGGATAATCTCTTCCAAGTCCTTTCCACTAATGCTTCTATCAGTATTGAGTTGTGGGCTTTGAGGCAAATCAGCCAATAGCTTAGCAACCAAGTTCCCAAGCCAGTAGCTATTATAAAAGTATTAGTTAATATCTGCTTTTAAGTGGGAACGGTATGGTGCAAATTAAAAAAAATACATTGTACAGTACATGTTCTTGTCAAATCAAATGCACTAATTCAATATTTGTAAATCAAATTCCAGTGTAAAATGAACAGTTTCAGAATTTGGGTGTAGCTTCATTTGGGCTTTGCTCTGCTTAAACATTACAAGTTTCTTTTATGCTGCCTCTTGGAGGTCTCCTCATCCTTCCTTGGAGGCAGGAGAGCCTGAAGTGAGGTTATTAGCATAACAGATAGTCTAGGGTATGCAGTGCACCTTTCGGACTGGAAGGAGGTATTTCCCTTGGAAAGCTGAAAGAATTTATCTCATGCTGACTTGCTAACAAATTATTTCTGGTTGAGCATTGGATACTAAGTCACAACCCTATTCTTTTCATATAATTATTGGCATGTAATTCATATATTATAAACTTGATAGTTCAATCATATTAAGAAGAGTTATATAATCATCACCACCATCTTCAGTGATCTCTCCATGAGGGCAGATATCAAGTAGGGCTATATCATAAGAACTAATTGTTCTTAGATTAGGACTAAGATTTAGTGTGAACTCAAAGTTCATTCATATATCTTGGCTTATATATATATCCCTGGTTAATTTTAGAGACAGTATTATGATTTTATTGAACAACATTATAAATCATCCCCATGGGACATAAGATGAGTCTATTGATAATACCAGGAGTTTATCCAGTGGTATAGACTTAAGAACATTGTTGAGAAAAAGAAATGATACATATATATGCCAGCTTTTTAGACCACAGTACATGCTTTATTGACTTGCACAGATTAAAATTTAAGTGACTGGACACTATTTACACAAAGAGTGGTGTGTAAAAGAGTGGTGGTGATAGGGCAAAAACTTTTTATAGCACTCATTAATAAAGCAATCATCATGCCTCCAAGACTAAGATGTCACAGAACAGAAAATATAGCATAAAAAGCATATATATACCATACTCTCAGGTCACCATACATTGAGCACCCTCAAAGGAAGAGATCTGAATCAAAATCCCACAACCAATAATTCCATAATGGGAACAGCAGTCATCAGCTTCTTCTCACAGTAGGGGATTGAAGCCTTAAGTCCAAGGGAGTATTTCAGTTCCTTAGATCTGCTACAGATGAGTTTAACATAAAGTTAAATCAGCTCACTTGAAGGTGGTTTTAAATCTGATCCTTCTGGTGTAGCCTCTCAAGGGTGTTGTGTGCCTCCAAAGGGCAAGAGTCTAACGCACCAGTCTCCTAAGGTTGGCCTGGCTCTCCAAGGTCTGGATAGAAACTAGGTAAACAAGAAGCATTGAATGGGAATGGGATGCCCTATTCCACAAAAGATGCAGAAAAAACTAAACATCCATCCGCAGAAGAATAAAACAGACCCATACGTCACCCCATACACAACAACGGACGCACAGTGGATCAGAGACCTAAATGTCAAACCCAAAGCTATCAGGATCATGAATGAGAAAATTGGGCAAACCTAAGGGCCCTTGCAGGGCACATACATGCATGAACCACGAAATGTAACAAAGGAAGCACACGCAATGGAAGGCAAAAATAGATGAGTGGGACATATTAAAAAATTTAAACCCTATCAAAAGATTTCATCAAAAGAGTAAAATGAGAGCACAGGGATTGAGAAAACATATTTAGCAATGACATAATGGACAAAGGACTAATTACTAAGATGTATAGAATTCTGCAACACCACAAGAACAAAACAAATAAACCTTTTAAAAGGTGGGGAAAGGATCTAAATAGACAGCTCACAAAGGACAACACCTAATAGCTAATGAGCACACAAGGAAACACTTTCATTCACTAGCTATCAAAAGCAACTCAAAATAATGAGATGCCATCTTACACCCACAACCATAACGTAACTTTAAAAAAATACAACTGAAAGCCAGAACACCAAATTCTG
Source organism: Tenrec ecaudatus (assembly GCF_050624435.1). Lineage (NCBI taxonomy): Eukaryota > Metazoa > Chordata > Mammalia > Afrosoricida > Tenrecidae > Tenrec > Tenrec ecaudatus. The sequence goes on along the minus strand of NC_134534.1, from coordinate 93,768,839 downwards.
TTGAGGGTGTGGAGAGATTGGATCTCATATTCTGCTGGTGGGCTTACAACAACCAGTGTGGAAAGCAATGTGGCAATTCCTAAAACAACTGGGAGCAGAAATACCACACAACCCAGCAATACCATTGCTGAACACATACCTTCCAAAATTAGGAGACAGATCACTTACGATTGTATGCTTTCCCATGTTCATTGCAGCACGGTTTGCATACCAAGAAGTTGGAAGCAGCCCAAATTCCCATCAGTAGAAGAACAGATAAAAAAACAAACTTTGGTATATGCAAGCAATAGAACACTGAGCATCTCTCAAAGCCGTGAGGAAGCCTGAGACATCTCACAACACGGAGGGGGTCTGTAAATCATTACGCTGAGTGAAGTTGGTCAATCACAAAAGAACAAATACTACATGAGTCCACTACAGGAAGGATAAACGCCAACTCGTGGTTTTAGGTCATGCAATCTGCTAACCAAGACTGCCAAGCAATGTGCCAGAAAGAAGGACCATAAGCCATCCTCTCTATATGTAGGTCTGACTGCTTTGACAGGGGAGTCCCCACTTCATTTGGGATCAGATTTTCAAGAGTGGGAGAAAGGAAGATGATCATTTGGTGGCTGCAATGCAAAAATATGATGAGGTCCCCCAAACCAGCAGTCATCCTACCAGAGTGACAGTTGAAACTGATGGAAAAATCAAGTCAAGAGAAGGGAAAGGGAGCATATATGTCTTGGAGAAGACAAGTGCATTTCTGTTGGTAGAAACGGGGTAGACCAACCTCATAGCAGGTGGGAGGTGGGGGCTGACTAATGATATTTCTACAGACTGAGTGGGAGTATGCCTGCTTCTGTGCTCCCAATGGGGCACATGGGTCTAAACTTCTGTACTCCCACTGGGGAATCAGACCATGTGTCACAGAATACTGGGACATTGGGGCTTAGCAATGTTGTGGGGGGTTTTGTTATTGTTGGTAGTGTTCTTGATGTTTTTATGTTTCTTTCTATGTTTTTAGGTATTTGAAACCCAGGTTGGGTGAATCTATAGAGACAATAACTGTAAGTGGTGTTCAAGCAAAACTTACATTTCCTGAGTGCTGCAGCAGGGGAGGAGGGTAATGAGGAGCTGATGTCGAGGCGTACAAGAAGGAAGAAATGTTTTGAAAATGATAGTGATAGAAAATGTATAATACTGCTTTATATGAATAGTATGAAGTCTGGATGATGTCTAATAAAAGTATTTGAAAATAAAAAGGAAACTAGGTCAAACGTGATATCAAGCATATTCTCCAATTGAGATCTATATGTTAAGCATTTTTTCCCAAAGGCTGGTTACCCACCAACAGAAATAGCATCATCTTTTCTGAGACAACCGTGACTCCACCACCACCACCTGCATCTCTGGGCTTGAATTTCCAGTCGGATTCACTAATCACTCTGTATGGGAGTGTGTGTTAATTTGGGGTGATTGTAGAACAATGATTTATGTATGGCAGGAACTGATGAGTCTTCTCCCTCTCCCCAAATTCTGAGAAACTGGCTCCAGCTGAGGTGAAGCCCCATCTCTCAAAGTGGTTTTTAGGGTGTACAAATGAGTTGGTGGCACATGGTTCATAGAAGCTAACCGGGCTTGCTACTTTGTTGCTTGGTAGACTAGAAGATTGCATGACTTGAGAATGGAAGCTTGCTGTATCTTGGTGTTTATCCTTATAGTAGTGGATTTATGTAATCATGGTCCTTTTTTGAGTGACTAACTTCACTCAGCCTAAGGCTGCCCAGGTCCATTTGTGTCCTGAGGTGTTTCATGGTTTCATCACTGCTTTTTAGTATCCCATCGTGTATATGTACCACTTTTTTCTCCATTCTTCAACGAATCAGGATTTGATCTATTTCTAACTTCTTGCTATTGTGAAGAGTGTTGCGATGAACATGGGAGAGAACATGTCTATTCATAGGCTGTCGCTGATTTCTTGGAGTGTATGCCCAGCAGAAGGAAGTACTGCTGGATCGTGTGGTATTTCCATTCCCAGTTGTTTTCAGGAGCTGCCGTATCACTTTACAAAATGGCCGTACATATGTATAGGCCCATCAGCAACGTATATAAGTCCCAATCCCACTACACCCTCTCCAGCACTTGTTGTTCTCTTTTTTTCTTTTAAATTGAGTATAAGGCGATGTCATATTATTGTTTTGATTTGTATCTCCCAGATGCCTAGTGATCCTGACCATTTTTTCATCTATGTGTTAGCCATTCAGTGATATCCTTTGTGTATTATCTATTCATGTCCTTTGTCTATATTTTAATTGGACTATGTTTTGATTCTTATTGAGGTGTTGCAGAATTCTATAGATTTTAATAATTAGTTCCTATCCTTTGTGTCATGGCTGGAGTTTTTTCCCAGTCTTTGGCCACTCATTTTACTCTTTTGATGTGCATAGGTGTTTTATTCTTAATAGGTCCCGGTCTGTTTTGTCTTCTACTGTTTGTGCTTCCTTTATTATATTGGGTCCTTTGTGTTTGCCTTGCAATCGGGCCCTTCTGTTTGTCCCAATTTTCTCATTGATGGTCTTTATAGCTCTGGGGTTTACATTTAGGTCCCTAATCCATCTTGAGTTCATTTTCTGTGCATGGGACAAGGCTGCTTCTGCCTGTGACCTCACAAAGCCCCAAATCATATACAATAGAAAAAGGGGTTCATTGTTACCCACTACAGAGGCTGTTCAAGGGGAACACCACCAACATAAAGAGAATTCCTCGTGTGACTTCCTCAGCAATCAACATGAGAAATCGGTGACCACAGCCAGGGCAGATCCTTCTGAGCAATTTCTAAAGACCATCCTTACTCCTCTGTAGTGGTGCAAAAGGATATTGCTCTGGGGTATAGTGCACGGGCTTCACTATTGTTGTTTCTTGGTTAACCCAGAGAGCTTTCTCATCTCTCTTCTCCTGTGAACAGCCCTGGTCACCCCTAGCCTACCATTCATTCTTTCTCCTCCACCATCAATAACTGGTCTAGGAAGAATTTATGTATACACAATAAGAGTCCTCCCACAAGGAAGAAGAATGGACTAGCTTTATTGAATGAATTCCATCTGGTACCAGGATGAGAGTGTGACTGGCTTGGAAAACATTACCCTAGACTTCGAATGCTAAAACATGATGTCAGCCCCTATTGAAGTTAAAACTCTGAGCACCACGTTTTGTATAACAGAAGAAAACAACCTAACAATTGTAATAGTTCTAGTAGAAAAGGTCTTCTTTCTTCTTTCAAAACAATAGTTAGAGGAGTTTGGCATTAGGAATCTGAGCACCCAAGTTCAAATTCTGGACCTAGTTTTTAGTGCATTGGTAAATCACTCATTGTCTCTGCCCCCAGCCTTCTCATCTGAGCCATGAACATAACAAGACCAACTTTACAGGGCTGGTGTGGGAAGGAATGATGAAATCCATAGGAAGAGCCCACCCCGCTGACCAGCACATAAAGAATTACTCTGAGTAGTCTGGCTCCTCCTCACATTCATTCCACCGTATCGGACATATTCCTTATGTCTGGAAAGGCAGCTTTAAAAGATCCTACCCTTGGGATTCTACTGTGGGAAATTCAGGCCTCCAAATGTGCTTTTGGTCATGAAAGGAGGCCAGACAGACCTCAGAATAATAGCCTTTTTCATTCTCCGGCTGGAGAATCCTGGAGCTCCGCACAGAACCTTTCACCCAAGCCAAGTCTAAATTCAATTACTGTGAAATTAACTAAGCATTAAACAAAAACTCCCAACCTGGTAGTCATCACTGCTAATTAACTGGTTCCCACTCACTGCTGCCTTTCAGCGGTCTGCTGACAAGGAGAGCTGTCAAGCACGGCCTGCGGGGTGGGTTTGAGTTGTATCACTTGATTTGAATTGACAAGGCCCAGCAAGCTAGCATCACAGCCCTCTCTAGCCGGCCTGTACAACACTAGAGGAGACCTCATGGAACAAGCAAGAGAAAGGATATAAGGGCTGGCTCAGAGCAAAGACAAACCGGGGTAAAGGTATGATCAGGCAGGAAGCCAATGCTCCTGAAAGGAAGCAGAGTGCAGAAGAGATTAGTCAGGTGCAAATTGAATGATAGCAGCCTCCTGGTGATCAATTCATGGTCTGGTCTAATAGCAGGAGCTCCGTAAATATTGGCGCATGGGTGGATGACGGTATGAATGGGTGAGTAGATGAATGGATCGATAAGTGGGTGAATGAATGAACGAATGAATGAATAGAATTGCCCCCTGTGAGTTCCTGAGACTGTAAAACACTGCCTTTCTCCTGAGGAGCACCTGGTAGTTTCAAACTGCTGACCTTATGGATCAAAGCCCAGTGCATAACCACTAGGACGCCAGGGCTCCTCCATTCCAGCAGCTGGGAAATGTAGCTGAAAGGTGTGTCTGAGTGGCACATCACAGTGTTCATGGCATTCGATCTGTTTGTTGGTTGTTGTTGTTGTTGTTTTTTCATTTTAGAATTCTCAAAACTAATGCATAAGTCATGTCATTTATAAATGATTATATGCATTTGAATTATGGTTTGACAAAGAATATTGTAAGTACCATGGACTGCAAACAACACAACACAAAAGCAGACAAATCTCTCTTGGAAGAATTACTTCCAGAATGATCCTTAGAGGCAAGGATGGGGAGAGACTTCCTCTCCTGTAGTTTAGACGTGCTGTCAGGAGAGCCACGAACTTAGAGAACACTGGTTTTGGTGAAGTAACAGGGCACTGAGAAAGAGGAAGACCTTCAACAAGAGGGATTGATACAGGGGGCTCTCGGGTTCAAACATAAGAACAATTGTGAGGCTGGCACAAGACTGGGTAGTGTTGGAAGCACTGTGATGGCACCTACCAATAACTTGTACATATTCACTACCTACTATGCAAGTGTGTTATTCTGTGAGTTGCATATTGCTATGATGCTGGAAGATATGTCCCTGGTATTGCAGATGCCAGCAAGTCACTTAGGGTGGACAGGCTTCAGTGGAGTTTAAGAAAAGAGGCCTGACAATCTCCTACTTCCAAAATTTACCCAATGAAAAGTGTTTAGATCATAACAGAATCTTATCCAATACAATTACAACGTTGGCAGAGGAGTCCTCTTGGTTGGAAAGTACTCAAAATACACAATGACCATGACAATGGACTTGAGCATTCCAACATTCATGAAGATGGTGCAGATACAGGCAATATTTCACTGTGTTGTACATGGGAATGCCATAAGTCACAGCAAGTGTGGTGGGAGCTAATCACAACAACATGTACGTATGATGGGGATTATGCAAATTCAATCTATGATTGGGATGAATAGTCAAAAATCTTGGGAGTCAACTAGTCCAGACTCTAACTTGAGATCAGAAGGTGAGCACACCCACTTCTGCATTGATATTCATGATGGCAGTTTCCATGCTCACAACCCTGGCCAGAAAGTCTTTATTCAACTTGTATTACTCCTGCAGAGAGTACATGAAAGAACTGGACACATACTACCCTGTGAAACCAAAGCATACCCATCTCAGGACATTCCAAGGAACAACATAGGTGTTAGCTGTTGGGTGTTTATCCTTTACTTTCTTGTTCTTTTGAGCAATGATCGGTCTATACAATTCATCCATCCATCCATCAGTCCCCCTACCCATTATGAGTCGATACGAATCAGCATGGACTCAATGCCAGTGAGTTTGGAGTCTATTTGTCCAAAGTCACACTCTTTCCTAGAGTCAGCCTGCAACTGACCACTGGCCAATTTCAGGCACATTGTAATAACTGATCGCCTTTCCCAACTTTAGATCTCCAAGTGGGTCAACTGAGATTTCATTAGGACCATACCACAGCGCACTCTCTCCCTTTACCCTCTCTAATCCTTCATCTTTCCTTTCCTCTAGAGGTGTTACTCATAAATGTCCTGCTTTGTAGAAATCATGTATGTCGATCACAAATGTTAAGCTCTGTGTCTCAAAGTCTACATGCAGGAAGTAGATGGGGTAGAGTTCTTCTATTTTCTTACCTACCACCATGGGTTGTCTTGCAACCCCCTGGTTTGTTTTATTCTCCCCTCACTTTCCACAGCAATGGTCTAAGCCAGAGTTGCCATTTCAAACTTTCTGCACTGATGAAAATGCTCTATCTCTGCACTGTCCAATATGATAGCCACCGTTCCATGTAGCTATTGAGCACTTGAAATGAAGTTAGTGCAATTTAGAAGTCAAACTCTCCTGTGTTTAATTAATTTTCATGAAGTAGCTGCATGTGGCCAAAGCGCTGATACCATTTGAATCCCTGGGAGACGGATCGAGGGGGTCTGGAGCTGTCACTACTCTTGCACTTCTGTAGAAGGCAAGTAAGTGTACGGCAATGAATAAAATAGCTATGCAAAGAGTCATTTGACTAAATCACCATAACTTGGAAAGAAAAAAATTCCCTTCACCCTCATGTCAGATGAAATATTCAGTAACTTTTCAAGACGACACCTTTGAGCTAAAGACATCAGCTGTCTCGGGGAGTCAGTCAGAGCAGTGCTAGCGGGGCAGAGACAAGGCCTGCCATCTGCTTCTCTTTGATCAGTTCAGTTCTGATGTAGGCGAACAGCCTCTGATCAAACACTGCATTTGCTTCTTACCAGTGCTAACCCTCCATTTAATTGATCCGACAAAGAGTCAGCGGCTCCTACCCTGAGAAAAAAGTATTGCTGTTAAACCCCAGCAAAGTGGCTCCGGAATTTACTCATCAGCAACAGTCTAATAATTTGGTGGGTTTCTGGGGGCAGATTTGAATCAAGGAAAGAGCCCAGCTCCTCTGGAATCCAAATAAAATTGCCCTTTGGATTGTAAAGGGAGACAAGGTGCCTGCTGAGAAAGTAGTTTCTTTATTATGAGAGATACTTCCTCAATCTTCCCTCCAGAGCCCCTTCCTCCTGTCAGTAATAATCAACCGGCTGTGATTATCAAAAGCAAATGGGAAATGCACTCGGACCTAGGGGATACCAGATACCCCTGTGCCCTGAGAGCTGGTGGAAGTTTGAGGTGTTAATGCATTGTCTGCTCCTCTGGAGAAAGGTTAAAGTTTGGACTTGAATCACAAGTGAAAATGAGGTTGGTGGCCTGGTTGTTGCCCCTTGTGGACATTTATCCACAGTATAGAAGCCTCTCCCAGCTGGGGGTCTCAGCTCATCAAAGCAGAGAGACCAGAGAAGGAGGGGGGGCTAGAAGCCCAGCATGCTTCAGAAGTGGAACACTGGTTCATTTTCTCTTAAAATGGCAACTAAGCCATGCATGAGTAAGAATCCCTCTTCAAGGGAGCAAGTGAACTACAAGCTTGCACTTTTCATTCTCAAGAAGGTCTTGCTTTGAATGGCTCTATACTTCCAGCCCTGATGACCCTTCATCCCTAATGCTTTCGATCCCTTTTCCCTTGGATCCACTTTGCCTAGCTATGCAAAACTGAGCTCCGTTCAATGCATTGTGATTGTGTACCTTTCCTGTGCATGGCCATGCTTTGCTTCCAAACATTTTTTGGGCAGGTACATGGAGGAAAAGAAGAGAGAGAGAGAGACCATTATAGTCTATCCAGGAATGGGCATTAAACAAAAATCTCAATGAAGGAAAAGTACAGGACGCACTGAGTGGAGTCAGCAGAAAATACCTGAGTGACCCCAGGGGTCCAGTCCAGGGAAGCTTCTTTGGGACAGAGTTTTTTCAGCAAACTCTCACTTAGACCCATCCTCATAGGTTAAAGAATGATCACTGGAGTGTTGATCAGTATCATTGAACACTTATGATCATATCCTATTTTCTGTTAATAAGAAACCCTATTGGAGTAGACCCTCCATCCAACCTAAGGACTGGTAGTTTCATCACACCAGCTACTCCATGAAAGAAAGATGTGGCAGTCTATAAAGATTACAGCCTTGGAAACCTTATAGGGAAGGTCTAGTCTGCCCTATAGCACCGACTACAGGAATTGAATGGATAGCATCCAGTAACAGTGCTGCAATTAAAAGTCCTCGGATGATTCAAATGGTGACTATGCTTGATTGCTAACAAAACGGTCAGAGTTTCAAGCCCACCCAGAGGTGCCTCATAAGAAAGACCTGAGGATCAACTTAAAGATAAATTAGCCTTTGAAAACCTCATGCAGTACAGTTCTACCCTGTCATATGTGGGGTCACCATGAGCCAGAATCAATTTGATGGCAGCTGGTTAGTACTATGATTGTCTACTCTCTGGTTCTGTATTGTAATTGGTGATATGCCTGGTTGTCAGTATGAATATTCAGACACATACATTTCTCCATCCCTCCATGATGCAGGATAGACTCAGACTTTCTATTCTCCCTTAGGTATAGTACTTTCTTTGACGATTAAAATTTGAGCAAAAGTGATGTGCCATTTCTAGGCAAACGCCTTAAAAAATCAGTGTGTAATTGACCATGTTACTTTCCCTGTCACTGGGATCCTGTGACTTCATGATGTGATGAGGCCACTCAGGGATCCAGCAGTGCCTCCTACTGTCTTAGATAAGACATGTTAAGAAAAAATAAAATTTAAATTTTAAAAAAAGAAAACAAAAAGTAAATGTTGACACATCTGGTGAAGATGGTGAGCTGGCCTGACATGCCATACAATCCTCTTCAAAGGAAGTATGAGAAAACAGAGAGGAAGGAAACACCTAGAGTCCATCCTGGGTCTCTCCATTTAAAAAAAGGAAAAGAAAAAGGGAGCTGAACTGAACACCAACAGCATGGAAGGCAGTCATAGCAAGGATACCCCGGTGCCCCTTAGCTCCCTGGTTCATGGAGGAGTCTCGGGCCCATATTTATGTGCTCCACAGGGGCTGCAAAAACCTACTCCATCTGGCTGGAGCCGACACAGATTACCAGTGCCCTGGGCCTGGCTGAGTCCGGTTGGGGCTGTTTTGGAACCAGCAGAGCACATGCATTTCTGAGTTCTGAAGCCCTGGACCTGACCCTGCTTGTTTAGGGCTGTTTTTGAACCAGTAGGGCATGGGCGGGGACGAGGTGCACACATTTGGGGGCTCTGAGGGCCTGAGTCTGGCTTAGCTGGCTGAGGACTGTTTTTGAAACCAGCAGTGCCAGGGAACACATATTCACAGGCTCCAGGGCCCTGGGTCCAATCCTGTCAGCTTTGGGGCTATAGTTTAATTGATAACGCAGTGGGGTTCATACTTGTGTGGGCTCCAAGGCCCTGGAACTGGCCAAGCCATCTAAGGGCTGTGCTCTAAATCAGCAGAGGAGTGGGGTGCACACATTGATAGTATCCATGGTCATGGTTTCAACCACAACAGCTTAAGGCTGTTTTTGAAGCAGTAGAGCACTGGGGCACATGCATTCATGGGTTTCAAGGTTCTGGGCCTGATCATGCCAGCACAAGACCACTAATATTAATATCTTATTGTCCCATAGTTCATTCATGTCAAGCAAAATTGTACAATTGCTACTCCAGTTTCCAAGCATTCTTTTTCTACATGGACTCCTTCACATCATCTCCCCTTTACTCCCCCTCTACCACTGTACCCCTTCCCCCCAAAATACTATTCAGGTTTCCGTCTCTATAGGTTCATGAGTCCTAGGTTTCATATGTGGGAAAACATAATAATACAACTTCCAGAGGGTGACCTCCAGTGACATGACACCTCTGAGATCCACCCGAATGTGAACAAGCAAACACCAAACAGAACAATATAAACCAAAGATACAGACAGTTTAGGAAACCAGATCAGATCCAGCATGCATCGCACGGGGGAGATCTACTGACCCAATTTTAACTGTTCAAGTCAGATTTACGCCATTGGTCTATACTCATCTCTCCAGAGCTCCTTGTTCAGTACAACTTTCCTCCCACCCCGCAATTGTAGAGAGAGGGTATTCTCTGGAGACTTATTTCCTATGTAGTTCCACATATGAATCTTGGGCTCCTGTGTCAACCGTAGCCTTCAGCACATCAACTTCTCACAATTTAGGCTCTGATACGAATCCCTCCTTTGACTTTGGATTATATGATTTACCATCCTTTGGTAACTGAGGATGGCGTGCTTCTTCCATGTGGACATATGGCTGCTTGTTTAGAGACGAGCCTTTAAGACCACAGACACTATTTTATCTATTGCCAGCTACATTCTTCCCCACTTTTTGCCACAGGACCCGTGTCTGCTGTTTCCATGCTGAGGGTGAGTAGTGAGCAGGGTCATGATGTAAGAACTAATTATTCTAAGTTGGAGCTAGGATTTAGTGCAAATCCAAACCCATTCCTGGATTGGACCTATGTTTTTGGGGGTTTTTGTTGTTCTTTTAATTTGTTACTTGGGGGTTAATACATATTTCGTATCATTCTATAGTTCAGTCTCATCAAACAGAATTGTATGATTGCTTCCATAATCAGTTCCCCAGCATATTTTTCCTTCCTGATGTCCTTGATATGATATCCCTGTTTTACTTCCCCCACCCCCTAATTCTCTGCCCCCACCTGCCCACCCACCTGCCATACCCTTTTTCTATTTGCTGCCCTTATAGACTCATCAATCCTGGGCTTCATTGACTGATAAACAGAAAAATAAATAACACCACTTCCTTAGGGTGACCCCAATAACATAGCACCTCTGATATACACCATACTATGAAAAGGCATAAAGAAAACGAAACAGAATATCCATCACTCATTTGTGGAAATGATATGAGGGGTACCCATCCCAAACAGGAACTTCAATGGATGAAGGAGAGCTTTTATAGTACACGTTTTCCCTGCTAGGCAAGTATTGAGCGACTCACTCTGAGTTAGTGTACCCAGTGGTGTTGCCTGGGAAGGTGCTCACTGGTAACCAATTTTTTTTCATAAAATCAGTTTCACTGGAAATTCATTTTTTGTGACAAATGTAAGAGAACAGCATGCAGCTGTGAAATTTTGTTTCCTGCTCAGGAAAAATGCCACAGAATCTGTTGTGATGTTGAACGCAGCTTACAAGGAGAGTACTCAAGTGTAAAACTCAAGTGGACAAGTGGTTCGCTCATTTCAAAAAAGGTGAAATGTCAATTGATGACAACCCTCATTCGGGATGTCCATCAACTTCTCAAACAGACAAAAGTGTCAGCACGTGGTACATTTGGAGTTTGTTCTACCGGGCCAGACTGTTAATCAAGCTTTCTATTTAAAGGTTCTAAAAAGATTAAGTAACAGTGTATGACCAAAAAAAGCCTGATTTGTGGCAGACAGGGGACTGGTTTGCCATCAGGGCAATGCACCTGCTCATCCAGCCATCTCAGTGTGCCAGTTTGTGGGGGGGGGGCGGGGGGGAACAAAAACCAGCATGCCTCGCTTGGCCCACACACCTTACTCACCTAACCACACTCCATGTGACTTCTTTGGGTGTACATGAATGAAGAGGGACATGAAAGGACAGCGATTTGATGTTGTAGAAGAGGTGAAGGAAAAAATGAGGGAGGTGCTGTCAGCCATCCAAACAGATGAGTTAAAAATGTTTCCAAGAATGCAATTGTAGATTTGACAAATGTTTTAAGTGTGATGGAGAGTACTCTGAAGGTAATAAGATTTTCTTGTAAAAAATTTTGTTTAATGCATACTTTTAAAATACAGCATATAGGGTGTTACTGAAGCAGGACCTTGATTGTCCAACTACTAACAGTTCCCTGTTCTTGCTACAGCTGTCTTCTGCTTCCTCAGATACCATGTATTTTCTGACTTAACTCCTCAGGTTACAAGTATATCTGAGGTAGGGCTTAGTTCATCCAGTGAACTAAGTTCCTGCTTGAGTTCTCACTGGCAAAGCTTCTGGAGCATGCCATGCACCCCAAAGATCCAGGATGTAGTGACCCAGTGTTCCCTGGCACCTGGCTTAGTTCCCCAAGATTCCCCTAGACTCCTGAGATCAATGTGGCCCATTCCTTGCAGGTCACCAAAGTCACTCCCTGCCCCACCACCACCTCATGTCCCCCAAAGCAATTTCAGTCATTCTTCCCCTGACCTGGGGATCAGACATGGCTTTCCTACCAACACATGTCTTTGTACTCCCCCAGACGTGTTTAATACCTTTCCCTGCTGCTACACTGTCTTTCCCTTATGACTCCCTCCTCCCTTTGATAGAGCTTTCTACATGCCTGGGGGATAGTAATCATAGATTTACATGACAGCCACTCAGTAGACAACAACCCCCTCCCCTTGCCTGGCCAGCTGTTCCCAGCTAATGCAAGGTGCCCGCCAGTCGAGTGATCTATAAAATACTTACCTAGAGTGGATGGTGTATTGTTCATTGGCACTGGTCAAGCCCTCTACCAGGCTGTCTTGTCCCCAGCTAGAAGACTGAATGCCCTACAAATCTGAGCTTATGCCCATTTTGCTGCTTGTTCCTACAGCAGCGTACTGATCGAGTATTGGGCCTTTTGTGCTTAACTGACTTTGTTCAGCATAATGTCTTTCAGATCCCTCCATGTTTTGAGGTATTTCGTGGTTTCATGGTTGTTTTTAAGGGATGCATAGTATTGCACTGTGTATGTACCAGAGTTAATTTTATCCCATCTTCTACTAATGGGAATTTAGGTTGATTCCAACTCCTTGTTATTGTGAACTGTGCTGCACTGAACACAGGGAGCAAACATCCGTTTATAGTCTGTTTCTTATTCCTATTGGGTATGTGACCAATAATGGTATTGCTGGATCATGTGGTATTTCAATTGTTAATGCTAGTTTTTACACAGCAGACCAGCAGTAGAGGGGCATGGACTACACATGTGTGATCCTCATGCCAGCAGCGCCAGCAAACCCCCCACTCAGTGCCTGAGGAGGTTGTGAGTACTCTGGAGTTACCAGTTCTGACTTGGATTCTTTTCTTTCTTATTTGTCTTTTTCTCTCTGTTGTAATTTTGCTTTCTTTTTTGTTTTTGTTGTTTGGCTTCATAAGCTATCAGAGGAGAACTACAGGACACATGAGGGATAGAATTATTTCTAGCTCCCCATAACCTCTGGTGTGCAAAAAGTCAGCACCTCCCTAAGTCACACACTTTTGGCTACACTCCGATGGCAGGCCCGTATCAGGACCTTAAGACATACAGTGTTAACAGAAAAAGAGAACGTAGCAGCTGGCTCCTGCCTGGTCCTCCTTTTACTTTTTCTTTTTGCTTCTTATTTGCTTTAATTTTCTTTTCAGTTTATATTTTTTCTCTTTCAATCTTTCTTTATATTTTGCTTGCTAGCTTATCTGTTTGCTTGGTTTTTACTGCTGTATATTTGTCCTTAAAAACACACACCTTAATCGTTTCAAATAGCAGAGGCAACGGATGCAGGCAGTTGGTCAGTCCATCATGACCAACTACTGGACAAAGACTACCCCCACTCTAGGACCAATGACCAACAGTAACATCAACAACTTAAATATTAATAATAATAAATGGTTTTTAAACCCATGATGACTCAGAAACAATAGATCATTACAACTAATACCAAGAAAAAAGACAAAATGACTCAAACAAGTTATACAGAGTCACAAGACTTTTGTAAAGAAGATAAGCCATTGGAGCTTCAAGGAAATGAATTCAGAAGAATAATTATTGGGTAATTCCAAAGATGGAGCAAAAAGAGTTACTGAAAAACTATAGAAGAACTGAAGAAGATACTACCTGAGAAATATGACAAAATGAGTGAATAATCACTAAAAAACAGCAAATACAAATTCAGAATATTAATATTAGAAATAGATAATACATTGAAGGAGCAAAACAACATAATCGATGTACTGGGAGCATTAATTAGTAGGCTTAAAGACAATTCTCTCAATACCAAGCTACAAGAAAAATAACACATAGAAAGACTTTTTTTAAGTCTAATTGTCCAAGAATCGCTGGAAGAAAATTTTCTGAACACGATGAAAGAGAATACAATAACCAGACTAGTAGCTGAAATAAACCCACTCAGGATAAGCCCCAAAGAAGTCACCACACAATATTTCCAAAACCAAAGACAAATAAACAATCCTGAGAGCACTGTGAAAAAAAAACAAAAGTTATCTACAAAGGGGAACCAGTAAGACTAAACTCTGGTTTTTCAGCAGAAACGATGCCTGGAAAAGGAAATAAAACACTGAAAGGAGAAACTTAGCAACCAAGAATCATTTATATAGTAAAACTGGACCTCAAATATGAGGGGGAAATAAGGACATTTCCAGAGAAGGATAAGTTAAATAAATCTGTGAAAACAAGATTAAAAAGATACTAAGAGGAGTTCTCTGCACAGCAGAAATCAAACTGAACTCCACATACAAAACAGCACTGCCTATAAGTCAATGCAACCATTGTAGTAATCAAAGTAAAAGAAACTATCAAGATTAAAAAATAGAAAGCCAGAGATATTTATTTAAAATTAAGATATTTTTAAAATATAGAGAGAAAATGATACAGTGAAGATGACGTCAACAGATTTCAAGAGAGAATGTTTTCAACTTTGGAGGAAAGAAACGATAACACGATAACCTGAAAGAATATGGATAAACTTCACCAAAATAAATATAAGGAAAATCATAAACCCCTGTTGTTTTTAAAGTGCTGTGAAGTCAGTTCCAGTTCATAATGACCCTATGTATAATAGAATGCAGCACTACCTGGTCCTGAGCCATCCTCGCGATTGTTCTTATGTTTCAGCCCATTTTTGTAGCCACTGCATCAACCCATCTTGTTGAAGGTGTTCCTCTTTTTCACTACCTCTCTATTTTACCAAGCAGACTGACTTTTTTCAAAGATTGGTCTCATCTGATTACCTGTCAAATGTACATGAGACAAAGTCTCAACATCCTTGCTTCTAAGGAGCATTTCAGTTGTACATAAAGACTTAGTATAGAGTAAAGCAACAGCAAAGAAAAAATAGACAAGAAACTACACAAACACGATTAGCTCAGCACAGAACATTACAAGTAACAAAGAAACCAATAACAACATAAAAAACCACACAACAAAATTACAGCAACAAATCTATATTTGTCAATAGTAAATTAAATATAAATGAATTAAATGCACCTTTCAAGAGAGTAGAAGAAAAGATAAGAAAATAGGAAGCAACATCCTATTTATAAGAACCATTTTGGACATAACAATGAAAATAGACTAAAAATCAAAATATGGGTGAAAATATATCATGTTATTGACAATAAAAAAGTGGGAATGGCAATATCCAATCTCTAATGAAATATACTTGAAAGCAAAATTCACAAGAAACACAAGACATTAAGGGACACCAAAGATCAAAATGATAATTGAATAAGAATAAATGTTTATGCACCCAATGAAAGACCTTCAAAAACCAAGCTTATGCAGATTTGAAGAGAGAAATGGACAACATTGCAGTAACAGTAAGAGATTTCAATACACCACTCTCTAGGAAAGAAGGAACAAACAGGAAGAAACTAAACGAAAATACAAAAACAACAACACAGGTAATCAACTTGACCTCTTAGACACGTACAGGAAACTCAGCAGCAACACGATACACGTTTTTTCCCAGCATGCATGGAACGTTCCCCAGAAGAGACCATATGTTAGGCCAGAATGCAAGCCTTAACCAGTTAAAAACATTGAGATATTACAAACCATCTTCTGAAATCACAAATCTAAGAAATTTGAAATCTGCCAAAGGAAGACCTAGGAAAAAATATCAAATACATGAAAATTGAGCATTGCTATGCCTAAAAGTAATGGGTAACTGAAGAAATAAGGAATGAAAATTTTAAATTTATTGAAAAAAATGAGACTGAAAATACAACTTACCTAAATCTAGGAGACTTAACTGAAGCAGAACTCAGAAGACAATTAATAGCAAGAAATGAATACATCAAAACAAAAGTAAAAGAACAACAACACAGAACCAAAACCAACCCATTAATCCAACATGTCCAAAAACTAAGACAAGAGCAGGAAGATAAACCATAAGCCACGTGAAGAAAATAAGCAGTTTAAAAAAATAGACCAGAATACAAGAAAATAACAGAAAGAGTTTACAAACCTGTGGCAAATATAACAAAAGAAAAAGGATGAGAAGATGTAAATTTCATGAATAGTGAGTGACATCACAACAAAATCAAGTGAAATAAAAAAGTTAATAAAACTACTACAAAAGGCTGTACTCTTAACAAATTTGAAAATCTTAAAGAAATAGATAAATTTCTATGAGTACAATACCTACCTAAGCTAATAGACACTGATGTAAAAGCAAATGAACATAAAAAAAGAAGAAGAAAATTGTCCCATCATTAAGAAAGCTCCTGTGGTAGTTACATAATCTGGTGTCAACTTGAGAATATTAAGAGTAAAGGGGTGGAGTCAATCAGGTCACAGCCAATGAGGTCTCTGTGTGGACATGGTCTTCTCCTGAGGATTCTGGGAACTCTTGTCTTCCTCCATGGAAGTGGGACATGCACTCTCCCTGCAAGACATTTCTGTTGACAAGCCACATGGAACTACATTGATGGAACCAGAGTCCTGGTGCTGGAGGAGCCAGGTGTAGACCCAAGCCAGTGCTGAGATGCCTCCACCACCACTGGATCCCCAAGACTTTCCACCCACTGGCATGTGATGTTCCTGCATTCGGCATCACTGCATGTGTTGTGTGAGTCTGAAGACTGAACTTAGAGACTGGTATCAGACATATGGGCTAATGTCAGGTTCACGGACTTGATCTGGACTGGGCTGGGATGTTTTCTTAATATAAACTTATTATTTTATATGAAGTTCCCTCTTACACACCTCTGAGTGTCCCTGGATTTGTTTCTCTACTCTACCTGGATGAACACAGCTCCCAACAAAATAATTATAGAACCAGAATTCTGTCATTCAGAGAAGAGCTAATACAAATTCTACTCAAAATATTCTAAAATGAAAACAAGAACAGCAGGGTCCTCAATTCACTTTATAAAGCTAAATAGCCCTGATTTTGAAATGAGATAAATATATCATCATAATACAAAAGTATAGACACATTAACACAGATGCAAAAATGATCATAAAAATTCTAGCCAATATAATCCAACAATAAATTTCTGAAAATACATTCAAAAATAAAAGGAAATACATCATGACCAAGTGTAGTTCATCCAAAGTTATGCAAGGGTAGTTCAACATTTTTTTAAAAAGTCAACATAATCTATCATATTTTTTAAAAAGGAAAACATTGCATAATCATATCAATCAATGCAGAAAGAGCCTCCTAGGCTGGTTCCTATTCACAATCAGAATGTTTTCAGATCTCCCTATTAAGCAAGACATATGGCTTTTATTATGTTACGGAATTTCCCTTCTATTTTGCTGAAAGTTTTTTACTAGGATTGGAATGCTCTTTTTCACCACTCTTATTCACATTCTTTTCACACTCTTATTTGCTGAAGGTCTTAATCTGAGCTATCAAATAAACAAACAAAAAATGGAAGCCATCTAAATTAGCAAAAAAGGTGGAACCTTTGTTACTATTTGTTACTATATGTATAAAATCCAAAGACTCAACGAGAAAGTTGTTAGAACTAATTGAAAAATTCAGCAATGTGGCAGGGCACAAGAACAAAATATAAGCTCAATGAAATCACTGGGTACTAATGAAGTTAACTCTGAAAAGGAAATTAAGAAAATACTATCATTTACAATAGCCACCCAAAATATGAAATGCCTTAAATCTAACCAAACAAACAAAAGACATGGACAAAGAAAACTACAAAACACTACTAAAATAAATTGAAAGAGACCTACACAACTGAAAGAATGTTCCACATTCATGGATAGGAACACTTAATATTATGAAATGTTAATATGACCCAAACTCAAACTCACTGTCCTTGTGTCAATTCTGGCTGGACAGAGTAGAACTGCTCCTGAGCATTACTGAGGCTGTAAATCTTCATGGTACCAGAAAGCTTCATCTTTCTGCTGCAAAGTGGCAGATAGGTTCAAACTGCTGACCTTGTGGTTAGCAGCCCCATGCATAACCCACTATGCCACCAAGACTCCTAATACTACCCAAAATTATCTATAAGAATGATGTAATTCTAATCCAGATCCCAGCATCATTATTTAGAGAGATGAAAAACTAATTGTTGGTTTTAAAGAAAGGAAAGACGCACCATATTAGCAAAGGACAGCAGAGGAGGGGACCTTTCACTTCCCAATCCCACAACCTACTACACAGCTAGGTTAGTCAAAAGAGGCTTGGTACAGTGAGAGACATGTAGACAAATGGAACAAAATAGAGATCCTGGAAATAAGCCCATCCGCCTACAGACAACTAATTTTGACAAAGTATTGAAATATATTCAATAAAGAATAGTTCCTTAAATAAATGGTGCCAATAAAATTCGATTTCTAGTTGTAGAAGAATGAATTAAGATGCATACCTCACTCCACATACAAAAGTGAACTCAAGATAGATTAAAGATCTAAATATAAACTCTATAACTATAAAGACCATCATGGAAAAATTGGGACAAGCTTACAGCCCTAATACTCTCAAACATAATGAAAAATATATACAAGGGAGAAGATAGAATATGGGGACATCTTAACAATAAGAAGCTGTTCATCAAAAGATTTCAACAAAAGTCTAAATAGAGAAAAAATGGCAGTCACATACCAGCCAAGGGACTGATCTCTAAAATCTATGGAAAACGTCAGCACCTCAACAAGAAAGAGATGAGTAACACCATGAAAAGGGCCAGAGGACATGAGCAATTTACCAACGAAGACGTGTGAAGCTCATAATCATTAGCCATCCTGGAGACGCAACACAATGGTGTCAAACTAAAATTAATAGCAGAATTAATGGCAACGTGGAATGAGAAGAAGATAACAAATTCTGTAGAGAATGAAGAGAGATTGGAACCATAATACTATTGATGAGACTGCCAAACAATACAGCCGCTGTGAAAGTGGCATGGCCCGTCCTCAAACAAGTGGGAGTAGAAGTACTACATGGCGCAGCAATAGCACTCCCGGGTATATACCCGACAGAAAACTTAAACATAGCATGAACAGACAGACACACTCATTTTCATCTAAGCACTATTCACAATAGCAAGAAGATGGAAACAACCTAAATGCCCGTGGGTAGAATATGAATGACCTTTTTGGCTGACCAGTATCTTGGAGGGTTCTAGGAGTGGGAGCTATGATTCCAGTGTCTCTGGTTCCCTGTGCCACCCCCACTACACTGGTTCATGTCACCGTGACCCTGGGAAGAGCCAGGCCAACCAGACAGATGCCTTGTGATTCTCGTGGATGTTCCTCAGGGAGACCCAGAGTCTGCAGAACCCTGGTGGAGCGGGGAGAGTTGGTGCCAGGAATCTCCTGGAGTTGAAAAGGTCCATCGTGAGAGAGCCATCCAAAGAATTATGTCCATGAAACTCACTCCAAAATACACCTTCCCCGTGGGATAAGAGCTCTCTGTGTTTTTCAAAGTCAGTTGCAGGTGACTGAGCTGACTGTGGTGTTGAGAAATTTAGCCAAGCAAGAACAAAATCATATTGCACAATTTAGGTCCACCATCTCTTTTCAGCAAGATGAGGCCTCCCACCTCATGGCCAGGATCCCAGAGAGTGACCTCTGTGGTCCTGTTTCTGGAACGTCTTGGGTCTACCAGCTGGATCGCCCATGAAGTTCTCTTGGTGAAAGGTAGCGTCAGTAGCTTGGCCAGCAGCGTGCCTTGTGATAAAGCACAAAGAAGCCAGGTTCTGTGGCTCCCTCTCTTGTTCCCTCAATTACTCACCTCAAACTATCTAGTTTCTGACACTTTCTCAAAAGAGGAAAGGGGAAGGGGGAGGGGAATATTTTTTAAAAGTATGCGCTACATTTTTAAAGGGAAGTGGAAGGGGAATAAGCTATATCTACGGTCACCTCATTCAACTGTGCAGCTATGCTGCTGCTTACATAGACAACACATGGACATGTGTAGTGAGCGCAAACCCTGGTCATAACATGGTCACAGGCAGAAAGACAGGTGGGCTTATGGGACAAGCGATGTCATCATGGTGATGGCTCAAGAACACACATTTGAAGTGCAATACAAGCTCTTCTGGGAAGTCAGCCCCAGGGGCCCAATATCCAAATGACAAATCCCTAGAAAAACAAATCTCACCCTTATTTACACAGCTCCTAAAAATACTGTGCAATTAGGTATTTATATTTTGACTTATTCTCTAAAAATAGAAGCTGTCTTGTTTAGACAAAAAAAAAATCAGTCAGGAAGTTGATATGCTTCCCTCCACAGAACAGCAGCTTTCGAGGCAAATATCTTTGTATAAATCTCTCAGATGTACCTTGTTTCTATAGTCTTCACTGTTTATAAATTGAAATAAGCAGCAAGACCGGGGAGAAGGTGTATAGCCAGGAAGACAAACAGCTTCAAACTGAGCACTTCTCAGGCTCTGTATTTCTCACCTTTTCCACTCCCATTTAAAGACTGCAGTGAGCTCCTGGAAGTGATATGAAGAATCTTCTATAGCTTCGGTGGAGAAATCATTTACTATTTTCAATCCACTTCTATCATTCCTCAGTTACTTGAAAGGTCACAGGAATTGCCACGCCAATGAAAGTGGGACTAACACTGGAGAGGCAGCTAGCTGCCCAGGATGCAATCCTGGCTGCCTGATCTGACAGAAATGGCTAAACCGCAACCAAAACAAAGCTCTTCCCTAAATGGTTGCCCAGCCCACCAGTCAATAGTTACTTTGAAATCAATGGAAGGAATATCATTGTATGACAAGTATCTCGCGGCATATGCCATGATCTACAATAACGTTAATAAAACAGCCCAATCATTTGCTTAAAATGTTACCTCGCATTGAATACAAATAAAATAAGGTTTTTAAAAAGAGTTTAATAATGTCCTGGACCATATCCATTGTTTTTGTGCTTGCACTTTTATCTAATTACTAAAAAAAAACAAACCCACAGAGAACTGCCCAATGGGGTTTTCAAGGCTGCAGATCTTTATGGAAACAGCCTGCGGATCCTCCTCCTGGTGAGCACTAGGCAACTCAAACCACTGACCCTTTGCTTAGAGGCAAATGCTTTCACACCACCGCCATGGCTCCTCATCTAAGAGCTTCATGTTCACACAACGCGAAGGATCAGCAGTCAAGGGAAACACCAATTCCCAAATCACTTTACATTTGGAATGTGCTCAACTGCTTCCCCTGCATGAACTTTATCTATTATTCTCAACGCCTTTTCCAAGCTTCTGAGTCATCCTACATTTAATGTTTTATCTTCAGTTACTTTTCTCACTGTATCTTTCATGGAAACATTTCCTATTTTATGCTCAATTCCCTGTCTACCCACACAGGCATCCAAAGCCGGTCATTTTAAAGTTGAAATATATGGAAAGCTAGAATGCAGCACTATTAGGCTTGATATACCCTCAAAGAATGAGGGGGAAAATATCTGTTTTTCATCACACCTTGCATTGCCCATTAATTTATTAACCGATACTTCACCAAGAGGACAAAGGGAAAATCTGCCATAAATTTAGAAAGGTATGCCCTCATGCATATTATAGCCATGAGAAGAAATCATTGCCGGTGTCACCATTGGACTACAGGCTCTATTTACATGATGTCGTTGAGGACTGAAAAGCACTGTTTAGGCTAAGGAGAAGGTCAATAGACATGGGTTTCTTGCCCATTTAACAGCCTTGGCCAAGATTCAGATTTGTTCAGGGTGCACTCAGGTTTCTTCCACGTGGTCATTTCAAGTAAGGGTTCTTTTGTCATCATATTGGACTCTGTCTTGATTGATATGCAGCCAATAGAAGAGAAAGGGAGATCATGGAATAACCAGATCAATTGTTTTAATAGGACAATCCTGGAAGCAGTACAGCCGCCCACTAAAAATACTTGCTGGATTCAAACAGTCATATCTAATGCAAGGGTAGCTCTCTAAGAAAAAGGGGCAGTGGCTTTAAGGATTACCTGCAGTCTCTGACACCGCTCTACTTTAGCTTGGTGGGTCTGCAATACCAGAGAGATTTGAGAAAGCAGACAATGTGAATGGAAGCATAAACGTAAATGAATATGGCTTGAGCGATTTGATTGGCATATTATACCCAAATCATCAATCCTGCATGATGATGTGGCATCTAACACCATTTGATCACTTATTATTTTCCTCACCGATATAGTACAAAATGTTTACAATGAAATGTAAAGAAAACAACAATCCTCACAACTTAACCAGTAGATAACACCATAATAAATGGAGAAAAGATTGAAGTTGTCAAGGATTTTGTCTTGGTTGGATCCATAATCAATGCTCATAGAAATAGCAGTCAAGAGATCAAATGATGCACTATACTGGGTACATCTGTTGCCCAAGACCTCTTTAAATTGGTGAAAAAGAAGGATGTTATTTTAAGGATGAAGGTGTGCTTGACCCAAGCCATGGAATTGTCAACTGCCTCATATGCACATGAAAGATGGACATTGAATAAGAAAGATAGAAGGAGAATTGGTGCATTTGAATTATGGTACTGGGGAAGAATCTTGAAAGTACCATGAACTGCCAAAAGAACAAACAAATCTGTCTTGGAACAAGCATAGCTTAAAAGCAAGGATGGTGAGAATTAATCTCTCATACTTTGGACATGTTGTCAGGAGAGACCAGTCCTGGAAAAGGACATCGTGGTTGGTAAAGTGGAGGGGCGGTGAAAAAGAGGAAGACCCGTGGCAGGATGGATTGACACAGTGGCTGCAACAATGGGCTCAAACATCACAACAATAAGAGGATGGTGCCGGACCAGTGTTTCCTTCTGTGGCACATAGGCTTGCTGCGAAGCCAATATAAATATATACTATTAGGAGGCGACTCGCCTGACTAATACTTACGGACTGTGAGATTGCTACTTCAGCATTTCTCGGAGTGTACTTTGCAGATATCTGTAGTCGCTGGATCTTCGTAGGGGGACTAAAGAAATCAAGGATATTTTTTACACTATTACTAAGATATTATTTTCTTTGCTCGTTAATTTGACATCGACACTGACAGAGCAAAATCAAAGGTAGTGGCATTAAACTCTGTTATTACATCCTTTTCTGTCGTGTACTCACAGTAAAAAAAAATAAATAAAAGTAGAGCAGAGGTAGGTTCACTGGGCCGGAGGATGTACACTGGTACAGATAGGAACTGGAAAAACAGGGAATCCAGAAGAGATGAACCCCTCACGAGCACTGGTGTACCAGGAGGGTGGAGGGAAGGTGAGGTAGGGGGAACCAATTACAAAGATCTACATATAACCTCCTCCCTGGGGGACAGACAGCAGAGAAGTGGGTGAAGGGAGACATCAGATGGTGTAAGATATGACAAAATAAAAATAATTTATAAATTATCAAGGGTTCATGGGGGAGCAGGGGAGGGAGGAGGGAGGGGGGAAAATGAGGAGCTCACACTGAGGGCTCAAGTAGAAAGCAAATGTTTTGACAATGATGAGGGAAACAAATGTAGAAATGTGCTTGACACAATGGATGGATTGTGATAAGAGTTGTGCGAGCCCCCAATAAAACGATTTAGTTATTAAAAAAGAATGTTCTTAATGATACAATAAAATAGTATCCATTGTATTTCATCTCTACTCCTGAGTATGTGTCTCTTTAATACTCTGGGATAAAATGGAGAATATACGTAGAGTGGTTGGGCTGCGTAACCAAGTCAGACGGCTTTCTGGGAGTGGTTCGCGTTGCTAGCACAGCCGCTGCTTGTTTCGTGGACGAGCAATCTACGTGGAGGAGCACGGGCACTCATGCCAGGGTTATTCACACTTGAATATTGGCAGATAATCACACCTTTTATCAAAGATAAACAGAGGTAGCCTGTCACTTCGAGTGATTTAAATTGACAGTATTTACTGTCAATGATAACATTTGAGCTTGCCAATTAAAATTTGAATTTGGGGATGCTGCATCTACCACCATGAGCTTAACAGCCCTCCTAAACCTTAAAGACTTTTCTGATAAGATCGATGATGACATTAGGGAATGTGATTTTCTTTGCTGTTATAACATAAAATTCCTATTTTTTTACCTTGCAGAACAGACTTTCCAACCCCCACTCCTTATGTTATGTCCTTCCTTCTCCTTCATCCCTATTAAATAGTTTACTAATAAATATCAACTAATAATATCTATTCATTTTGATCACTTTACTTGGGGAAACATAGACCTAGTTGACCAGATCATATGCTCCCAAAGCATCATATATTGCTTCTTGTCCATATTAGAAGGTCCCATCCGTATGGTTATGGGATGCCGACTTGACTAATCACCTCCCTTCTCCATAAAGATGCAGGCTCCTTTTCTTTTTGCTGTCGTTGGGTGCATCTGACTCATGGTGAACCTATGTACAGCAGATGGAAATACTGGCCAGTCCCACACCATCCTCACAGTTGACCTTAAGTTTGAGCTAATCTTTGAGCTAATCCAAGTAGCACTCTGCCAACCCCCCTTATTCAAGGTCTTCTTCCTCTTTTTGCTGCCCCACCACTTTGCCAAGCGTGACGTCTTCCTCCAGGGACTAGTCTCTCTTGACATTTCCAACATATATGAGATGAAGTCTCACCATCCTTGTCTCTAAGGAGCATTCTAGTTGTACTTCTTCCAAGACAGACGTTTTTACTGTTCTTTTGGCAGTTTAGGCTACTGTCAATATTCTTCCCCAGCACCATAATTCAAATGTATTAATTCTGCTTAAGTTTCCCCTATTCAGTGCCACACTTTCATGTGCATATGAGTTGACTGAAAAGACCATGGTTTGGTCAGGTGCACCTTAGTTCCCAAAGTAATGTCCTGATTGGCAACACTTTAAAGAGGTCTGTGCAGCAGGTTTACCTAATGCAGTACCTGGCTCCGTTCATACATTTTTTATTGAATTAAAAGAAGACTCAGAGTGAACAATACATGCTTGTGAAGCAAAAATGGCTGTCGCCTCCAGGAAAGAAATGAGACGATGGAGAAGAGAAGACAGGGTAGGAGCTAAGGCTTGATCGACCACAAAGAGAAACGGAGTCCTGACATGTGCTAAACATGACTGAACCACAAAGTCTGTATACTAAGTGAAATAAGTCAGTCATAAAAATATGCTGCATGATTTCACTATTATAATACAGCTAGAGTAGGCAAGTGTATAGAGGTCAAAGTTTATTAGTAATTGGCAGGGGTTGGAAAGAAGAAGAAAGGGGGAGTCATTTCTTGACAGTGATGAAATAATTTGGGAATGGATGGTGAAGTGTTTGATTATAATCAATGTCACTGAATTGTACATGCAAAGAATGTTGATTTTGGTAAATGTATGGTTAGGTATTTGTACCACAAAAATATGTGTGTATGTATTTGAATTAAGACTGGAAAGGTTGATGTGAATCAGGCCAAACAGCCACTTATTTTGAAATGAAAAGTCTTCGGTTCACTTTTGGCAAGAGAATGGTATGATCTAATTTTCATCACACGTTGCTTCTGTGTGGACACTGAGCAGGAAAAAAGCAACTTTAAAGCCGGAGGACGCCCTTAGGGAACTACTTTGTAGTCTGGGAAGTACGTGATGACGGCATACACTAGCAGGGTGGACCGCGGGACTGGAGAAAACTGGATTCGCTCGGAAACAGGAAAATGAGAAGGAGGACTCGATAAGAATATGTCCTGTCCTTTCCTTTTTCTTCTAAATGATTCCACAGTCACTTGTCCTGAACTGTGTTCCTTCTGACCCGAGAGATTTTAGTTTATTGAAAAAGCTGGACCCTGGCTCATGATCTCCCTTCACTGTGTGTGTCTTTGCAGATCATGTTCCCAAAAAGAGAACACAGAGCAAGGTTCTAGACGTGCTACCATGTGCCAGTGTTATGCCATCTGTCTCAGTCATTTCTTATTAATCATAGCTTTTAAAGGTCCTTTTAATTTTTTAATTTTCTACAGCCTTCTTCCAGTATCTGAATTCATCTTAAGGACTCAACTCATTTATAAGTTGTATTGCTGATATCAACTTGTTTAAATTCACCTCTGATGAATTTCCATCGTTCCTCTGAGCTCATTCCTGAGATAATTTTCGTAATTTACTCTTGATTGGGCGTTAATGCCTACATCAGATCATTCCATGGTTCATCACATCAAGCGGTATTATCCAATCGCTACCACAGATCTCAAAGGTGTTCCCTTTATTTACTACTCAACTGGCGTAGCACATGTCGTGGCGAGACATTCTCTAGGCACTGCAAATAAAAGGTCAGATAATACATGGCTCCGAAACTCAAAAAGCCATGCTGGTGTTAGATGCCATCACATCCATTTTACTTCACAGCAACCCCGTGTGACAACACACAACTACCCCATAGGGCTTTCTAGGCTGAAATGTTTATGGGAGTGGATTATCATGTTTGTCATCTGCGGAGCCACTAGGTGGATTCAAACCACCAATATTCTGATAGTTGCCCAGTGCCACGTGCCCCTGGGGATGTCTTTTCAATACACCCTCTCAAACTCTCAAATTCACTGCTCTCACGTTGACTTGGACCCTTAGGCACCCTAAAGAACAGAACTCTCTGGTGGGTTTCTGAGAGTATGATCTCCACAGGAGTCCACAGCCTCACTGGTTCTCCGTCAGAGAGGCTGATGGTTTAGAACTGCTGACCTTGTGGCTAGCAGCCCAACTCATAACCAACAACCTCACCCAGGTTCCTTACAATAAAGAAGCACATGTGAATGCTGACCAATAAATGTACTAAAGCTGTGCAAACAGGTCCTTCAGAAACTCCAAGAACTCTCCTTCACGTAAGAAGGGACTTCTGATCTGAATATTAAAGGACAAATAGACGTTGGACATGTGAAGAACATATAGAAGCTTAACAATAAGAGAGAACAACATAAGATGATATGATCAAATGTGTCTTCCGGAAAATAGCTTCTACAATCAGGTTGGTTTCCTTGGCTGCCTCTCACTCGTCTTCTTCATCAGTATCTTTTGTTTTCTTTTGTGTCCTTCGAGCATCACTGCAGTATCATCTCCGTGACAGAAGAACTGGGAGGAACAACAGGATGGAATTTATTCTAAGCTTGTTTCGCTCCACCAACCACAGTGACTCTGTGGGTTTGCACAGATGTGTCCTGAGTAGATCTGCGTAGGTGCTGGGCTGAATCATCATAAATCTGGCCATGGGGATTAACCAGACAGCTCGTCATTTGTGAAAAATTCCACTCTGCTCACCAATTCCTAAAGCCACGTCGTTAGACAAAGACAGCCACGCTAGGAGCTAAGTAAACTCACATGAATCACGCATCCATAGATGTCAGGGGAAAATGAACTTTTATTTTCATCACTCTTTAGGGTCTATGTTTTATTCTTAATGGGCCTTGAACTTGTGCAGCCTCCACTCTGTGTAACTTGCCAGCATTTCTCCTTCAAATCCCAAAGCCTCCCTTGTGGGGCACACACAGCAAGGCTTGCTCACTCTCCATCTATCGCTAACTCATAAATTCCTAATTCTCCCATCTGCAAGAAACACACACTGCTTTCCCAGCCTCGGAAAGCAAGGGTTTCTTAAAGCACCCATTGAGATAACACTCCTTAATGAGGCCAACAGCCCATTCTCATCTGTCTCTGGGGAAACCATACATGCACACCTGTCTAATCATCATTCTCACTAGCTGTGATGGAAGAGACGGTGGACAAAGAGCTTCAAGAGGAAAAGAGTTGAAAGCAGATCTCTTGCCCTGCCAGAAAAAGCGTGGGTTTTCTGTTTTGTTTTTTTAATCTTTAAAGAGTCCCTATTGAAACCTGTCATCCCCAGATAACAGCAGGCAGTTCCGGGAGCACCATGGGACAGACAGAAGACCTTCGGGCTCCCTCCAGGCAGGCTAGCTTCCTGGGAATAGCATCCTGCTTGTCAGGAGGCCGCCTTGCCCATTGCAGAGAAGCAGCTGGGTGGCTGCATCCACAAACAGTCTGACACCACCCTCTCCAGAGAGACCAGATTATTACAGCCTACCCTTCTCCTGGCGTTGAATTAACTTGTTCTGACTGTGACAGTTCTGATGGCTGCACAGTTTGAGGCAAGGATCCTGGGTCACAGGCTGCTACATGCATGGGCTGTCACTAACTGGGCCGCCAAAGCCAGACAAAACCTTGTCGGGGGAGAGAAAGTCCTCTGGAGAGAGAGGTAAGTGACTCAATTCATGGCCTGCTTGTGAGGTTGTATTCAGTGCAAGGGCAGTATCAGTTGACAACAGGACCTGATGTTGCGGGGGACACAATCGACGATGCAGTGAGAGGGGGGAAGTAGAAGAAAGAGACGAGCCCACCCTGGCATATGCATAATGCTCGAGGAGAGAGGCTGGTGGGAAGTGACAAAGGATAGACAAGGGTGTCCTCAGTTGTGAAAGTAAATGATACAAACGCCACAAGCACACGTATTTTGCCATTGCACACCCTCCAACAAGAAGCTGCAGTGATCAATCTTAGTGTTATTAAGCTCAGTCGCTACTCTGTGCTCAATACTGTCTGTATATCGTAAAGGTTCTAAAAACACAGTATGTGACTCGAACCTGAGCCACTTTACATTGCCGTTCATGAGGCCAGATATACGTACATGCATACATCCATATGCATACCCACACGTGTATGTGTGTGTGTGTATGTATGTGTGTGTGTGATGGTGTTGTCCTATCGGTTCTGTTTCCTAGTGACCCTGTGTACTACAGACTAAACATTGCAGGAGTCTGCGTATCTTCACAGTTGTTCCTATGTCTGAGTCCATCACTGCAGCCACTGAGTCAATCCACCTCCTCGAGGGCATTCCTCTTAGTCACTGCCCGGCCACTCCCTTTACCAAACATGATGCCCTTCTCCAGAGACAAGTCTCTCCAAAGAACATGAGACAAAGTCTGACCATCCTAGCCTTTAGGGAACATTCTGGTTGTACTTCCGAGACAAATTTATTTGCTCTGTTGGCAGTTCATGGTACTTTTGATAGCTCAATCACATTGATTTGCCTGGGGTTTTCCTTATCCGATGTCCAACATTCACATGCAGATGAGGCCATTGAAAAGACCATGGCTTGGACCAGGTGCACCTTAGTCCTCAAAGTAACGTCCTTGTTCTTCAATATTTTAAAGGGGTCTTAGTCAGCAGATCCATGCCGTGTATCTCTAACCCCAGGTCTATTGTACAAATGGTTAACAAGCTCAGCTGCTCTAACCATCAGGTGAGGGTTTTAAGTCTACCTAGAGGTGCATTAAAAGAAACACCTGGTGAGCTCATTCCAAAAGGTCAGCTACGGAAAACACTGCTGTCTCTGACGCACATAGGGCTGTGGGAGTCGGAGTAGACTGGAAGACATTGGCATGCTCCCAGTGGGAATTTGAAAACCAAGACGAGGGCCTGGAGCAAGATGGGCTCCAACAGAGAAAGGCACAGCCAGGGGAATCACCGTGAAGGTACTTCACAGCTCCTTCAAGAAGGACCTTTCACTCTTTCTGGCTTGGGCTTACATACATTAGGAAGCCAGCTGCTCTCTTCTTTTTCCAGCTGTGCCTGTCCTAAGGCACGCCTGGCCCCAAGCTAATGATGAGAGTGGATGAGTTTCCACTGGAGGCACGCGAAGACAATTAACAAGGGTGTGTTATCTAACTTTTCTTCTGGAAATGACCAGACCCAGGGATCCTGACAACTTTGTCCAACCCCAGCTTTTTTTCTTCCCTCGCCTCCCACACAATCAATAAGATATAAGTGATAGAAACAGCTTCATAACTTATCCCGACTCCCCAAATTAGAAAGGTGGGCTTCAGCATTGTCAATAGTGATGCTGCAATCAATTTTTTTACCTGTGTGATCTTAATCAACTTATTTCAGCTAAGTTTTCATTTAACTTCAAATGTTGACACAAGAACTGAAAAGAGAAAGAAGCATATGTCTGGTACTGGGTGTATGATTTATGGTTGGTTAGCTGGTTGTGTGATCAGTGATTGGTTTCCTTATAACTAGCCCTCTAATAGTGACACTGAATACTTGATTCAGTGCAAATGTGTCTTGATGGTCTCTAAATTTTTAATGAGTGTATCCATCTCTTGTTTTAGTCTCACTTCCATCCTTTTAGTTAAAGCAGTGCATTATTTAAAAGGTAGCACATTCACCTGTGTCTTGAAGGTTCTCGGATTATACAGGGTTGAAGGAGTGAGAAGGGTGAATTGTAGGAATAGATGTGATCTGCTCGTTGGAAAGCTAAGGGATTCCACTTGACTAGAATAGAAGATGAATATTGGGACTTTGTATGACATTTGGACTTCTTATGGGTCCCTCATTATTATTCATAAGCTGTTTGGAATGCCAGATGGATAGTATCTATTTCTCTTTCCCTCAAATATCCTCTAATGTGCTTAAGCACTAATATGGCATTTGTGTATAATTAGCAGGATAACAGGTGATGTTGACTCTGTAACAAATACTGCCATCTGATGACACATCAAAAACAGCGCATGTTTTTTGCTTAGTCAATCCCTAATTAACCCAGGCAAGAAACGTAAAAAAGGTTCATTGTGTCTCTTTCTAGATACTATGTCATCCTTTCTATCGTTTCTTTTCATGAGCATACCCTCTCAGACACTTTAGGAATTCAAATAGCTTTATTCTTTCAAGAAAATTGAAAATTCTTATTTTAGGCACAGGTCAATCATTCTAATTCCCACTTTTTCAAGTGAGGACTCAGAAAGCTCTGGGAGTGGACGAGGCAGATTGAAGACTACAGCCTTTGTCTTTCCATGCAATCGTCCACACAGCTCGTTCAGCAGGGCCCTGATTGCAACATTGTTTGGTCTCATCATTTCTCTAAGACCGCTTATACCTGTGAGGCTCTGTTGCTGTTAGACGTCATTGAATTGGTTCCAACTCATACACATTCCATGCATTCCAGAACAAACCATGACCTGGTTTCGTACCATCCTCACAATTGTTGCTCTGGCTCAGCCCGTTGTTGCAGCCACTGGATCAATCCATCTCGTTAAGGATCGTCCACTTTTTACTGACCCTCTGCTTTACAAAGCACGATGTCCTTCTCCAGGTGCCCCTCTGGGTAACATATGTCCAGTACATGAGATGAAGCCTTTCCATCCTTGCTTCCAAGGAGAATTCTGACTGTACTTTTTCCAAGACAGATATGTTTGTTTTTCTTGAAATCCATGGTATATTCAATATTCCTTTCTAACACCATAATGCAAAGGTATCAATTCATCGTTGTTCTTCTTACACATTGTTGAGCTTCAGATGCATATGAGGGGACTAAAGATGCCATGACTTGGGCCAGGCACACTTTTGTCTTCAAAGTGACATCTTTATCTCTTTTTGTAATATTTTAAAAGAACTTTGGCCAAACCTGATATATTATTTCATCTCTTGACTGCTGCTTCCATGGCATTGATTGTGGATCCAAGTAAAATAAAATCCTGACAACTTCAGGATTTTCTCCAAATTCTTCAATATTTTCTCCATTTTTCATCATGCTACTTACTGATCCAGCTGTGAGGACTTTTGCTTTTGTATGTTGATTTAATTCATATTGAAGTCTTTGATCTTCTTCAATAAGTATTTCAAGTTTTATCTGTCTTCAGTTGGGCTCTGGGACCTAAGTCTGATATTATATACAGATATGTATATGTGTATGTATGTATATATGTACATTTATACAATGATAGCATGCTTTCTGTAGTTAAAAGGAGTCCTGACAAGCATTTGGCCTGCTAACTGCAAGTCTGATGCGTTCAAAGTCACCAACCACTCCATGAGACAAAAAAGAGGCTATCTGTTCTTGTAATGACTTACAGTCTCAGAAATCCTGAGTCACTGACTCTATGGCCGTGGATTTTCTGTAACTGAGGGCAAAACTTGTTCTAGCTCACATGCTCTTGTGGATACCTTCTCAGGCAATCTCTCCCCTTTCCACGTCTGGGTGAATGATCCCCAGAACAAATCAGCAAGTCATAAACATTCAGGATGTGAAGTAGACTTACTGGTCATTTAGTCAACAAACTCGTCTTTCTGCTGATAGAGAAACTGAACTCCCAAAAGATCTAACCATGCCAAAAATGGCACAGCTCACCGAAAAGAGTCAGACTGGCACATAGGCATCAACTAAATATCATAATTAGAGTATAAAGTAGTTGCTGAGAATACTCAACTGCAAATTCAGCACAATGGTGTGCCGGAAAATTGCAAGAACCTCATAAGAAACATTGCAAATAAATTGTTATTTGGTGGCGGTCATGTTGATTCAGATCCATGGTGATCCAGCATATGCAAATTAGAGCTGCTTCATCCGGTTTCCAAGACTATCAGTTGGAAGCATATTGTCAGGCCTCTCTTCCGAGGCACCTCTGCATAGGGTCGAGCAGCACTCTTTTGACTAACAATAAAATGTGTATGTCTGCACCACCCAGGGTCCCTTACAAACAAATACATGCATACAAAACCATGGTAATGATTAAGGCCTTTATTTATCTCACCACAGAGATGCTGTAGACCCCGGTTTCCGCAATATAGCGATATTTATTGGCCTGAATCATCGTGGAAATTGAAAGGTCTGAACACCTACTTGGGGGGGTGAGGGGAGAGGGGAAGGAACCATGAAAATATTTACTAGAATTTATATAAGAAAAAGAATACCTCTGAATAAAATGCAAATAAGGAACAGTCTATATTTTATTAGCACTTTAAAGTCAATTATTATTTCATGCCAGAAATGAAAGTAATGATATTGTCAGGCTCTTAGCAATAAACTTACACAATTCTAGCTCTCAGGTCAATTCGTAAGCTGTTAAAGGCCAGTAGACCACATTGTAAGTAAGAATAATTCTTCTAAATGATGGATAAGACATGCAATAAAATCCCCCCATGCATCTCCGCCATTAAAGAATGGCATTGTTTAAAGGAAGATTTGTTTTTAAATTAAGAGTGTTGGGCAGAAAAGGAATGTGGGAATTACCATCCTATTGCCCTTCTCCCGCAGACAGTGGTCGGATAAGTGGCCTTTACATCTGCTTGTGCGAAATAGCTAAATTACTGCAAAAATATCCTCACTGAGCTCCTGACTCACAACTGCCCTTCTCATCCAGCCTACATCCCTGTTGAAGCATCCTGCCTGAAAACGACCTGTTAGCAGTGCCAGCCCCAGCTCAAAATCCTCAGCGACTCAAGGGCACAGAAATCCAGAGATGCTGGTGTTGTTAAAAGGGCCATCCGGGCATTGCAACTCACCGCAAGTGGACGTAGAGCAGAACACACCACCCCAGCTTGCGCCATCCCCACAATCGTTACACTTGAGTCCATTGTTGAGGTCACCGTGTCAATCCATCTCATTGAGGGCCTTACTCTTTCTCACTGCCCCTCTATTTTACCAGGCACTCATCTCTCCTGACATGTTCAAAGTACATGAGACAAAATCTTGCCATCTGGTCTCTAAGGAGCATTCTGGCCAACCTTCTTCCAAGACAGATGTGTTTGTTCTTTTGGTATTCCATGGCACCTTCAATTTTCTTCACCAGCACTAGGAAGTAGTGTTTGGACAGGACTGTATTCACAGCCTTCTATGAACCTCAGATCACAGAAAGACAAAGACCAACTTAGAAGTGGGTTGCCAGGCTTTTCTTCCAAGGGACATCTGGGTGGATAGGGTAGTTACATAAGTGCATGTGAACTTGAAGATATATACTACAAGTGTAGGAGTGGTATTCAACCTGTCAATCAGGTCACAGCCTGATGGTGCCTCCTTGTGGTGTGACCTTCTCAGCTGGAGGGCCCTGGGAACCTCTCCTTCTCTCTCTGCCTTCACCTTGCTGCTGGCTGACTCTGACTGCTGCCAAAGCCATGACTCTCATATTACCACCACCATTGGATGCGTATGACTTTGCACCTACAAGCCTGTGATATGCCGGCATTCTGCATCATTGTATGTGACTGTGTAAGTCTGAAGAGTCCCTTGTGGACTATTATCGTACTGATGGACTTTAGTTGGACAGGGCTGGGATGTGTTCTCGATACATAATCCCTTCTTGATATAAAACTCTCTATCATCCATATATGAATAGCTCTGGGTTTTCTTCTCTAGGCAACCTGGCCTAATACAGTGGGTTTGAACTTCCCGCCTTTCAGTTAGTAGCCAATTGCCTAAATATTTATGCCACACAAGGACTCCATTTATTATTCTCGCAATGCCAAATGAATTATAGGTGGGCTGATTCTTATGCTCTAGTGCTAGAGCATAAGTCAGTGCACGTCGATGAGTATAGCTAATCGCACCTCCCTTTCACTCTCAAAAGGATCCTACTGTTTGGACAAGAAGTGGTATTCTAACCCTTTTATGGGTATTATGATATCACCAGCCTAATGCTAACGTAAGCTATTTTACCAAATGTTACAGAGGCCACAAAGAATTCTTCAATTCAGTGCACCATAGTCTTCTAGTGGTGGAGGCACTTCCTCCACCAAGTACCGCATTTAAAGCAGGAGTGTGACAAGGAGGGTGAGCAGAATAAATCAGTTGCCTGATGCAAACTCCACCTTCTATCCTAGAATTGTGTCCCATCATTTCCTGGTGAACTCCTGGGCCTTTGGGACACTCCATCCACAGATACAGAGGAATTCAGTCTTTACTATATATCCTGGTTCTGGACTGCTGCCTGTATGTCTAGTCTTGCTAGGTTAAAACCCCACATTACTCCAGTCCCATGAACTAGGCAGAAGAGTGGTACGAAATTGTCCACACCACACAAGCAGCAGACTGTCACGGGGTAGTTGACGGTCACTGTTGAACCAGCTCAACCTCACAGGGCCCTTATGTATAAAAGAACAAAGCCTGGGCTGGTCCTGGGCTAACTTCATCATCCCTGGGATATTCGCGTCCATTGTAGAACAGCTCTTGAGTAGCTGCTTCTACCCTAAAAGCCTCACCTCCCAACACTTTATGAAAAAACATTGTCTTGTGATCTATACGTTTTACTGGCTCTTTTTAAAAAAAATCATTTTATTGGGAGCTCGTACAACTCTTACCACAATCCATGCATCCACCCATTGTGTCAAACACATTTGTACATTTGCTGCCATCATCATTCCCAAAACATTTGCTTTCTACTTGAGCCCTTGGTATCAGGTCCTCATTTTCCCCTCCCTCCCCACTCCCTCATGAAGCCTTGATAATTTATAAATTATTATTATTTTGTCATATCTTGCACCATCTGACATTTCCCTTCACCCACTTCTTTGCTGTCCGTCCCCCAGGAATGAAGTTATATGTAGATTCTTGTAATCTGTTCCCTCACCTTCGGTCCCCCCTTCCGGTATCACCATTCTTACCACTGGTCCTGAGGGGTTTATCTGTCCTGGATTCCCTGTGTTTCCAGTTCCTATCCATACCAGTGTACATCCTCCAATCCAGCCGATTTGTAAGAAAGAATTGGGATCATGATAGTGGGGGGCGGGGGGGAGGAGGAAACATTTAAGAACTAGAGGAACGCTGAATGTCTCATCACTGCTGCCCTGCACCCTGACTGGCTCATCTCCTCCCTGTGCCCATTCTGTAAGGGGATGTCCTGTTCCCGACAGATGGGCTTTTTTGAAGTAAATGTCAAGACTCCCATTCTTGTCTCTCAGCTCAGCTGAAACCTGTTCACCATTGGTGACCCTGCTAATATTTGAATACTAGAGCCATGGCAGCATTTCAGTACCAGAAAACACCGCCATGCAATAAACTGACAGGCGGTTTTCTTTACCACCACTTGTCACCAGGAGACCCTGGTGAATAAATTTTTACAAGTAGTATATATTTAACCATGCGTAATCCTGGATTTAATCAAGTACAATCTTACACAAAGCGGACTAACTCCTTGATGTTTCATTGACAGATCTCGAATACTAAGCCTGTCCACTCCTATTGAAATTGCTTTAATAAAAAGAAATTATAAAATTTGTGTCCAATTCCTCTATAAATATATGCACAATTACCATTTTGTGGTATTCCCTCCCAATCTTTATAACACACATAGCATTTCATTTTCTGCATCATAGTGTACATATAATTTTTATTAAGCTTTGATCAAAGCTATTTTCAAGGTTGTAAATTACAATTGTAGGATCTTCACATTATTTTTTAATGAACATATTACAATTTAGTGAATCATTTCCCTGGTGTTCATAATTAAGTTTCTTCCTTTGTTACTAACTCAAAGAACTTTGCTAAGCATAGAGAATAATCAAATATGTAAATTATTTCACTAAGTAGGAAAAAGTAGCTTTGTTTTGAATGTCAAATGCTCTTCATTGAGACATCTTTGAACAGCTATTAAAAAAAACAAACAACAACCCAAAAAATGATCAAATCTGACTTGGCGGAAGTATAGACAGAATGCTCCTTGGAAATGAGGATGGAGGGACTTCATCTCACATACTTTGGGCATGTTACCAGGAGACACCAATCCTTCGAGAAGAATATCATATTTGGTAAAAATAAGGAGTAAGCAAAAAAAAGGAAGGTGTTTAAGATGGAGTAACACAGTGGTCGCAACAGTGGACTCAGAGTAACAGGGCCTGTGAGGCTGGAGCAGCGCTGGGCAGTGTTTGACCTCTTTGTACATGAAGTCGCTATGAGTTGAAACCAGCTCCGCAGCAGCAGCAAAAACAGTAGCAGCAGCCCTTTCATCACCTATTAGCCCCAAACTTTGAATTGAAAGAAAAAAAAACTAAAAGAGAGAGAGGAAGAAACAGTGGGGTGAAAGACATCCAGAAAGGGCAGAAAAAGGAAGTGAAACATGGGACAGGACAGAGAGCAGAAAAAAGAATTCATTAGAGTTTGCCAGTCAACACATGTTAATTAATCGCACACCATGCTTCAGACCCTGGGTTTGGTGCTGGAGAGCCAATCGTCAAGAAAATCAACATGGAATATACAGGCTGGCACAGAGCACTTGACAAGTGGAGAGAGAAACCAAAAGCAAAAGGAGGATCTGTCGTAAAAAGCTGAAGCTGGGAGCACATAGATAGAGAACACACAGCGGATAAAGCGTTTTGCTCAGTTTAAAAGAAGGGGAGGGAGACGATGGAAGCAGGAGGAAATAGTGAGGGAAGGACTTATAATTATCAGAATAAATGGAGGCTCTTACTTCTGGTCTGACATTTGCTTCATGTAAATGATAGAAATACCACACCAATTTATCTGAATACATGCCAAGTCTCTCCATGAATTATAATAAATGTCAGCATCATTCTAATATTTAAAAACAAAAGCGATCTACAATTCTGGCATGACCCTTTCCCTATTGTCTACTCCATCGTGTAAAAAAAAAAAAAAAACCTGCCTGGCCTTTCTGTCCTTATACACTCCATCCCACCTCGCTCCACCACATTTCCCCACACAAGACATGCTCTCCAGTGAGGACGCCTCACTAGGAAACAAGCACAGTGGCATGAAGTTTCCATAATGGAGGAGTAGTTTGTATTAGAATAAAACTCCCACATATAAAAATTGAAATTTCCGGGGAACATTGTTAAGAATTTTTTTTAATCTATTTGAGAACACTAGAGAATCAATTAAAGCATGTGTAGATTGATGAGTACTCCACCTTTGAACAAAAAGAAATTATGGTATGGTGAACCCAAGAAGGTAGACTAGGCAGATAGTCTACCTGGTCGCTCTGCAGCACAGACCCAAGAAGTGAAGAGAAACAAATCGAGATGACAATCGTGGAACCCCGAGTTTCAAAGGGAAGAGCAAAGAATTAGAACAAACACCAACTAGAAGAAACCGAATGAAAACCATGAACAAGGAGACATACGGAGCAGTGGATTTCCAACTAGCCCCATACGGTGTGGCTCTTTGAATGATCACAAGAGTATTTCAATCAGAACAGGGACCGGATGACCAGCTCTATTCAGCCAGGTCTACATGGGCATCCACATCAGGGACTGGTGATCAGAGAGGTGTGATCTCTCTTGTTACCCTACACAACCTCCTTGTGATAAGCGACATGGCCCTCCCCTCATCCTCACACTCCCAGATACCAATCACTACTAGTTCACTACTAGTGTTTCACCTGGCCTACCTCTCTGGCCAGATGACCAACCCGCTCTCCCCATTGCACTGCTACAGCAGTGTAAATGAATTAAAGTTAGCATCCCCCTGCCTCCACTGACATCTACAGGATGTCCCAGCCACAGTTAGCAGCCTGCATTCCCATGGAGTGGGCACTGTGCTCACACAACCTCCATGGTCATCAACACCTATCCTCACTGCCTCCACAAATGGGAACGTGCACACTCACAGAGCAGGTGCCAAGCTCTGTGGAAGTCATGTGTAGCAGCTAGTACTTCCAATAGTGCTGTGCTGCTTTTATTTCCTGTTTGTTTGTTTGTTTACTCCATTTGTTTATTCTCTCTCTAACCTTTTCTTTCTTTCTTCTTCTTTTTTACATTCTATTGAGAGCTCTTACAGATATAATAATCCATAGTTCAATTAGATCAAGCAAAATTGTGCAATTGCTGCCACCATCATTTTCAAAACATTTTCTTTCTTCTTGAACTCTTTGATATCAGCTCTCCTTTTCCCCACCCTCTCCCACTCTATCCCCAGGAATCCTTGCTATTAGTGTGTGTGTGTGTGTGTGTGTGTGTGTGTGTGTGTGTGTATTTACTGCATCTTACACCATCCAATGTACCTATTCACCTACGAATCTGTTATCCATTCCCTTTGAGTGGGGTTATATAGTCACTGTTCCTATCAGTCCCCCCTCCCCCACCCCCTTTACACCCCCTCTTCTCTTTCCGTACCTTCAGGGATTC
This sequence comes from Tenrec ecaudatus, assembly GCF_050624435.1. Taxonomy (NCBI): domain Eukaryota; kingdom Metazoa; phylum Chordata; class Mammalia; order Afrosoricida; family Tenrecidae; genus Tenrec; species Tenrec ecaudatus. Next base: position 93,729,989 of record NC_134534.1, on the reverse strand, counting down.
AATGTTCCTGTTACTATTTCTAAAGGGTTTATCTATCTTGGATTCCATGCATCGAACGATCTTAATTATACAAATGAATATATGTAGGTCTCACATTAATGAGGTAAGACTAAGACCATAAGAGTAAGGGGAGAAAATATTAAAGTGCATAAAGTTATGTCCTTACTTTTTTACGCTCTTCTCCCTTATCACAATTTTTTTCTTCCACCAGTTGAGAGCTAGTGACTTTACCTAGCCATACATTCTACACTGCAGTCCCATAAGCTGGACAATGCCACCATCAACTCCAGCACTGGATCAATGACAGACAGTGAAAACACCTTCTCAGCCTGTGTTCTGCTACTTTCCACAACCAGAGACAAGAGACTCATGCCCACAGTCCCATCCAATACCAAATCCACTCAGAGACAGGTGCTGAATGTCTCAGTGCCACCAACCCAGTGACCAGAATACCCACCTATCCCATTGCTTGGATACATTAAAACAAAACAAAACGAGTGAAATAAACTGATGTACAATCAACAAGTATACTCAATACACCGTGTGGTAGTTACAGAATTTCATGTTGACTTGTTAAATAGGTTATACAGGTGGAGTCTACCTTGTCAATCACGCCTCAGCTTGATGACATTTGGATATGTGACAGAGATAAATAGCTCACTGGAGGCCATGCACAGTCACTCACATGGAGGTCATGTGAGACATTGCTGTTGACAAGACACATGGAGCTACACTGATGGATCCAGAACCCTGGAGCTGGAGGAGCCACATGGAGACCCACGCCAGCGCTGATATAAGATGCTTCCATCCCACTGGATCCACAAGACTTTGCACCCACTGGCCTATGATCTTCCTGCATTTGGTGCAATTGTCTGAAGAGGAATTTATATGCTGGTATCAGACATATGGGCTAATATCGGACTTATGGACTTGATCTGGACTGGGATGGGATGTGTTCTCAATACACAGTTGCTCTTTTTTATAAAGATTTTTCTTATGGACACATGTTGCCTGAATTTGTTTCTCTAGTTAACCCATACTAACACACGCCACAATGTCGCATATACTATAGCCACCTTCAAATCACACACACACACACACACACACACACACACACACACACACACACCAAAACTAAATGAAAAAGAATCCCCAAGACAAAATGGCTCAAGCCCATGAGCAATAAACAAGGCACGGAAATCTTCTTCTGGAGGAGGATGGTGTTAGAGGTACCCACTAAGGAATCCAGACAAACTATGTTTAGGATGCTTCAGTAGATTAAAAAAGAATTCAAAGGGAAAACTAACAAAATCAAGGAAGGAAAACTGGACACAAACAAGTAGAAAATTAGAAACCACACCAAAAAAAAGAGTATATAGAAATTCAGACAATTAATATTAAAAGTTCAGAAGTAAACACTCCTTTTTCAAAAGGCAAAAGAATACATTTGGATCAATGGAAGGCACCCTTAGTGATATTGAAGACAAATCTCCATACTAATATTAGATGAACAACTTGCAAAAGAATAGAAAAGGAAGAAGAAAGAGAATGTGGAAGAAAAACTGAAGGAAGCCTAACAATAACTTACATGTTATCGGAATTCCAGAAAGGGGGGTGGGGTACAGGAAAAGTGTTGATTGTTTACTGGATGGAAACTTCCCCAATATCATTAAATATGAAAAGGCATGTCATCAAGAAATTCAAATAATCCATTTAGAAGAAATCTCAAAAGAAAATCACCAAGACATACCCTAAAAAATTATCCCCAAAGTAAGGATGAACATAGAAAGATTCCTGAAAGCAGCTCAGGATAAAAATGAAATATCACGTAGATCCCCTTGCAGAGGGGTCTCGGGGAGGAGATGAGTCAGTCAGGGTGCGATGTAGCAATGATGAAAAATACAACTTTCTTCTAGTTCCTAAATGCTTCTCTCCTCCCCCCACCCCCACCCCCATCATGATCCCAATTCTCCCTTGCAAGTCTGGCTAGACCAGAGGATGTACACTGGTACAGATAGGAACTGGAAACACAGGGAATCCAAGGTGGACGATTCCCTCAGGACCAGTGGTGTGAGTGGCGATAGTGGGAGGGTGGGTTGGAAAGGGGGAACTGATTACAAGGATCTACATATGACCTCCTCCCTGGGGGACAGACAACAGAAAAGTGGGTGAAGGGAGACGTCAGACAGAGCAGATATGACAAAATAATAATTTATAAATTATCAAGGGCTCATAAGGGAGGGGGGAGCAGGGAGGGAGGGGGGAAAATGAGGACCTGATGCCAGGGTCTTAAGTGGAGAGCTAATGTTTTGAGAATGATAAGGGCAATGAATGTACAAATGGGCTTTTCACAATTGATGTATGTATGAATTGTGATAAGAGTTGTATGAGCTCCTAATAAAACTATGAAAAAATTGAAACATCACCTACAAAGGAGAGTCAATAAGATTAAGCTCTAATTTCTCTTCAGAAATCATGCAACCAGGCAAGGGGAAGATATATAGAAAACCCTGAAAGAAAAAGATTTTCAGCCAATAATTATCTAACCAGTAAAATATAACCGGTTAAGTGAATTTGTAAAAGCCAACCCAACCTTACAAAAGAAGAAAGGTTAAAAGGAGAAGCAACAATGGAAGACAACAATCAGAAATTAAGGCACACAAAAACATCATTTCGATATACCCACTGCTGCTGAGTTGATTCTGACTCATGGTCACCCATGAAAATATAGGAGACCTTCTCCTGTAAAGCTTTACATAAGCAAAGGGCCTTGGTCTTTCTTCCACTGAGTAGTTGATGGATTCAAGTCACCAAACTTTGGATTAGCATTTCAATGCTCAGCCCATGAGACACCAGGGCTACTAATGCAGGTAAAGAAGTGTAAAAATAAAATAAGCCTGACAAGACAGAAAAATAAGGAACCAGAGATGTCAATTTGTAAATGATGACAACTCCAAAGCAAAGAGATATCATCTTAACTTCCTCTCTACTTAGGAGGGGGAAAAAATGAAATCTTCAAAAGTTTTAGAACAAAGTAAGGTAGAAGTACGACATATCATTACTCGTGGGACTTAGTAAAAGTAGTGCTCAGAAGATAATTTATACATAGCAATAAACATCCATAAAAAATAAAAGGCTCAGTATCTCCAACAATTAGAAAGGAGTGGAAAATAAGTATGAAGTCACCAGAAGAAAACTAAAGATTAGAAGGAAAAAATGAAATTAAGAATAGAAAAACAGCAGAAAGAATTGTCTAGACTAAAAGTAGAGTCTTAAAAGATTATTAAAATCTATAAACAAACAAACAAAAAAAAATCTACAAACAGCTGGCAAATCTAACAAAGCAACAGAATAAGATGCAAACATCAAAGAAATGAAATATGTGGCATGAGAGTAGAATCAACTTAAAGGATAAAAAGAGAATACTATGAAAAACTGGAACCATTTTTTTTATTTTTAAAAAAATCAGAATTGCTTCCCCAAATACATGTAGGGAAACTGCTCAGAATAAACCTCATGTTTTCATTTTCAAAAGAAGAATGCTATGAAGAATTGTACTCCAACAAATTTGAAAACATAAAATTAATGGACACATTTTTTTCTCCCCCCACCTTCCTCCTACCCTCATGGTATCACTACTCCCATTATTGTCTTGGATTCCATGTATCGAGAGCTCTTATCATTGTGATCAGTCCCTCTTTCTCTCCCCACCTTACCCTTACCCTTTTGGTATCTCTACTCTCATTATTGGTCCCCTGAGGGGTTTATCTGTCCTAAAATCCCTGAGTTGTGAACTCTTATCTGTACCAGTGTACATGCTTTGGTCTAGCCTGACTTTTAAGGTATCAGTGGGGTCATGATAGTGGAGGGAAGGAAGCATTAAAAAATTAGAGGTATGTTTCATCAGTGCTGTACTGCACCCTAGTTTTCCCATCCCTTCCTTGTGACCCTTCTGTGAAGGGAAGTCCAATTGTCTACAGATGGGCTTTGGGTCTCCACCCCAACCCACCTTGTTCTTATCGATATGATTATTTAATTTGAGTCTTCTGAGACCTGATACCTGGTCCCATTCAACACCTCGTGATCACACATGCTGGTGTACTTCTTCCATGTGGGCTTTATTGATTTTCAGCTAAATGCCCCCTTGTTTATCTTCAAACCTTTAAGACCCCAGATAATGTATCTTTTAATAGCCAGGCACCATAAGCTTTCTTCACCACATTTGCTTATGCACCCATTTTGTCTTCAGCCATCATGTCAGGAAGGTGAGCATCACAGAATGCCAGCTTATAAGAACAAAGTGTTCTTGCATTGAGGGACTTGAGTACTTGAGTAGAGGCCCAATGTCCATCTGATACCTTAATAGTTGACATAAATTATGTGTGTAGACCAATATCCCTATCATTATATATAAATATATTTACATATGCACATGCCTATACTTATACCTCTATAAATGTTCTTTGTCTCCGAGTTCTTTTCTCTTTTTCCTTTTACTTTCCTCCTGGAATGGACACATTTCTATAAACACACTATCTACTTGAAATTAGGGCACATAAAAGCATCATCTAAAAGTCTACACTAAGCCAAACAGATATTAAAATTTTAAATAGGCCCATTAAAAAAAGAAGAAATCGAACAAGTCATAATGTACCTTCCCTCCAAAAAAAGGTCTACAACAGGGTACTTAACTAGAAAAGTCTCATAGAAATGCTGACACCAATTCTACTAAAATCATTCCAAATACAGAAAAGAGATAATATTCCCAAATTTAGTCTACGAAGGGAGCATAACCCTAATACCAAAACCAGACAAAGTTACAACTAAAACACAAAATAGGTCAATATCTTTCATGAACATAAACGCAAAAATCATCAATGAAACTCGAAGCAATAGAATACAACAGAATATCCTGATAAGAGTTGTATGAGCCCCCAATAAAATGATTTAATTTTAAAAATAGGCATCATACCAAGCATGCAATGATGGTTCAACATTATAAAAAGCAATCAACATAATCCACAACATAAATGAAATAAATAAATATAAAACTGTGATCTTATCAGTACAAAAAAAGGCATGTGGCAAATTCCAACACCCACTTCTGATATAAAAAAAAGCAACAAAATAGAAATAGAAGAAAATCTCCTTAACATAATTCTACACATACATACAAAACTAATGATCACCTTTGTTTTAATGGAGAAAGATTCCAAGCATTCTCCTTGCAAGCAAAAACCATGTAAGGATAGCTTTATTTGCCATTTTTGTTCAATGTTGTATTTGAAATCCTAGCCACAGCAATTAGGCAAGAAAGGAGAATTAAAGGCATCCAAATTGACAAAAGAGTTAAAAGATCTCTATTTGAAAATTATACAAAACTATTCATAGAAAAGTTACAAATGCTCAGCAAGAAAATTACTGGAAATTATTGAAAAAGTCAGCAAAGTTGCAGGGCCCAAGACCAATAGACAAAATCAGTCAGATTCCTTTACACTGACGAAAGAGAACTCTGAAAACAATACCACTTCCAACAGCCACCAAAAAGATGAAATAGAATAAATCTAACCAGAGATACAAAAGACCTATACAAAGAAAGCTACAAAACACTATTACAAGAAACCCAAAGATGCCTACATAAATGGAAACTATACCGTGCTTATGGATAGGAGGACTTAATGTTGTAAAAATGTCGTCCTAGCCAAGACAATCTACAAATATAATAGCAGCCCTAATCTAGAGCCCACTGTCATTCTTTAAAAAGATGGAATAACTAATCATAAACTTCATCTAGAAAGGAAAGAGATCCCAGACAAGCAAAGCACTACTGAAGCACAAGAACAATATGGGACTCACACTTGTGAGTGGGCATTTTGAAGCCTCCTAGCAAGAAATAAGAAGGAGGAGGAGGAAGAGAGAGATCAATAGAGAAGTCAAAAAGTTTTAAAGAGAGGGAAAAGAAAGTTTCAATTCACCTCCCTTTAAGCTACCAAGTTAATTTCTTCTCTCAGAATTAATCTACATTCTAATGTATGAAAATATTCTGTCCATTAAACGCAAATAGTAAAATACTATTGTCTGCACTTGGCCTTCTTATAATAAATTTTCTAGAGGGCTGTCAACAAACAAATAATGCTCAGGATTTTATTTAAACAAAAGAATCCAGAGTATCTTCAATGCCCAACATAGGCAGTCCCCAGGTTACAGATGTCCTATTTACTTATAAACTGTATTTATAAACCAAGCCCCATAATACCTGTTACATTAAAAACTTACAACACATACATACATACATACAAGGGTGTACTACTTTGTGTGGGCATCAAAACAGTAACATTATTATTACTGAATAATTGTGTCAAAGATGTTTTACTATATCTGGAGGGATTCTTTTACATTTATTTTTGCATATAAAGGTATATTATATACTATATGCCTAGACAAACTTGTGGCTATTAGACATGAATTATAGTCAATTGTTTCAACTCATGTACAAATTAGACCTAAAGACAGACATGAACAAAACTCATTTGTAATTCTTGCTGTGCCTGTACACAGTAAAGTTTAAACATGTGAAGGAACAGAAAAATGGAACCAACAATCAAGAAAACGTTATCTAATAGGCATTGAGACTGAAGTTACCTGGAGGTTGGAAGTAGTAGAAAAGATTTAGAGTGCATAAGCAAATATGGTGAAGAAAGCTGATGGTGCGCGGCTATCAAAGGATAACACATCTGGAGTCTTACAGGCTTGAAGATAAACAAGTGGCCATCTAGCTCAGGAGCAACAAAGCCCACAAGGAAGAAGCACACCAGCCTGAGTGATCATGAAGTGTTGATGGGATCAGGTATCAGGCATATAAGACCCAGAATAAAACCATACCCAAGGTGAATAGGAGAACGGGGGAGGTGGGGGATGGAGAGAGCATAGAATGGAGACCCAATGCCCATCTGTAGATAATTGGACATCCCCTCACAAAAGTGTCACAGGGAAGAGATGAGACAGTCAGGGTGCAGTATTGTACCGATGAAACACACAATTTTTCTCTAGCTCTTTGATGCTTCCTTCACCCTACTGTCATGACCTCAATTCTACCTTGCAAATCACATTAGACCAGAGCATGCACACTGCTACAGATAAGAGCATGCAACTCGGGGAATCCAGGATAGATAAGCCCCTCAGGGTCAACAAGGAGAATAGAGGTGCCAGGGGGATTAGGGGAGAGTGGGGGAGAAAAGGGGAATTGATCACAAGGATCAAACTAGAACCCCCTCCCAGAGGGACGAATAATGGAAAAGTGGGTGAGGGGCAATGGAGGACAACATAAGATATGGAAAAAATAATCTATAACATAAAGAGTTCATGAAGGAGGGAGGGCAGGGAGGGAAGGGGAAGAAATGGGTAGCTGATATCAGGGGCTCAAGTGGGAAGAGAATGCTTTGAAAATGATGATGGCGGCAAATGTGCAAATGTGCTTGACACATTGGAGGAATGCAAGGATTGTGATAAGAGATGTAAGAGCCCCCAATAAAAGAACTAAAAATGTATGCAGGAATTTCAAGAAAACATTTGTCAGAATTACTACACAAAAAGGCAATTTTAGCAGACATCAAAAATATATCAAAGAACCACAGGAAAATATTTTACCGATCTCATGTATACTGAGTCAGAAAATAGAGATGGAGGGAATATTCTCAACATTATTTTATGAGATCACAAATGATGGCTAAGGTTGCATGTCCATCTGGCTAGGCTTGGCAGTTAAATGTAGTTTACTATTTGTGCAATAACATAGTCATTCCTTAAAATGATATCTGATATAATTATCCTCGTGATAAGGTAATTGATGGCCTTTGACCAAGCCATCAGTGCAAAGGTAGTTTTCTCAAGGAGACCAGGGGAAGAAGGACTTGATGCAAAGGGCTTAAGTGGAGAGCAAATGCTTTGAAAATGATGAGGGCAAAGAATGTACAGATGTGCTTTATACAATTGATGTATGCATATGTATGGATTCTGATAAGAGTTGTATGAGTCCCTAATAAAATGTTAAAATAAATAAATAAATAAAGTCAAGAAAGGTGTGCATCGGGGCTGTGTCTATTCAACATACTTCTTCATTCTGTATGCTGAGAAAATACTCTGAGAAGCTGGCCATATGCAGAAGAGAAGGGCATGAAGATTACAAGGAAGGTTTATTACCAAACTATGATATGCAGATGTACAACTTCCTTGATGAGAGTGAAGAGAACTTGAAGCACTGCTGACGGAGATCCAGGACTACAGCTTTCAGTATGGATTACAACTCACAGTAAAGAAAGCAAAAATCATCACAGCTGGCTTAATTGATAACATTATGATAATGGGGGGAAAGCATTGAAGTTGTCAAGGATTTCCTTTTCCTTGGATCCACACTCAGTGCTCATGGAAGAACAGTCAAGAAATACAAGGATGCATTGCACAGGGCAAATACAATGTGCTAGACCTCTTTAAAGTGTTAAAGAGGAAAGATGTCACTTTGAACACTAAGGTGTGTCTGACACAAACCATGGTTTCCTCATTCCATGTGGAAGTTAAGCATGAATATGGAAGACCCAAGAAGAATTTGGGCATTTGAACTATGGGGTTGGAAGAATATTGAAAAGTGCCGTAAACTGCTAGAAGAATAAACAATTAGAAAAAGGCTGCTCCTTACAATTGAGTTTGGTTCTTTGGCCATGCTATCAAGATGGACCAGTCCCGGAGAAAGGACATCATGATTGGTCAAGTAGGTCAGCAAAAACACCAGAAGACCCTGAGTGAGATGGATTGACACAGTGGACACAATGGGTCCAAATATAATTGTGAGGACGGCATCAGACCAGGTAGTGTTGCATTCTATTGTACACAGGGTTGAAATGAGTTAGAAACAACTCAATAGCACCTAACAACAACATACAGATTGAAGACGTGTTGTGAAAGGAGAGCAACCCTGACACACACCTTTCCTGATTTTAAGCCATGTATGGAAGTGCTATGACTTGACATTGACTTGATGGCAGTGAGTTTGGCTGACTTTTTGAGAATATCTTTTTGCTCTGTTTGAATGACTACTAGCTCTTAGACTATGCTCAGTTTTTACATGAGCACAACCAACTGTTCTGGAATTTCCATGCTTCACAATGTTATACATAGTTTGTTATGTCCTACACAGCCAAATTCCTTTGTACATCAATAAAATATCTTTATGGCATTCTGCTTTCTTCAGCTACAAATTGCCTGTGGCTATAAGCAATGTCTTTTCCACAGTGAACTCCTGGCCTTATTTTAGCTGATGATATTGAGCTTCTTTATTATGTATTCCCAGATGTAGTCAATTTGAGTCCTGTGTACTCCATCTGAGAAGGCTACCATTTATGCTGAAAAAGAAGTATTTGCAATGAAGTAGTCATTGGTCTTGCAAAAAATGTGATCACCAACTTCCTTTCTACCAAAAAGACCATATTTTACAACTACTCATCTTTTCTCTTTCCAAGTTTCCAAGTTTCACATTCCATTCACCAGTAATTGTCTCTCATTTGCAAGTTTGATCGATGTCATACTGAAGAAGTTGGTAGAATTCTTTAACCTTTTATTCATTGATTTTAATAGTAGATTCATAAATTTAAAGACTAGCTATAGTAACTGGGTTTCCTTGTAGGCATATAGAAATTATTCTATCACAAGCATCATTGTGCTTCACTATGAGATAGATCTTGAAGTATTCATTGTACATGACACCCTTCCTTTTCAATTCTGGCACAGTCAATCATAGAATTGTTTGATTCAACCTGGCCGATGCCAGCTCATTTCATCTCACGAATGGCTACGATAGTGATCCTTTATGTTTTCCATTTCACTTTTGATGAATTCTAATTTTACTAGGTGTATACTTTATACATCCCATGTTCTGATTATTAATTGATGTTTGCAGCTATTTCTTCTCATTTTGAGTCATGCTCCCGCAGCAAGCAGGGGCCCTGAAAGCTTGGCTCCACCTACATCATGAAGGTTGACTCTACTTTGAAGATGTAATTCTTCTGGAGTCATATTTTCAGTGCCTCCCGACCTGAAGGGCTCATCTTCTAGCACTATATCCCACAAAGCACCACTGTTTATCACAAGATTTTTAGTGGCTAATCCCTCAGGTGCATCCTACCTATTCCTGCTTCATAGTCTGTCTTAAACTAGAAGCCCCACTGAAATCTGTCTACTGTGGGTAACCTTGATGGAATCTGAAAGACTGGTTGCCTAGCTTCCGGCATCACAGAAACATCCAAACCACCGTGGTGTGTTAAACTGACAGACAAGTGGTGACCAACTAAATTAGTTCGGATTAGAAATGTTGGCAAAAATGTACAGCAAATGGAGCAAACATGTTTGCTGGTAGAAGTGTTAAGCTGTGAAACAACTTAAGAAGAAGTATTGATATTTTCCTCATAAAGTTAAATATACATCTGATTTATATCCCAGGATTGAGTGTCCAGATATTTACCTAGAAGTAATGAAAATACATGTCAACAAAATACTTGTTACCAAATGTTATTTATTCGTAATCCAAATGGCTAAAACTTGGAACCCATCTAAAAAAATCACAGTATAGTTACACAGTGAAATAATATCCAAGATGAAGATGAGTGACCTACTTGCGACAAACAACATGGATGAAAATGAAAAGTACTACGATAGGTGAATGAGGCTAGATACAAGAGAACATACTGTATGATTCCATTCACAGCAATTTCCAGAACAAGAAAAACTAATTTATGGAGATGGAACACTGCCAACTGATTAGAATTGTGGATGACTGGAAGTGGGCAGCAGGAGACTTTGTGAAGTGATCAAAACGTTCTTTATAATAGTCGTAGTTACATTCACTGATACAGTTATCAAAGCACATCAAATGGTGTTCGAAATATAGGTGTGTTTCCCTAGAAGTCAATTTCGCCTCAATTAGAGTTAAAAACACCAAAACTTATCTGCACTTACAGACTCTTACCACCATTATTTAATATCCAAAAAATCCCTTTCCATATCTGTTTCTCCATCGAAAACCAACAAGTCTTTCCTGAACCTTCAAAAACTCTCCCTTGTCCAGGAAGCATTTCTTGTTGGTGCTTGTTTTCCTGGCGCTCCCCCATACCTGAAATGTCATGTTTAGTTTAGTCTCATATCCCAAAAAGATAGCAAGCTATTTCAGGGAATGGGATTATATTTTATGCTTCTGTTCTGCTCTCCTCCCATGTAGTTGCACAGTGGGTATAGAGCTCCATGATCACCTAAAGTTTGGTGGTTCAAACCCACCAGCACTCACAGGAGAGCGGCATGTCCGCGTGGTTCCATACAGAGTTAAAGTTGGGGAAACCCTATCGAGACGTTCTACTTCCTCCTCTGGGTTCCCATCAGTAAGAATCCACTCCACAGCTAAGGGGGTTTGCTCTCCCTTTCATTGCACAAAAGACAATGCCAAGAACATAGAAAACCAAATCAAACCAGCAAAAACACTGCACTGAGTTAATTATGACTCCTAGTGAGCTAGGTTGATGAGAGTGGAACTGTATTCCATTAAATTGTCCTGAGTGACCTTTTGGAAGCAGATCACCAGGCATTTCTCCCAAGGGGCCTCTGGGTCAACTGGAACCAGCAGCGTCTCCATTAGTTGCCTGGTATGTTAACTGTTTGCTCCACCACAACATAGAGAGCACGGAGCTTAATTCAATTCCACATCGGTTGTGGCCCTCCACTGTGCAAGGTAATGTGGACAAGTGTGGGAGATTCTCAGATGAGTAAGAAACAGGTCCCTTGATTGGTCCCTTGAAGCACAGCCTCTAATGAATAAGTTAGGCAGACATATAAGTCATTATGATTCCAGGAAAATTGTGAGTAAACAAGAAAGTGTGCCTTGAGAATGGGGGACTGGGATAGCTACGTAATTTGTTGTCAATTTGAGAGTATTAAGAGTGAAGGGGTGGAGTTTACTTGTCAATCAGGTCACAGCTCAATTACCTCATTTGGAGGTGCTAAGGAGATAAATAGCTCTCTGGAAGTGGAACAACACATGCTTACTCCCTGCAAGCCATTCTTGAGGACCAGACTCATGGAGATATGCTAGAGCCCTGGAGTTGTAGGAGCCAGGTAGAGACCCCTGCCAGCACTGAAATGCTTAGACATCCATTGGATCCACAAGATTTCCTACCCACTGGCTGTGATCTTCCTGCATTCAGTGTCATTGCATGTTTCATCAGTCTGAAGGGGACTTTATAGATTGGTGTCAGACATATGAGCTAATATCGAACTTATGGACTTGATCTGGGCAGGGCTGGGATGTTTTCTCAACATTCAATTGCTCTTGTATATAAAGCTCTTTCTAAGACACGCGAGTGTCTATAAATTTTGTTTCTCTAGTCTACCCAGACTAACACAGGGATAGAAAATCAATTCTACCTTGAGAGTTTGGGAAGAGTCTGCTGAAAGAGGTTGAATTTAATTAAGGCCTTGAAGGAGAGATACTTTTCATTTATTGAGAGTTTATTGCATGGCAAGCATAGAGGTAGCTACCTAAGTGTAGCATCCTATTTGATCCTAGCAAACATTCTCTAAGGATGGTCATGTTATTTTCCCATATTACAAAGGATGAGCTTGAGGCTTCCAAAGTCACACAACCAGATCTCACAGCTACTAAATATCCAGTAAGTGGGTTCTCACCCAGGAACCCTAACTCTAAAATCAGAGCTCTTAAGGCACTGTGGTTTTGAGTGTCGTTGAGTCAATTCAGACTCATGTATACAACAGACCCATGTATACAACAGAACAAAACAATTCCTGGTCCTGTGACATCCTCACAGTTGTATCACTGCCGCTTGTTAACAGATTTCCTCTTTGTTGCTGCCCCTTTACTTGACTAAGCATAATGTCCTATAAGTACATCAGCCTAAATCTCCCCATCCTCACTTCTAAGGAGCATTCTGGACGTACTTCTAAGACATACTTGTTGATTCTTCTAGCAGTCCATGATCTAGTCAATACTTTTCACCAATACCATAATTGAAAGGCATCACTTCTTGTTCATTTGCTTTATTCATTATCACACTTTCACACACATATGACACAATTGATTGTACCGTGACATGGTCAGGTACCCTTTAGTCCTCAAAATGACATCTTTCCTTTTTAACACTTTAAAGGAATCGTTTACAACAAATTTGCCCAGTGATATACATAATTTTTTCTTGACTATGGCTGAATAGGTGTTACTTATGAGGCCAAGTAAAATAAAACCACTGACAATTTCAATATTTTTTCCATATCAGTGTCCTATATTAATAGGGGAAAAGATGGGAACGGGTCACAGAAGTACACGGGTGTATGAACTTGTAACATGAGACAGATTTCTAGAAAGTTAGAAGTGGAGGTGCAGGAACAAATTTAGAAGAGTCTTAAAGAGCGCGCCAATTTTTAAAAATTTTTCCTCCACACTATAATCTGGTTCAAAGTTCTTCTTCTGATTGAGTTTGTAAGAAGTAAGTTAACCGGAGACACAGTGTGGGAATTGCACCCGATTTAATCCTGCCACACCGAGGCAAAACACTAAGGGGCTGTAACAGAACAGCAAGGAAACAGAGCGCCGAGGCCCCCAGAGAATGCTGGAGGTAGAATTTGGGGCCAGGACGCGGACTGGAAAACACTCCTAAAGGCCAACAAATAGATAGTCCTTGAACTAACTACAAGCTTTTCTTTCTTGTTGCATTTTGTTTTGTTGTCATTGGTTTGTTGTTGTTGTTGTTTTGTTGTATAATGTTGCTTGGTTGTGCTCTGTCTTGTTTTTGTGCATGTTATTATTTCCACAGGTCTGTCTAAATAAAATAGGCAGGATGAACAATCTGGAGGAGAAAACAATAGGACCGACAGTTCCGGGGACATGGGAGAAGGTGAGGTGGGGGGAAAGTTAGTGGTGTTAACAAACCCATGGACAAGGGAACAAGTGATCCAAATCGGTGGTGAGGAGGGTGTAGGAGGCCTGGTAGGATGTAACCTACCAGTAATCAAGGGTAATGTAACCAAAAGGAATTACTGAACCCAAATGAAGACTGAACATGATCGTGGGACAAGAGGAAAGTCAAAGAAAATAGAAGAGCTAAGAGGCAAAGGACATTTAAAGAGGTCTAAATAAAGGCATGTACATATGCAAATATATTTATATATGAGGATGGGGAATAGATCTATGTGCATATATTTATTGGTATAGTATTAAGGTAGCAGAGGATATTGGGCCTCCACTCAAGTACTCTCTCAATGCAAGAATAGTTTCTTCTATTAAATTGGCATTTCTATGATGCTTACCTTCCCAATACAATCGCTGAAGACAAAGCAGGTGAATAAGCAAATGTGCTGAAGAAAGTTGATGGTGCCTAGCTATCAAAAGCTATAGCATCGGGGATCTTAAAAGCTTGAAGGTAAACAAGTGGTCATCTAGCTCAGAAGCAACAAAGTCCACATGGAAGAAGTGCACCAGCCTGTGTGATCATGAAATGCCAAAAGGATCAGTTATCAGGCATCAAAGAACAAAAAAAATCATATCATGTGTGCTCAGCTCTCTGATACGATCGCTGAAGACAAATGGGTGCATAAGCAAATGTGGAGAAGAAAGCTGATGGTGCCTGGCTATCAAAAGATATGGCATCTGGGGTCTTAAAGGCTTGAAGATAAACAAGCGACCATCTAACTCAGAAACAACAAAGCCCACATGGAAGAAGCACAACAGCCTGTGTGATCATGAGGTATCGAAGGAACAGGTATCAGGCATCACTGAACAAAGAATCATATCATAGTGAATGAGGGTGGGAGTGTGGATTAGAAACCCAAAGCCCATTTGTAGGCCACTGGACATCCCCTTACAGAAGGGCCTCAGGGAAAAGATGAGCCAGTCAGGGTGTGATGTAGCAACAATGAAACACACAACTTTCCTCTAGTTCCTAAATGCTTCCTTCTCCCCCACTATCATGATCTCAATTCTATCTTATAAATATGGCTAGACCAGAGGATGTACACTGGTACGGAAAGGAACTGGAAACACAGGGAATCCAGGACAGATGATCCCTTCAGGACCAGGGGTGTGAGTGAGTGTCGAGACTGGGAGAGTGGAGGGAGGGTGGGTTGGAAAGGGGGAACCGATTACAAGAATCTACATGTGACCTCCTCCCTGGGGGACAGACAACAGAAAAGTGGGTGAAGGGAGACCTCAGACAGGGCAAGATATGACAAAATATTAATTTATAAATTATCAAGGGTTCATGGGGGTGAGCAGGGAGGGAGGGGCAAAAATGAAGAGCTGATGCCAGGGGCTTAGGTGGAGAGCAAATGTTTTGAGAATGATGAGGGCAATGAATGTACAAAATGTGCTTTACACAATTGATGTATGTATGGATTGTAATAACAGTTGTATGAGCCCCTAATAAAATGATTTTTAAAATGAGCAGGGGGGAAAGAAGTAAGTTAAAGGATCATTTGCTACGAAATGCTTACTAACTGTGGTTAGGAAATAGTTATTCTGTACGAGAACTTTCTTTTTCCTTCACTTATGCACTAGCTGTTATTGTTGTGTACCATCAAGCCAAAGAAATGCCGTGTGACAGAGTAGAACTGCCGCACAGTGATGCTAGGCTGTAATATTCTCTGGAGTAGACTTCCAGGTATGTATCCTGGAGAGCCACTGGGAGAGCTCCAGTTGCCAGCCGTTTAGCTAGCAGCCAAACACTAAAACATGGCACCGTCAGGGCCTGTTCTCCTCACATCATGACTTGTTACAATAGTTGCTGCACAGTCGCTTCTGACTGCATGGCTTGCTACGTCTTTACAATTAGAGCTTCATGAACGTTCTCTTTCCTGAGAGATCCGTTGTCACTGAGTTATGTGGGATAGAGCCAGAGAAGTAAACAGAAACTCTACCATCTATATGCTATCAAAATGGCCTTAGGTAAATAAGAGGATTTTAGCCTTTGAAAAATAAGAGAGTCATTCAAATTTAAGAGGCATGTCTTCAGGTTAATTCTATCAGTCCTTCTAAGTCCAATTATTATGAGCCTGTCCCCAAACCAAAAGATCAAAAGAGTTTTCCCAAAAGAGCTTGTCTACTCACTGAGGACACTGCAGCCTGTGGACCTTCCAAGATTTACGATTAAATTCCGCTATTCAAAGTAGATAAATTAGCAAGTTTGATCAAAAGGAAAGTATTAATGTATTCATCAACCTATGACAACGATTGACCGGTCAATGCCCAATGAAAGATTAATCATCTCTACATCACACACAATGCTGATGCCTTTGGCCACTTTTATCCCCATCTTTATTAAGACACCAATTTGCAAAAATAATTGTACTTATTTTGAATTCCAAACCTTGGGTACTATTGTTGCCTGAAGCCCTGGAAATGTGCACAGATTGCAGTGGCGGTGCAATGACATTAGTAGGGAGCTCAAGTATTATACAATAACCTTAAATCAGAGAGAGCCGTAAGAGGCTGATAATGAAGATGAAGTAACGCTGAGAGTACTAACCTTTCATTCTGAACTCAAGAAATGCATTAGAAATATGTTTTCAGAATAGGGCGTAGAGGATGTAAACGCAGAGTAGAATAAAGGAAAGGAAGAGGGGGAAAATCTCTGTTGGGCTAGGGGAGGAGAAATGGAGAGAGTGAGTGGGAGAAAAGCTGTCCTTAAAAGGATATGCATAATTTAAAGACTAGAGAGCAAATCGACTCCACGACAAAAGTCCCATCCATTTAATGCAGGCTGATGATTTCAACAGGAACTCAGAAGGGCCTACCTGCTATCTACGAGAGGCAGCCAGGGCACATTTGCATGAAAACCTTCACTGTTCCCTTTCTATCCTCTAAGGGGCCAACTCATCCTTTCCACCGCTTGTTTCATTCCCAGCAGCTCACAATAACCTGTGTGAACCATTGCTGATTAAACTTTTTAAATAAAACAGAGCAGTATGTGAAATACATGGATGATGACTCATTTGGAAAAAAAAACATAAAGAGTGAAAAACTAAATAATGCATGGGATAATATTTGTTCATGAGTTCTGTAAGCCCAGGTCTTGTGATACCAAATAAACACTAATGGGGAAATGCAGTTTGGGTCCTGGTCGTCCTAGCGTCCATCACAAAGGAGGAGACCACAGTTAGTTACAGCAGAAGTTCTCGAAATGATTAACCTTAGGACTCTTTGCACTTTAAAAAAGCATAGGACGTCAAGGAGCTTTTGCTTAGGAGAAAAAAAATTAATATTTACATATGAATTCAAGTTAAAATAACAATATAACCTTATCACATAAATAACACATTTTATGGAAAATTACTCTATTCCTAAAAAACAAAGACAGAAGGTTGGTATTGTATTGCATTTTTTCAAATCCTGTTAATGTCTGGCTTTAATAAAGACAACTGGATTCTCATAGCTGCTGTTTTATTTAGCCTACTGTGGTATTCCACTTCCTGTGGATTCTGGGAAATCCTGAGAGGGTAGAAGGGCAAACATCAAAAAGATCATTGCATGGGTCTCGGAGAATCCCCTGGATCCCGGGAATGTGTCTATGAGCCTCAGAGTTCCAGGAATCACGTCAGAGAGAGCGAAGTGATTGCCCAAGAGAGGTGTGGTCTCCAACGAGGGAGGTCTGGGCTGCAGCATGTCCCGTGAGCCCTCATAAGGGGAGCAGTACTTCACATGGTGGTGCACCCCAACCTCGAAATCGGGCTGATAATAAATGCAATGGAGGGTGGCACAAGATTAGCCCTACAGAAAGGAGGTATATAAGCATTTCCCTATTTCTCATAATTTACAGCTGTTGGACAAGATGTGAGTTCGTGAAATCAATACTTCCAGTAATTGATGTCAAGTGCATTTTGTAATTATGTTTTGTGGTCTGTGACTTTTATGAGCTTGCTCCATAAAACAATTAACAACTCCATAAAAATAATGCTTTTGACATTGTTATGGTCACTTAAAATCTTCTACTGTATTCATGCTGTGAAAAAGAAAACTAAACTTTGTTTCATTTTTCATCACCAAAATAAGAAAATTGTGTCTCTTCTAGCCAAATAGTTCTATTTTAATTCTAAATCCTTGCAGGACAAATTTGCATAGTGGTTAAGAGAATAACTTTGGAGCCAGATGCACATAAGTTTGAATCCCAACTCTAGGCCTTACTAGTTTTGTAATCTCTTGGGGTCTCCATGCCCTCATTTCTCAAATGGGAGCAATATACGGAATCCAGATTTTCAGGAATCAGGGAGGCTGGGTGAATCCCTGAAATTAGTTTTGCTCAGAGTGAATCTTTAAAGCTTAAATCAAAAATATCCCCTAAAATGTTCTTGACAAGAATGTCCTCTTGGAGCATGATGCTCTTCTAAGATCTATTAAATGGGATCAAATTAAAACAGCTGCTTAGATAGAAATTTAGGAGGCAGTGAATTCAAGTTAGTGGGATAGGAAGTAATTGGAGAAGGACGGAGAGAATCATTACACAGCTCAGAGTATCACCATGGTCACTAAATTCCACATGTAGAAATTATGGATGCATATTCTGTTTGGGAGTCGGCTTAAAAACAAAAAGAATGTGTGGATTGTGATAAGAGCTGTATGAGCCCCCAATAAAATGATTTTTAAGTAAAATAAATAAATTATTCAATAAAACTAGTAATCATAATAGTGGCCACCTCATTAGGTTGTTGTGAGGATTAAAGACAGGACCGATTAAAGAGGAAAACCCTGGTACTATTCTTGGCATTTAGAAAGCACTAAAATGGTCTAATGGTTACACATCAGGCTGCTAAGTGCAAGGTCAGCAGTTCAAAACCACCCGCCACTCCACAAGAGAAAGACAAGGCTTTGTATTGCTGTAAAGACTGTCAGTCTCAGAAACCCACAGGGGCAGTTCTACCCTGTCTTATAGGGTTGCTATGAGTCGGAATCAACTCCCTGGCAGTGAGTTGGGTGAAAAAAAAAACAACCTGTATTTTATTCCATAACTCAGTGGTCAAGGCATTCAAGATGCCCCTTCTCGTTCAGTTTGGATTCTGATTACCCCGGGTTCCAGGAACGCAGACTGGGGAGATATTAGCAGGTCCCACCCGGCCAGACAAGTCCTATCCTGGTAAGGCAAGCACCAGGATTGAGGTCAAATAACCCCTTCGACACTTAGGCAGCAAGAACTTCTGATGATTGCCCAAATCTTAGCATGCTTCCTCTGTGAAGAGTCCCATGTGCATGCCCCGAGGCCCCCTTCCCCATTCTCTTGGATCAGTTGAACTTTTCTACCATTACTTCCCACTCAGATACACATACATTTCCAGTGAATGCAAGGCGGTCATAATTATCTGACAAAGACCTACCCCATTTAGCAGTCAACCAGCTCTTTCCCAAGGCTCAAACTGGTTTTTGAGTCTTCCTTGACTTTCAATAAACTGCTGCCCATGTTTAACAATCCAGACTTTACCCACCCAGCATATAGGTACTGGAAACCGACCGTGCATCGAGCAATATGCTACCTTTCAGGGTCTTCACTTAACACTAGTGCTGTCAAGTCAATTCCCGCCCAGGACGGGTCAGCGTGTGTCCGAGCAGCAGTGTTCCACAGGAATTTCAGTGGCTGATTGTTCAAAAGTAGATCATCAGGGTTCCCAAGCACTTCTGAGTTGGTCCAAACCTCCAGCCTTTCAATTAGCAGCCAAGCGCCACCCAGGGGCTACGGAAAATCCACAAGGCTTCGCAATTACCTACTGCCACGTTCACACAGTTGCCCCCCTCCCCCTGCCAGAGCTGAAACAAGCGTCTTCATACATAATGAGGGTTCCTGACACTCTTTTCTTGAGCCCATTATTTGATCACTGCAAGCACTGTGCAGAAAATTAAATTGAGCTGTTAAATTGTATTTATGTATCCAGTTATTCACATCTCAGGCCCTCCTTGTTCTTCCAAAACCACAACTGACAACCAGAGGAAACGAGAGCACCATCCGTGCCCCAAGTCTGCCAGTTTTCTTCCTTGAACTTCGATGTGACTAGAGGTCCATTTACCATCAAGAATAGGAGCATCATTCGGTTTCCCATTAATCAGTAAGAGGCCAGCCCAGAGGTTTGCTAAACCTGGGCAGCTTTCCCACTGCAGCTGCAGTGATCTTTGTAAAGTGTGAATGAGATTATGGCACTAGCCACTCAAAATGAAATTCATATTTCTGATTTGGAAATATAAGGCCTCTGACTTCTCTAAGGCTACCATCGCCATTTAGTCTCGCCCATAGCTCTAGCACATTATTTTCTACCACTTATCACTATTTGAGCACCGCTGGTCTTCGGGGTGTCGTACTGGGGTGGTTTGTGTGTTGCTGTGATGCTGGAAGTTTTGCCACTGCATATATCCGTACATATCCACGAGAGACCGATTTCACCAGAGCTTCTAGATTAAGTGGGTTCAGGAGAAAGACCCGGTGTTCCACTTCTGAAAATGAGCCCAAGAAAACCTCATAAATTACAGAACATCAGCCACTAGAAGGTTCATCGAATCAAAAATACTTTGAGTTCTGCCACTAACCTGAAGATTGGGTTAAAATC
Organism: Tenrec ecaudatus; assembly: GCF_050624435.1. NCBI lineage: Eukaryota > Metazoa > Chordata > Mammalia > Afrosoricida > Tenrecidae > Tenrec > Tenrec ecaudatus. The sequence goes on along the minus strand of NC_134534.1, from coordinate 93,709,364 downwards.
CTCCCAGAAGTACCATATGTGACCAGTAACTCATAATTTTTTAAAGATTGTAAAATTTTACATTCTAACTATGAATTAATTGATTTCATGTTCGAGGGAATTTTAGGATGGCCCGAAAGATGTGGTCAAAAGAGTGACATAGAGAATGAATTTGAACGTGGGGGTTGTAGCAGCTCTCCCTGCAGTCCTCCTGGCTGTTCCGCTAACTGTGAGTTAGTTTAGCATCTCATTCCTGTGCTTAACAGGGACAAAGAGATGGACACTTGGGTGACTCATAGTGCTAGCAAATATCCTAGCAGCTAAAATGGTCCTTAGACCCTCGCTAGTCCACCCTACTTTAACAGAATGAAGAAAAACTCATTGGGAATGTGTGAGTCACTGCAAAAAGATCTGTAGATCTTTGTCTTGAAATACAAGCCTTTATCACGCTCAGACTCTCAGTTGACTCCATTGTGTGGGATTTTCAGAGAACTGAGAGACTTTCAAAGGAAGTTTGTTTTCCCCTTGTTCCTGTCATTAAAAGTCATGGTGAGGTCTCAGTCCAGTGACTCCACAGATGATCAAGTGTCACCAGGGGTGAGAAGGCTTGAGTGTGGAAAAAAAAACCTCTGAAATTAGTGACTGAGAGGGAATATAAATAAGTAAATAAAATTAACAATGGCAGTCTCAGAAACTCGTGACCATCTCTTTTTTTTTTTTTTTTTGCTGATACAACCAAATGTCTCATTCATTTTTCTTCCAAGGTAAAGAACCAGGAGTACTGGCTGGAAGCACCAGTGAACCATGTGCTTGAGAGAAGAGATAGCCAGTGAGGAACACCCTTTTTCTATTGTCATGTACGGAATACATTTACAAGTCTACCCTGCCTTTGTTTCTAAGGAGCTGTACATTCTAGAACAAATGGACTGGCCATCTAATTCTGAAAAAACAGCCAATGAAAGCCCTAAGTGACAAAAGTGGTATAATAGATGTATTTCTAGCGATGAATAAAAGAGTTCAATGAAAGTGGTTGTTGAGTCTGCTTGTGTACAAACACCTCACGGAACTTGGTTTCTTGGTTTGGGGGTGGAGGGTCATGCTTGCATGGGCACCCAAGTTAATTGGTCAAATGACATCTTTAGAGCTTCTGCTGTAACTCCAAGTTCGTAATGTAGTGCTTGGCATTTTAAAAGCTTGTGAGTGCCCATCCAAGGAGCAGTGCACCGGAGGAAGGAGAAAAATGAGAAACAGGAAGAGACTGTAGAACATGTGTCCAATTGCCTCTGTATATAACTGCCTCCTTTAGCAAGAGGTCAGATGAGCTAGATGGTGCCCAGCTACCATTGCTGAACATTTTCATGAGAAAGTCTAGGTGGGAAATGCAGGACAAAGCTTCAAATTCTCATACAATCCAGAATTTCAGGAGCCATTGAGGCTGGATAAATCCCTGTAACCATTGCCCAGAAATCATCTTGAAAGTTTAAATAAAGAATATCTCTTAAAGTCTTCTTAAAATCAAGCAACCATATAGCTTAACTAGTTTTAAAATGCCAGCCACGCGCATTGTACTCTTTTAAGATCTATCTCTGTGGGGTCAAATTGACAACAGCAATTCCAAAGATTCCACAGGAAATTGAGGGGGCCGTGAGTTTCTGATAATGAGGGCGAAACAACTCAGAGAAGGAGAGTGAGCATGGTTGCACAACTCACAAAAACACAACCAGTGGTGCAGACCTGTGAGTGCAGAGAATACTGAGTAAGTGTATGTTCTGTTGTGTGCATGGCCAACAACATAAAATGACATAGATTGGTTTGCGGGGGCGGGGGGTGCAATAGATTGGTTTTCAAAAGAAGAAGCTGTACTTCGCCAAAGGAGGCAGTGAAGGCCATATTCCGGAGAGGTTTCACCCTCCTTTCCCACACAACGCCTCCGTGGGGTCACTCCTATTCTGCTCACTGCTCTCTGACTGGTACCCAAATCCCCAAATGTTCAGCACCAAAGTTAATGCACATTGACAGCAGGGGAGTGTTATTCTTTCACAGAATTGGGAGAGAGAAGTAGGGAGGGCGGGAGGAGGTAATTGAAGTTGCTCTTTTGTTGGGAGTGCAGGGAGAAATTCTTGCTTATATCAGCAGCTTGCCAAGTCCCACCACCATTCCTACCCCCCCCCCCTTTATTTTATTTATCTCTTTACGACTTATCTGACAATGCTATAACCATTTCCTGTTGTATGCTGGCTGCGGAAGCTTTCTCCAGGCCCAAGAGCAAATCAATAAAAGTAAGCCATAGCGATTCATAAAAATAAAATTGTCATCATTATTGTTCAATTATTGCTGTGTCTGTGGAAAGAATCTCAAGAACTGAAGGTTTCTTGGCTAATATTTATAATCTGCATTGAATGGTGCTAATGAATGAGTGGGTGTGCATTAGACTGAAATGCGATGGTGTTTGAGTTATGCCACGTCCAGGTCTGATTGCTAATGTTAAATCCATTAAAGTGTCTCTTAGATCTGCCTTAATGTACTCCCCTGCATATAATAGAGCTTAAACATACCCGTTTACTTAGCTTTTCATTATGGGTTGAATATTTGTCTTTATTACATTATCCCCATGATAAATTTGACTTATGATAGTTTCAAAAACAGCACTTCGGGAAAGCTAAGCTTTTAAGAAGCTACAGAAGAAGCTCTAGATTCCCCCGTCTTCCCACAGGTAACAGATGCCCCCAATCATTATTACTTTTAAAAGATCAAACTGTTCAATCCAAGCGTATTCCCGATCACAAGATCCAAATGCTCGGGGGAAGAAGGCATTTTTCTTCTGGGAAGGAAAATAAGAAACAAGAATGAAAGCTATCTGCCTGGGCTGCCACCTTTGGAGTGTCTCTGGGGTGGAAAGCTCTTTGTGTCTATTTAAAACGCTTCTGCCTGTAGAAATCCATGAAGCACGTGTGTAAACAGGAACAACGGGTTGGTGAGACTTAGGCATAATCATCGAGTCCCCTCTGAGGTCAACCATTTCACAGGGATTCTGTAAAGGACATTGAGTATGAAATAAACCCACGGCCTCCACTGCCTTCCTTTAATCTACAAGCATTTTCCATTCACAGCCCCAACAGTCCCAGGCGACAGACGCCAAGTCAATTTGGGGTGTATTTCTGATGCTTCTCCGCTCCACGCTTCACCAGCCTGACTGGACAGCTTAGCTTGCTGCTGAACCCGTGTTTGGTGATGCGTATCTGGATTAGGATGAGAAACAGATTTCCTGTTTATTTCTGAGAATGCTGCTGCAACTGCAACTCCAGGGATCTGATCCGGCCTCTTACAGGAGCCCAAGATGGAGATGGGAGACAGGATAGGAAAAGGGAATTCTGAAGATTGGATGAGATGCAATAAGATCAATAAATAGGATCAATAAATAACTAAGTTCCCCAGGAAAACACCTGGATATCAAAATGATATGTCCGTGATTCTCCACATACCTCCATGATTATTTGGTTCCCAGCTGAAGAAGATGACTCTCATCAATCGATACCCAGTGGGCCTTTGTGAGGCACAAGGAGCAACACAGAGTATACCTATACCATAGAGCTTCTTCCCTCAGAGAGCTTATAGTCTGTTTTATTTCCCTTTGCTTCACTGAAGAGAGTGGGAAAATAATGATCAATTTGCAGGCCACAAAATAAATAACAAATTCAACATGGGCAACCTGGACAGTAGTACTGTGTGCACCATCTCACTGCTATCTCATCTGTGCCATTTCCTAGTGACCTTCCAGGACAGAATAAACCTGCCCCAAAGATTCCCAAGACAGTAACTCTTTACAGAAATAGAAAGCCTCATCTTTCTCCAGTGGGGTGTCTAGTATTTTCAAACTGCTGACCTCGTAGTTTGCAGCCCAACCTGGGGCCCACTGCTGCAGTAGACTAGCCCTCACAGGGCATAAGTGAAGTAAGGTGGGCTACAGGTGAACCTTGAAGGAGTAAATTTGTTGGAGAGGTAACGAGCAAGCCAAAGCAACAGGGGAACAAGTATATAGTGTATGGCAGAGTATAAATGGGAGCCTGATAGCACAGTAGTTCATCACTCAGTTCTTAACCAGGAGTTCAGCAGTTCTATCCTACCAACAGCTCCGTGGGAGATCAATGTAACCGTCTGCTTATGTAAAGATTTTCAACCTTGGAAACCCTACAAGCTGTTCTACTCTGTCTTACAGGATTGCAATAAATCAGAATTGACTCAAAGACAGTGGGTTTGGTGTGGGTTTGGGGTTTGTGTTAATATAGGGAGAAAAAGTAAATGTACGAGGTGTCTTCAAAAAGTTCATGGAAAAACTGGAGTTAAAAGATCTTACAACATGGCCCTGCCTCACACTCACCCCCATGAAGAAATGACTGAAGATGCGGGAACCATAAGAAAGTGTGGTGGAGAAACAAGATGTTTCCTGGATTTTATGAATCATAGAGTCTGGGATATTAAAGATGTCTCAAAAGAAGTAGCCTTCTAAGCAAGGAGTCAGCAGAAGAAGCACACCAGCCTGTGTGATCCAAAGACAGTTAATAATAACATCCAAACGTGGAAAAGGGAACAGTGCCCAAATCCCAAGCACCCAGATTGCAGAAAACTGGGGCTAACAGTAGCAGCGCCAAGTCCATTGACAGGATCACTACATGAGGTGAGCCTCCAGTGACTCCCCAGTTGACACAGGCGCTAAAAGAGACAACCCCAAAATCAGGGAGTGCTCACTTTAAAGGGGAGGTTATCAATTCTACTCAAGCTAGAACGTAACATCTTGTAATACAATCTTCCTACTGACCCCATGTTCATTCACTCTTTACTTTAATATCCTCTGCTGGCTATTAAACTGAGGTCTCCATTGCTTTTGAATGGCCATTGTCGATCAGTCCTTGCCTGGTGTGTGCCTAGTCTTTTACACTTACTGCCGTCGAGTCATTGCTGACTCATGGCAGCCCACGGTGGGTTTCCAAAACTGAAAATGTTCATAGGAGTAGAAAACCAAGTCTTTCTCCTGAGAAGCTACTGGTGGTTTCAAAGCACCGACCATGTGGATCACTGCCCAGTGCATAACCACTACACCACCAGGACTCCTTTATAGGAAAACTGGGATTGATGGAAATAAGAAGATAATAACTTGTTGATGATTACCTGGGGACACAGACACGGGTAGCAGGGGGAATCAATATCAAAGTATAAGCTAAGGGGGGGTGCTGCAAAATTGAGTGTGCTGATGACTGCACAACCCTAATCGGATGACTGAACTGTATATGTTAATGACTGATCGATATTCAAAGAAGATAACTGAATTTTTCCACCAAATTATTGAAGCCCCTTCATAATTGGGAGAAACTTATCACAAATTCAGCAAAATCCTATTTTCATTTTATTTATTTATAATATTTAAATGGGAGTTCTTATAGACATTGTAACAATCTATATTTCCATTAGATCAAGCATCATTGTACAAATGCTACCACCATCAGTATCAATACATTTTCTTTCTTCTTGAATTCTTTGATATCAGCTCCCCTTTATCTCTTCCCGTCCCCACTCCCCCAAGGAAACCTTATTATTATTTGCCTTGTTTAACACCATCCTTTATATGTGTTCACCTGCTATTCTGGTACTCATTCCCCTCAAATGGGGTTCTATGTCCTCATTTCTATCAGCTCCCCTTTCCCCCCTTCCCTCCTCTCTTCCTGTGCCCACCTGGGGGTGGGGAAGAACAACAGAAATGTGGGTGAAGGAAGACATCAGATGGTGCAAAATATGAAAATCAAAATAATTTATAAACTATCAAGGTTTCACAGGGGTGGGAGGACCAGGGAGGCAGGGGAAAAAATGTTTTGGAAACAATGATGGCAACAAATGTACAAATGTGCTTGATACAATTGATGTATGGATTGTTATAAAAGCTATAAGAGCCCCCAATAAAATGCTATTTAAAAAATAAATGTTAAAAACTTTCCCCACTATAAAAATTAGTATAAAACAAAATAGCCCTTCCTGGAATGTGGTATAGCAAAATGTTTGTTTAGAAAAACTGTGTACTGTCATTGGAACTGATACTACTCAGCCTCTTTCTGTATGAGATGTATGTCGAGGGCTCCCCCCAATAACTAGGATAGATTTGCTTTGATCAGGCTACCCCTTAGCATTCCATTTTTTCTGTGTCTCCTCGTAGCACAAGTTTGGAAGCTGACTGAGTTAAAGATGCTGCTATGCATTTTGGACAAATACAGGACAAAGTACCCATGAAACAAGTGTACATCGTGAGTTGAAAATGCAAACAAGCAGGAAAGGCAGTGACTATAGGAAAAATAAAGTCTGCATCATAAGTAAACTTTTACCAAATCAACAGAAGCTGAGGGACTCTTGCAATTGGTAGGGGAGGCAAACAGGTTGGAAGTTCATCAAGAAGATGATTTGGAGCCTTAAGTTTGAAATCTATAGGGCAGGTGGGCAACTCAGGTAAGCTAGCTATGTTACAGTCTTAAAGCCGAATTCCTTGTTCTCCTGAAAACCTCATTTTTTGCTCTTCAGGTTTTCTACTGATTGGTTGAGCTGCGCCCATGTTATCAAAGATAATCTACTTAAAATCAAATTATTGTAAATGTCAATTGCCTCTACTAAGTACCTCTACAGCTACATCTAGGCAAGTGCTTGACCAGAATACATGAAATTAATTATCCGGTAGGAAAATAGATGAAATTGTGGTTGGAAAATAATATTTATTAAGCATTCATATCCGTGCCCCTTCCAAAAATAGATGACCCAACAAAATGCTCAAACTATAGAACTATATCTTTGATATCACACAAATATTTTTCTTAAGATCATCCAACAACGCAATCAGCAGCATTGACAGGGAGCTGCCCTAAGTTCATTAGTGAATCGAAATGGACTGGTATTAGTCATTCTTAATCAGAAAATCATATGATTAACTATGCCAGGAATAACACAATTGAGAGGAATGGCGTGGCATTCATTGTCAGAAAGAATCATGCTAAAGGTATCATGAAGTAAAATGCTGTCTGTGATCCAATTATATCTGTCCTCATTCAAGGAAATCCAATAAATACAATTATTCTTATTCAAATTTATGCACCAATCACAAAGCTAGGGAGGAAGAAGTTGAATATTTCAACCAAGACTTCAGTTGAAAGTTGATCAGAATTGCAATCAAGATGCATTGATAATTATTGGTGATCGGAATGCAAAATTTGGAACAAAGAGGAAGGAGCCGTAGTTGGAAAATATGAACTTGGTGAGAGAAGGAGAGTGGGTTGGAAAGAGGGAACCGATTACAAGGATCTACATGTGACCTCCTCCCTGGGGGAAGGACAACAGAAAAGGGGGTGAAGGGAGACATCAGACAGGGCAAGATATGACAAAATAATAATAAATTATCAAGGGCTCACGAGGGAGGGGGAGCGGGAGGGAGGGGATGATGCCAGGGGCTTAAGTTGAGAGCAAATGCTTTGAAAATGATGAGGGCAATGAATGTACAGATGTGCTATACACAATTGATGTATGTATGGAATGTGATAAGAGTTGTATGAGCCCCTAATAAAATGAAAAAATCGTATCATCATGAATGAAGGGAGTGCATGATGGGGACCCAATGCCCATCTGTAGACAACTGGACATCCCTTGCAGAGGGGTAATGGGGAGGAGATGAGTTCAGTGTAGTAATAATGAAACTCACAACCCTCCTCTGGTTCTTAAACGATTCCCCACCCCCCCCACCCCCCGCCCGCCAACTATCATGATCCCAATTCTACCCTGAAAACTTGATTAGACCAGAGGATGCACAGCGGTACAGTTGGGATCTGGAAACACAGGGAATCTAGGACAGATGAGCCCCTCAGGACCAACGGTCAGAGTGGCAATACCAGGAGGGAAGGGGGAGTAGAAAGGGGGAATCGATCTCAGGGATCTACATATAACATCCTCTCTGGGGGATGGGCAACAGGAAAGTGGGTGAAGGGAGATGCCGGGCAGTGTAAGATAAGATAAAATAATAATTTATAAATTATTAAGGGTTCATAAGGGAGGGGGGAGCCGGGATGGAGGGGGAGGGAAAAAAAGGAAAATGGGATGATTCCAGGAACACAAGTGGAAGGTGAACTTTAAGAATGATGAGGGCAATGAATGTATAAGGGTGCTTTACTCAATTGATGTATGTATGGATTGTGATAAGAGTTGTATGAGCCCCAATAAAATGATTTTTAAAAAATAAAATAATAAAACAAAAACCAATAACAAATTGGCAAGAACGTTGTGGGGGAGGGGGGAAATGAAGCTCTAACTAGCATGATAGAATTTTTTTAAACCAATGACTTGCTCATTGCAAACACCTTTTCTCAACAACACAAAAGGCAACTATTCACATGGACTTCCCTAGATGGAATACACAAAAATCAAATTGACTGCATCTGTAGGAAGACACGATGGGGCAACTCAATCTGAGCAGCTGACACCAGACCAGGGCCCACAGTGGAAGAGGCCATCAATTCATCATATGTAATTTCAAGATAAAGCTGAAGAAAATCAAAATGACACCTCAGGAGCCAGAATACGACCTTGAGTCTATCCCGCCTGAATTAAGGGACTATCTCAAGAACAGAGTTGACACACTGAACACTAATGACAGAAGACCTGATGAGCTGTAGGAGGTCATCAAGAGTATCATTCAGGAAGAAAGCAAAAGGTCATTAAAAAGACAGGAAAGAAAGGAAAGATCAAAGTGGACTCAGAGCAACTTGCTATCAATCATAGAGTAGCTGAAGTCAATAGTGTTACTATATCAAGGCTAGAATGCACTGTGCCACTTAACAGGGCAAACCCTGCTCTGACTACTGGGGAGGCTTGAAGTATCCATGACCCCTTATGACAAAACTGATGAAGACTGATTTCCTTGAATTGGTAACCCAGACCAGTCCTGGAGACCTGCTGCTACTATCAGGATAAAGGATATAATCCCCCCGAAATTGGTACCAATGTGAACAGTGCTAATCACAAGTAGGAATGTCTCTTTAAGAGAAGGGAATCCTCAGAGCATAGAAACAAGGCTAGGAAGAAGAACCTACTCTGCAGACCATCCCAACCAGACTCATGAATCTTTAAGGTGACAACACACTCCAGAGACTGCGCCAGAGGAACATGATGGGGAAGCTCCACTAACTCCCCTGGACTCTCTTTCAAACACACCTGCAACCTGAGGACTTAAGACTGAAAAGTCATAGTGTTTGAAGAAGCTGGAGACAGCTAAGAGCATTGAACTGTCGGGAAATGGACAAACATTTACTTTGTACATCAATGCCTTATTTTCTAGATTAACATATATTATTTCAGTATATTTAATTGACATTATCAGTGAATATTATTGTAAAATTTGCCTGACAATCAAAAAAAATAAAGAAATTATCAAAATGCAGTTTAAGAAGACAAAGTCAAATATTATAAAGAAATGTGGGAGGACCTAGAATTAAAAAGCCCAATGGGGAGAACACGCTCAGCATATCTGCAACTGGAAAAAACTCAAGCCTCTGACTGTAATTTTCAAGGATTCTATAGGCAAAATGTTGAATGATTCAGGAAGCATCAAGAGAAGATGGTAAGACTACATAGAGTCACTGAACTAGAATGAACTAGTCAACAGCCCACCATTTCAAGAGGGAGCATACGAGCAAGAACCAATGGTGCCAACGGAAGTTCAAACTGCACGGAATGCATTGACCAAAAACAAGGCTCCAGGAATTGATGGAATATCCATTAAAATGTTTCCGCAAGTTTGAAGAAGTACTGGAAGTACTCACATATCTGTGCTAGGAAGTCTGGAAGACAGTTACCTGTCCAACTGACTGGAAGAGATCCATATTTGTGCCCATCCCAAAGAAAGGTGGCCCAAAAGATTGCTCAAACAGTAGAACTATATCATTGATATCACACAGAAGTAAAATTTTGCTGAAGATCGTCCAACAATGGCTATCTCAATACATTGGCAGGGAATTGTCAGAAGTTCGAGCCAGATTCAGAAGAGGATATGGAAAAAGGTATATCATTGCTGATGTCAGATGGAACTGGACTCAAAGCAAAGAATACCAGAAAGATGTTTACTTGTTTTTCACTGACTGTGTGGACCATAATAAACGGTGGGTAACCTTGGGAAGAATGGGAATTCTGGAACACTTAATTGTGCTTACGTAGCACTTGTACATGGATTCAGAGGTGCTGTGGGAACAGAACAAGGGAATGCTGCATGGTGTAAAATCATGACAGGTGTGCATCAGAAGTGTATCCTCTCATCATTGCTCAATCTATAAACTGAGCAAATCATCAGAGAAGCTGGATTATATGAAGAAGAGTGTGGCCTTGGGATTGGAGGGAGGCTTATTAATAACTTGTAATATGTAGATGACACACCCTACTTTCTGAAAATGAAAAGGAATTGAAGTACTTGCTGAAAAAGATCGAAGATTGTAGCCTTCAGTGTGGATTACAACTCAATCTTGTAATCCAAAATCCTCACAACTGGATCAATACATAACAATAAGATAAATGGAGAAAAGGTTGAAGTTGTCAAGGATTTTGTCTGACTTGGATGCAACATTCATGGTAGCAGCAGTCAAGAGAGGAAAAGTCATAAATACGGTGCACAAGAACTCTAGAGTTTTGAAGAGCAAGGACGTTTCTTTAAGGACGAAGGTGTGCCTTATTCTCCATTGCATCATAATCATGTGAAAGTTGGACATTGAATAAGGAAGACTGTAGAATTGTGAAGCTAGAGAAGAATATTAAAAGTACCAAGAACTGCTAAAAAGACAAACCAATGTGTATTGGAATAAATAAGGCCAGAGAGCTCCTTAAAGGCAAGGATGGCAAAACTTGGTCTTACATATTTTGGACATATTGTCGGGAGAGACCAGTCCCTGAAGAAGAACACCATATTTGGTAAAGCGGGTGGTAGGCAAAAAAGAGGTAGACCCTAAAGGAGGCTGATTGATACATCAATGGGCTCAAGCACAGGAACAATTGTGAGGATGGGGCAGGACCATGCAGTGCTTCATTCCGTTGTGCATACGGTCAGTATGGGTTGGAGATGATTCAGTGTCACTTAACAACAACAACACATGTTCCAAGAAAGGTAGTCAACAGTCAATACTCAATGTCTAGTTCAAACTTCCCAACAATTCTATTTCCTCATTTTACCAATGAGTAAGCTAAAGTGCTGTTGGAAAAGGTATTTGTAATGAAGACATCATGGATTTTCAAAATTCTGTCATGTGATCTCCAGCTTCAGCTGCATTTTTATCACCAAGATCATGTTTTCTAACCACTGTTTCTATCCCTTTGTTCTCAACTTTTGTATTCCAATCACCAATAATTATCAATACGTCTTGATTGGATGTTTGCTCAATTTCAGACTGAAGATGTTGGCAAAATTCTTCTGTATCTTCATCACTAGCTTTAATGGTTGGTGCATAAATTTTAATAATAGTTGTATTGATTGGATTTCCTTATATGCAGCTAGACATTATCCTACCATAGAAAACATACTTCCACACAAATGTTGAAATATTCTTTCTGAAGATGTATGTGACCCCATTCTTTTTCATTCATCCCTGGCATATTAAGCCATATAATTGCCTGGCACAAAATGATTATTACTAATGCTTAGGATATTGATCTTTATGTATTACATTTCATTTTTGACAACTTCTAGTTTTCCTAGATTCACACCTCATGCATCCCACGTTTTCATTATTGACAGATGTTTGCAGCTGTTCTTCTCATTTGGAGCCATGCTCCATCAGAGTATGAAGCTTCCGCAAGCTTTATTCCATACATGTCATCGTGGGTGGCTCTTCTTTGGTCAGGCAGGTCTTCCTCAGCCTGAGGGGATCTTTTCCTGCCACTCTATCTGACAATGTTCCCCTGCTATTCATGAAGTTTTCAGTATCTGACAATGTTCTACTGCTATTCATAAGGTTTTCAGCAGCTGATTCCTCCAAAGTGGACAGCCTATTTCTTCTTCAAAGTCTCTTCTTAGTCTGGAAGCTCTGCTGAAACCTGCTCACTTTGGGTGTCCCTGCTGGCATTTGAAGTGCCAGTGACATAGCTTCCAGCAACACAGCAACAAAGAGGCCACCCCAGCACGATACACTGACAGACTAAAGCTGGTTAGTATTACTATTCTTATTTATTTAAACAATTGGACTGTTTTGTATAATTAAAATATTTTAAGTACACTTCTGTTAAACCACTTAAATATTTCTTAACTGGGGAGGTAGTAACTGTTTTCTTAGTATGCATTACAACAAAATTCACTGTGATTGAGTTGATTCTGACTTATGAGGCCCCTCCATGGGGTTTCTGAGGTTATAAATTATTACAGGAGCATTTAGTTTCATCTTTCTCCCATAGGAGAGGCTAGTGGGTGTGAGCTGCCTTTTATGGTTGCAGTTTAAGGCTAATCCAACTAGTAGGGCTCTTTATATGCACGATACTCACTCATCCCAGTTGTCATTCACTTTTTTTAATGCTACAGAAGAATTAATGTGAAAAATACAATCAATTATTTATTTTTAAATGTAACGTATATTGAATGTAAAACTGATGATCTTCCTCATAAATTTTGCCTAACAATAATTTTTTTAATAAACTGTTGGACATATAGCTTGCAAATATATCTCTAAATTGTTAAGTAATATCAAATCAAGACAAATGCCCTGTCACTTGAAAATTATTCCAGTTGAATATGATTCTGCAAGTAATATTTATAACCTGAAAATAAATCAATGTGGAAAACTCCTATAGTATGGAAAACCTTTCAGAGACCCCATTCATGCATAATGTCAAAGATATTGACCAATAGCTAGATAATGATAAATATGCAGATATTTCATCTATCATGTGAACACATACGCGTTATCATCAGGCCTTTTCAAAAATTATACCATGACCTTGAATGCACTACTTACTTTAATGTTGAAATTTAGCAACTTGGGATATCGGCATGGAATGTAACCATAAAAAATAATAATAAAGTTTGCTTTCTAGGAGAAGTGTTTCTTAGGACATAAATGCCTTGTTGGAAAGAAAAGAGAAAGTGACAGATAAAACCATTTTTATTTTTAATTATATGTCCAGTAAAATCTGGGAAAGAGCAGGGCTGGATAGGACAGAGGCTGTACACTGGTACATATGAGGGCTGGAGGTACAGGGAATCCACGGTGGATGATACCTTCAGGACCAAGGGTGTGAGGGATGATGCTGGGAGAGTGGAGGGTGAGTAGGTTGGAAAGGTGGAACGGATTACAAGGATCCACATGTGACCTCTTCCCTGGGAGAGGGACAGCAGAGAAGGGGGGAAGGGAGACTCCGGATAGGGCAAGATATGACAAAATAACGATGTATAAATTAGCAAGGGCACATGAGGGAGGGGGGAAAGGGGAGGGAGGGGAAAAAAAAGAGGACCTGATGCAAGGGGCTTAAGTGGAGAGCAAATGCCTTGAGAATGATTGGAGCAGGGAATGTATGGATGTGCTTTATACAATTGATGTATGTATATGTATGGATTGTGATAAGAGTTGTGAGTCCCTAATAAAATGTAAAAAAAGAAAAGAGGAGAAAAAATGATTAGGGCAAAGACTGTACAGATGTGCTTTATACAATTGATATATGTATATGTATGAACTGTGATAAGAATTGTATGAGCCCCAATAAATTGTTTAAAAAAATCTGGGAAAGATATGTCATTTTTAATAAATGTTATGGATTTTCTATGTAACAAACTACCATTTCAAAACACAAGTAGATTTTTTTACTGAGAAAGATACAAATAATGCTCCAAATAAGTGCTAAATAGTCCAGAAGTGTCTTTGGGAAGCATGACAACGAACGCCTGCTCTGTCCTACCGTGGGCTATGGTGGTGGGAGCAAGCGATGGCGTGATATGAGGCCAAGCAAACCACCTTTCCCTTTGTATTATTTTTTCATCTATAAAATGGGAATATTACATCCTCCTACCAATATCAATATCAAGGATATTGTGTATAATGAAAAAAATATGCATTCACTGATCTCTAGGAGTAATACTAAAAATATTTCATATCTCATGTGGCATGGGCACCAAGTAACAACCCCAACCAAAAATTTCTCAAGGCAATGATGAGGAAAAAAATGCCAAAAGGAGAAGGAAATTTTTATGTTTAAATTACATAATTTAGGTCAAAGAGAGCATGCAATCCAACATAAAAAGAAGCTGAAGGTTGATATGCACATGAACCCCATGTTTTGGAAGGCATTTCTTTTTTTTAGTGTTTTATTGGTATATATTTCACATACCATATTATTTAATCATTCAATCATATTAAGATTCATATAATAAATTACAGAATATTTTCTTCTCGTTCTCATTGTTGCTAGCTCCCTGTTTTCTCCCCTTTCCTGCCCCTAGGTAATTATCAATCCAGTTATTATCTCTATAAATCTATCTATCCTGAATTTCATATGCAGAAAACTATACAGAACACAAGCAGGAAGCAAATAAACAAGGAAAGCAACAACAATAATGAGTCAAAACAGAATAACTTCCATTGAAAAGAATGCAGAAAATATCAACTGAAACAACTTTAAAATTGGTCAATAAGGGAGCTCAAGGATAAGGTATTACATTTAAACCTAACTCTATCTTCCATAATCAACTTCACAGTGCTCTCTAAGACGAAAATTATTCACCTCCCTGGTCTCTACTCAGAGGAGATTCCCCGGAGGCTTCATCAATGTAGGGATCTTGCACGCAGATTTTGAGCTTCCACCGCTACCCATTGCCTTCTACAAACCAGGTGTTCACATTTTAAACTTGGATACCGTTCTCTCCTTTAGGTCTGCATTTTATTTTATTATTTCCAATCCTTTGGTCACACCGGCTGGTGTGCTTCTTCCATGTGAATTTAGTTGATGCCTTCCTTAGGTGGCTGCTTGATTTAAGACAAACCTTTCAGACTTCATTCTTTCTGGTAGTCGAGTTCCATCTGGATTTTACACCACACTTTTCTTTAGCACCCACTTTTTCAGTCCTCTCTTCATGAGGTCAAGCAGAGTCATGTCATAAGAACTAATTGTTTTTAGATTGGGGATAGAATTAAGTGCAAGCCCAAAATCTATTAATATATCTATAGTCTATATATGTGCCTGGTTCACTTTAAAGACATCGTTATCATTTTATGAGAGAAAACATTGTAAATCATCACTCTAGGACAAAGGTAATTCCATTGACAGGGTCATTAATTTAGCCAGTGGTGTAGAATTGAAGACACTGATGAGAAAAGGAGCATATACCAGCAAAAGTTGGCCTCCAAGAACCCTGGTGGCGTAATGGATACATTGAGGTGCGCATGCAAACCACCAGCCATTCCTCGGGAGAAAGCAGGACTTTCTACTCCTATGAAGAGTCACGCCACGGAAACTCACAGGGGAGTTCTACCCTTGTAATGCTGAGGTCTGCTCTACTCGGCCTCTGGGATCACCACAATGCAGCATCAACTTGATGGTAGCGAGGGAGAGGCCAGCTTCAGACAGCCATACAAGAATTGCTGACTTGAACGCATAAAACTCTCAGGTGACTGGATAGTAGTTACACAAACCACAAATGTATGGTAGTTCCAGGTCACCAATCAGTTGGCTCTCTAAACACAGGAGATTCGAACCAAAGTCCATAACTCCAAGTCCGTACCCATGGGTTAGCAGGCATCTGCTGCTTCTCACACTAGGCAAGGCAGGATAGCCTGATGTCCAAGGGAGTATGTCTGTTCTTTAAATCTGCCACAGGTGTGTTTGAAGTAAAACCCTGCTTTATTATTATTGTTAATCATTTTATTGGGGGCTCATACAGCTCTCATTACAATCCATACAACCATCCATTTTGTCAAGCACATTTGTACATATGTTGCCATCATTTTCAAAACATTTTCTTTCTACTTGCTCTTGGTATCAGCTCCTCATTTTACCCTCTCCCCCACCTTCCCTCTTTCATGAACCCTTGATAATTTATCTTTTTTTTTTCATGTCTTAACACCAACCGCTGTCAACCTTCACCCACTTTTCTGTTGTCTGTCCCCCTGGGAAGGGATTACATGTTGATCATTGTGATGGCTTCCCCATTTGTCCCCCACCTTCCCCTCCCTCTCCTGGTACGGGGTCTCCACGTGGAATCCTGGAGGCATTGCTTGCAAGTCCCACAGCGCGTGCTACGTTCTCATTCCTGCTGGAGTTCTTGTCATCGCTGATTTTGTCAAACGTGCTGGGGTTTCAGCTACAGTATTGTAATAATTAGTATTTGTGAACCTCTATCAACAACTTCTTTTAGAATCAAGAATTAAAAGAAAAGGAGGAGAAAAATCGAAAGGGTTTCTGCTCTTTTACTAAAGAGTAGCAACTAATATTGTAATTCATTGTAGGAAGATAATTCTGTGCCAGCATTCAGATAATCTAAGAAACACTACATTTAAGTGATTTATAACTATATTATGTGAACAATATTCAAATATAATGTAACGATTAAAATAAATAAACAAATAAACATTGCTGGTCTGGTACGAGAGGAGATTTGGGTGGAGGGTTGGAATGACATCTGACATGAGTTACCACATGAGTGATATCAACCATAGAATTCATTTTTTCATCTACGAAATGGAAATATTTGGGGGGAACATATTCAATCCCTGTTACTGCTAATCAGGTGTCATTGAGTCAGTTCTGACTCATAGACCCCTGTGTACAATAGAAAAATCACTGTCTGGTCCTGCACCATCTCACAGTCATTGTTAGGTTTGAGTTCATTGCTGCAGCCACTGTGTTAATCCATCTCCTTGATAGTTCTATTTGTGTGTGTGTGTGTGTGTGTGTGTGTGTGTACCTTCTCCTTGACCAAGCAGGATGTCCTTTTCCAGGACTGTACCTCTCCTGAGGATATGTTCAGTCTTGCCATCCTCACTTCTAAGCAGAATCCTGACTGTACTTCTTCCATGACCGACATTTTTTATTCAGAAGCAGTCCACAGTAGCTAATAATTGCAATGCATCAAATATTCTTCCATCTTTCCTATTCAGTGTCCAACATTCACATGCATGTGAGGAAATTGGAAAAGAAAAACAAGCCACTGGGTCGGAACAGGAGCACCTTAGTCTTCAAAGTGGCATCCTGCTCTTAAACACTTTAAGGAGGACTGTGGATCCAAACAAAATGAAATTCTTGACAATTTTGATCTGTTCTCTGTTTATTATCATATTGCCTATTGGTCCAGTTGTGAGGATTTGGTCTTCTTTATCCCTACCAAGCCAAACCAAACTCATTGCCATCGATCTTTTATAGGCATAGAAAGCCCCATCTTTCTCCCTCAGAGCAGCTGACTGGTGGTTTCAAACTGCTAACGTTAGGGATTAAAGACCAGGGGTAGCATTCTCCTTTTCCAGCCAGGAGACCCAAGTTCAATTCCTGGCCAATGTAGTTCATGCACATTCATCACCTGAGGGCCACTGGAGATTTGCATGTTGCTCTAATGCTGAACAGGAACTTAAAGAAGCTTTCAGACTAAGCTAGACTAGGGAGAAAGGCCTAACAATCAACTTCCAAGAGCAAGCCAACAAAAATCTTCCGGATGACACAAGTTGGATGTGAAACTAGTCAAGAAAATTATGCAAGACTAGGCAGCATTTTATTGCACTGTGTGAGAGGTCACCATGAGTCAGGGCCAATTTGAATGTGATGGACCCATGGAAAACAAAAACTCACTGCCACTGAGCTGATGCCAACTCACAGCATCTCTATAAGACAGGATAGAAGTGTCCCATGAATTCTCAAGACTGTAGGTGTTTACGGGAATAGAAAAACCCATCTTTCTCTCCCAGAGTGACTGGTGCTTTTGAACTACTGACCTTTCAGATCATAGGCCAACATGTAACCCCTATGCCACCAGGGTTCCTTGATCTACATGACCTCTTAATTTTTTGTGGTGGTTGTTTGGGCCTCTGGAGGAAGAAGGAAAAATAAATATTGATGCAATCAATAGATTATAAACTATTGATGGGTCTGTGATAATGATAGGATTAAATTTTTTAGGATTAAATATTTTAAACACATATATCATAAATATTCACTGAAAATCTATTAAGTTCCTAGTACTGGGTGCAGGATTATGACATTTGCTAAAATATTGATTGATTGATTGATTGATTGATTGATTGATTCTATGCCTACTCTACCCAGAGCCAGTCAGCCTTTATAAAAGGTGTCTCATATTATCCTCAGGCCAACATGAATATGAAGGAATTGTCCCAGTTTTATAGATTACCAAAACAGGTTCTGAGATAATAATTCTCCTAGCAATCTAAGTCCAAGACCCAAAAGTCTGTTTGATTGATTGATGTAACTCTGGGTTCAAATGAATTAAGTGGGAAGATATCACTTCAAACAAATAATAATTTAACAGAGCCCTGAATCCTACAACAAAAATGTGTCACTGTCCTAGCAGACATGGACATATGTGTAGGAGAGGTGCTTTCTTTTTGGTGACAGTACAATAAACCATCAACTCAGGTGGTGGTTCTCAACCTGTGGGGCGCGACCCCTTTAGGGGTCCAAAGACGTTTCCACAGGGGCCACCTAAGACCATCTGAAAACAGTTATTTATAATAGTCTTAGGAACCGAGACAGTGCTCCTCTATCCGTCTCCAGGTGGTCTGTGCACATGCAGACACACCCACAACCAAATACCAGGCGTGCTACACCAGGCTTCAAGACAAAATTTCATTTATTTGTCATTAGAAATAAATTTTTCACAATATATAATTACATATTTTTTGTGTTTATCACTATGCTTTAACTATGCTCAATTTGCAACAATGAAAATAAATCCTGTACATCAGATATTTACATTCTGATTCATAACAGTAACAAAATTAGTTTTGAAGTAGCAACGAAAATAATGTTACAGTGCATACAGTGAGCAGTTTCCAGTCCTCTGACTGGTTTGCCTGGTGTACTGGCCTGTACCTTCTCCTTGCTTTCCTTTTCCTTTTCTCTGACACCCTGAATCGCTGATCTCACTAACACCTATGATGTTACCTGAACTCAGTCTCCCATATGTGTGCCGTGTGCTACTATAAGCCTCCTGAACCAGACTTACTCCGTGCTTGTGTATGTGGAGGTTAATGCAACTGTTACCTAGCGTGAACTTTAAGCTTTACTGTTGAATGTAATTCCATTATCTTTCTTTTTGTACACCTGTGAAAAAGTGGAGTGGTTTCCAACCATTGTTAATCAGCTTTTGTGGATGAGACACAGTAAAATTTCTTTCTTAAATTAAAAAAAATAATAATTTTACAGGTCGGGGTCACCACAACATGAAGAACGGTATTAAAGGGTCGTGACATTAAGAAGGTTGAGAACCACTGCACTAAGACTTGATAAGAATATAGCTTCCGTTCTACTCAAAAATGTTAGGTTAGAAATAGATTTTTATTCATTTTTTCAGTTATTCATTCTATTCATTCAAAATTTGTATTGTATCTTGCACTATTGACCACATGTTTATATATGTATATACTTCTTATATATTAGGAGTCTCTGTATGGTAAAGCTGTTAACACCCATGACTGCCAACCAAAAGGTTGGAAGTTTAAATGTACCCAGAGGTGCCCTGGAAGAAAGAATTGGTGATCTGCTTCCCAAAAAATCACCCATTGAAAACCCATGGAGTACAGTCCTACTCTGACACACATGGGACCACCATGTGTTAAAAGCAGTTCAACAACTTGTTTGGGGGGTTTCTTTTTGTATTGAGGTTTGAGGAACATGCAAGATATTGGCAATATAAAGGTAAACAAAATGTAGTACCACTCTGAAGGAGATACAATTTTCATAATCAAGTGTTTACATATAACAGACAGCTTAATTTGTTGGTTATTATTTTTATTTGTATTTTGGGCATGATTTATAATTGAATATAAGCTATCGATGGGTCTGTGATAATGATAGGATTAAATATTTTAAACACATATATCATAAATATTCACTGAAAATCTATTAAGTTCCTAGTACTGGGTGCAGGATTATGACATTTGCTAATCTATTCAACAAATGCAAAAAATGTGGCCTCTCGTCATCTCTTCTTACAGCTAGACTGAGTCAGCTATTAGGATAGCTAGGTAAAGTCACTGTCACCAAAACTCTATCTGGAATATTATGGCGACTTTGGGGGGTTTTTGGACATCATTGTCTAGCCTATCTGCCAACTTCCAGATCCCCACTATGAACAAAACCTCCAAGTGTCATTCCCAAAATCTTCCCTCTCAACCTCTGCCTCTCTCCCTTCTGGGCCTCAGCAGTCTTCTGACTGTGTTCTCACTCCAGCTTGGCTCACCACCTTTCTCTTTGGAAGTGCATGGCATGAACTCCTCAGACCTCACTTCCTTTCACAATTACTTGTTTCCTGGCCATTAGTGGTCTGGACCAGAACCTGTCTCAGCCTGCCTCACGTCCTCATCATGGTGATGTCCAGCATCTGTTCAAGATATTTCTGCTTGTAGTAGCCACCCTACCCTTCACCAGCCCACTCTTTCTTGTGCTCTCTGCCTTGCCCTTCCATTAGCTCATCCACATCCATGGATTCCTTCAACCTCTGTCTTCACCCCTTACTGGTTCCTAGAACTCTAGGTCCACATTTCCAACTGCTGGATAGATGTGCTGGGTAAAAATCCAGTGTGTCCATGTAAAGTCACACACCTTTCCCCAACCAACCCTGTAATCTCGTAGGAGTTTCCTCTTGTCTTGTCTCTCCCTGCTCCAGCACTTCCTCTTCCTCAGGGTTTCGGGTCTTTGGTTTTGAATGGCTTTGCTTGAACTACTGGTGGATTGCAGCTCAATGTAAAGAAAACCAAAATCTTCACAACTGGACCAATAGGCGATATTGTAATAAACTGAGAAAAGATTGATATTGTCAAGTATTTCATCTTGCTTGGATCCACAGTCAATGCTCATGGAAGCAGCAGTCAAGAGATCAAATGATGCATTGTACTAGGTCAATCTGCTGCACAAGACATCTTTAAAGTGTTGAAAATGAAAGATGTTACAGTGAGGACTAAATAATGACTGACCCAAACCATATTTTCGTATTTTTTTAAAATAATTTTGTTGGGGCTCATACAACTCTTATCACAGTCCATAATACAGCAATTGTGTAAAGCACATTTATACATTCATTGTCCTCATTATTATCAAAATTCTTGTTTTCTGCTTGGGCTCCTGGAATCAGCTCCTCATTCCCCCACCCCCACCCCCCACCGTCACCACTCCCCTGTCCCTCTTGAACCCTCAATAATTAATAAATATTTTATCATATCTTACACTGCCAGGCATCTCCCTTCACCCACTTTTCTGTTGCCTACCCCCCAGGGAGGAGGTTATATATAGATCCTTGCAATTGCTTCCCTCTTTTTACTCCACTTTCCCTCCCGGTATCGCCACTCTCGCCACTGGTTCTGAGGGGTTCATCTGTCCTGGATTCCCTGTGTTTCCAGTTCCCATCTTTACCGCTGTGCATCCTCTGGTCTAACCCAGTTTGCAAGGTAGAATTGGTATCATGATAGTGGGGAGAGGAAGCATTTAAGAACTAAAGGAAGGTTGTGAGTTTCATCAGTGCTACACTGCGCCCTGAGTGACTCATCTCCTCCCCACTACCCCTCTGCAAGGATGTCCAGTTGTCTACAGATGGGCACTGGTCCCCATCACGTGCTCCCCTCATTCACGATTCCTCCCCATCTTTGGTGCTTGATACCTGATCCCTTCAACACCTCATGATCACACAGACTTGTGTGCTTCTTCCCTGTGGGCTTTGTTGCTTCCGAGCTAGATGGTTGCTTGTTTACCTTCAAGCCTTTAAAACCCCAGACACTATATCTTTTGATAGCTGGGCACCATCCGTTTTCTTCACCACGTTTGATTATGAACACGTTTGTCTTCAGTGATCATGTCGGGAAGGTGGGTGTCACAGAATGACTGCTTAGCTGAGCAAAGTGCTCTTATATTAAGGGAATGTGTGTGAGGAGACCCAATGTCCACCTGTACCATACTACTAAACCTATAAATATATGCACATAGGTCTATTTCACCCATAATCAAATATATTTACATATGTACATGTCATATTTAGGCTTCTATGTATGCCAAATCATTTTATTAGGGCTCGTACAACTCTTATCACAATCCATACATATAGCCATTGTGTCAAGCACATTTGTACATTTGTTGCCATCATCATTCTCAATACATTTGCTTTCTAATTGGGCCCTTAGTATCAGCTCCTCATTTTTCCCTCCTTCCCTACCCCCTTTCCTCATGAACCCTTGATAATTTATAAATTATTATTTTTCATGTCTTACACTGTCCGATGTCTCCCTTCACTCACTTTTCTGTTGTCAATAATCTCAAATGTATGAAAAGTTGGACATTGAATAAGGAAGACCGAAGAAAAATCAATGCATTTGAATTATGGTATTGGCAAACAACATTGAAAGTACCATGGACTGCCAAAAGAACAAACAGATCTGTCCTGGAAGAAATATAGCCAAAATTCTTCTTTGAGGCAAGGATGGCAAGATTTCATCTCACATACTTTGAACACGCTATCAGGAGACCAGCATGTTATCATGATACCCTAGAGAAGGACGTCATGCTTGGTTAAACTGCGGAGCGGGGAGAACGGGGAAGCCCGGGACAAGATGGGTTGACACAGTGGCTGCAACAATGGGTTTGAACATAGGAACACTTGTGAAGATGGTCCAAGACAAGAAGGCATTTCATTCTGTTGTACACAGGATCACAATCATTTGGAACCAACTCATTGACACCTAACAGCAGCAACAACAACAACTTGTGCTCCGTAACCTTCAGTGTGGTGCCACGTCATGCAAATGTCCCTCTGTAATGTCCGTCTTACATTCCGGAAGCTCTTGTTAGTGGCTACACTATATTGTCAGCTCCCTAAAACCTGTGGCTGTATTGTGTCATCATCGCCCTTGTTAAATACCGAGAACACTGAGAATGAGGAATAAGAATCCATTAAACTTGAGTTGATCACATGCTTCTTCACATATTTCCAGGAAGGGACTTATATTTTGGGTTGTGATGCTTCTATGACTTAGAAAGAGTTTGGTTTTGTTGTTAAGAGGACATCATTATCAGTTACCAGCTGTGTTGAGTTAATTCTGACTCGTGCATATCATAGTATAATGGTCCTCTAAAGGATATTTAATGACTGATTTTTCAGAAGCAAATCACCAGACCTTTCTTCCAAGGCAACTCTGGGTGGATTCAAACCACCTACTTAGCAACCAAATACAATAAGCATTTGCACCACACAAAAACTTCAAACATCACTGTGGACACTAAACTAGATATAGTTGGAGTCCAGGCAGGTGTAGGAGTCCTTGGCTTCATGGTAATACATACTGTACTATGTAATACATATGTACATACATACATACACAGTATGTAATACATACTGTGAAAGAGGAATGCGCATTCTAATTAAGAGACATGCTTATTGTAAAATTGAACCTTAAAATCTTCTCTTAAAGTGATGCATTGCACAAACAATGATATTTTAGAATCAAAATACCCATCTTCTCTCACCTGGACTTTCCTCACAGCCCTCACTAAAGCTTCAGTGCTGATTTGCCTGTTGAAGTGTCCTGTTACAATGTCTGTGGTCGACAACATGGTCGAGCTGAGCCTTTTCTTACGGGTTGGAAACTATCGGAGCAGTTCAGCACTTAGTCTAGGAGATTCGTCTTTGCACAACTCAGAGATAGGTAGGCCTTTTCCCCAAGCCACACGCCTAATGGCCAGAAACAACTGGTCAGCAAATAATTCCGCTCAGAAAACTAAAGCCCGTTCTGGGTCCGGTTTCAGTGACGGATGTGCTTACTTTCACTCTGTAACCACAGATAAATAATCTTTTTGGTAATGCACGGAAACGATTACCTTGTATAAATGTCATCCTCCTAGATTTGCACAGGACAAAAGGGGAGATTCATTAATAAGGGAAAATTAGACAACGGAGGACAACCCAATATAGAGAGATAAATGAGTCCGGATATGAAGAAGAATGGGTACTTGGTTTTGAAAATATAATTTCCCTTCTCCTTTTTTTCTGTTTTGCAAAATGCGCCAAAGCATACTTCAGCTGTATGCCCCCATCACTAATAAGTGGAAGAAGAACACAGGCAAGTGATTATAAAAGGGCTGTACTCTGCTGTTTTTCTTTCTTTTTTTTTCTTTTTTTTTGGTCTTCACGCCTTTCATCCAAGGATCTTTCCGTCCATAAATAATAATTCATTAAATCACACAATATCCCGACTGATGGTATCTTGCAATGAACCCAGAGTGACGTGCAGTGGATCAGACCCCCTGGGTTCAAGTCCATGGGCTCTAGCAGAGCCAGAAAGAGACCCAGCAGGCGCACTTCCCCTTACCCACTCTAATCAATGGGAAATAACGTGGCCCCTTGGGATTGTTGGCCTGGGTGCCCCCAGTTTGGGAGTGTGCTCTGATTTTCCTTTTATTACGTTCAGGACACGCACCTTTGACAGCTGTTCTTCTGAGATGCGACTGGTGACTTGTTGAAAAGTCTGCCTGTGGCCTCCCCAAAGCGTTGTGACTCGGATCATGGTAGAAAGCCTGCAGGTAACACGTATCAAGGATAATTCAGTAATTGGGAGGGGTGGGAGGGAGCTGCTGCAGAAGTACTTTCATGCTGACTAATTAATTTCTGGTAATTAGCACTCAGATATAACAAGTATAGCATTTAAGGACCATAGCAAGGGAAATAAAATTTGCTCTTCAGAAATTTGCTCAAGAGTTTGATTGCTCCTTTCCCAGGTAAGTAATGGCGCCCATCCATTCAGCCACAAAATGTGGAGTAAGAATTTTTTTCATCTGTCTATGCTAAACATTCTTCCGCTGCAAAATCTTCTCCAATCAATAACTAGGTATCGTTTCTTCAAAGCCATAGTAAGAGTCATAGAATCCATAGCTTATTAAACCTGGACAGGACTTTAAAAATCATCTAGTCCTGTTTTTGTTCCTGTACTCAAAACTCAAAGACACACGTACTGCCGAGTGAATTGCAAATCATAGCAACTCTTCAGACCGAGTAGAAGTGCTCCCTGTGACTTTCTGAGGCTGTAAATCTCCAAAGGAGTAAAAAGCCTTCTCTTCCGCCATCGGGGTGATTGCACCTGATCTTAGCAGCCCAACCTATAACCCACGACATCATCAGATGAGGAAATTGCGGTGCAGAAACCTGATGTGACTTGCTCGGGGCCTTGGGGCTGGTTATTGGCACAGGGCAATGCCGAGTCACCAATTCTTCCGTCCCATCGTATCTCCTGTTGTCATACATGATCTTGTTTGATGTTGGGCTTCCTGTAGAACTGGCTCTGAGAAACAGCCCCGGTGACAGACTGCAGGCCAGATGCTGAGACTGGAATGACTCCTGTTTTGTTGGCCATCTTTTCTTCCCCTCACCTTAGCTCAGCTTCTTTGCCCTCTTATGCCTCTGCCCTCACCATTTGGGTCTTACACAGCGTCTCATTCCCCCAAAGTTCCATGCTCGGACTACAGCATTGTCTGATACTTAAAACTCACCAGCAAGACACACCTAAACCAGGAGTATGTGTGTTCTGCTGTACAGCCTTGTGGCTAGAAGATGTTTTCATCTGCCCGAGGGAAAAGCCATAATGCTGCACACCTACCCATGAAACAATGGAAACAGACACAGATTCCACTTCCTCTGAACCTCTAAGACCCTTCTAGATGGAGACACAAAACTCTCTCCTATAGACTAAGGGCAAATGGAGGCACCCATGACAGAAATACCTCCATTGTCCCTTCAACTGGAGTCCCTGGGTAGTCCAAATGGATGTGCACTAGAACCTTAATCAAAAGGCTGGAGGTTCAAATCTACCCAGCAGTGACTCTGAACAAAAGCTTGGGGATGGTCTTCTAAGATTTCAGCCACCAACAATCCTACAGAGCCCACTTGGACCCTGACACCCCCGAGGCCACCCTGAGCTGGAACCTACTTGAAAATAAGAGGTTGATGCTTTAGCTGCCTCGCTCTTTTGTCCTGTCTCCATCCTTGTTCTCTTCTCCAGTCCCATCTCCAGTTCTCTCTCATCTTACCTGAGCAAAATGCTCACGCCAAGAAAAGCTAAAAGTCCTTGGAATTTCAGGTAGACTCAAGTAGCTTAGAGACCCAGCCCTCTGCTTTCTGGGGAGATTTGTCCTATGGCAACAGCATCAGAGCAAGGGATTCTCGGTTTGAATTCCACACAGCCTCACTCTGAGAACTCCATTATGAACCAAAAGTTGGAGGAGCATTTGAGGAAAACATATCCAGGGGTGCCTAGAAAGAAAAACCTAGCAATCTGCTTCCAACCCCCCCCCCCCCCCGAGAGTGCAGTCTACCTCTCAATTGACAGGATTGTGGGGGTGACGATAGCTGTAGCTGCCCATGTTGTGGACATAGCCCATTGAGCCCTCAGAGCCACTGTTTTTGTTGCTTCGCGTTCTTTGAATGGGCACTGTCTTCGGTAACTGGTGTTGAAGATTTTGTAGGTGCCGTCGAGTCAGCTCCAACCCACAGACCCCATGCACAGCAAAATGAAACACTGCCTGCTCCTGCGCCGTCTTCTCAACGAGTCCCGGGCCTGCGGCCATCTCTCTTATCAAGGGCCTTCCTCTTGTGTGCTGCCTCTTCACAGAAGGACCCAAGTGTCCTTCCCCGGGGACTGGTCTCTGCTGCCAATATGTCCACAGTCTGTGAGATGAAACGTGGCCGTGCTTGCTTCTCAGGGGCATGCTGACCTGACTTCTGGCAGTTCTTTGTTACTCAGTGCTGCTAGAACAGAAATGGAATAACCCCGTGGTTTTAACAAGTAGAAACATATTTTCTCACGGCGAAGGAGGCTAAGAATCTGAATTCGGTGTACACGCTCTCGGGGGTGGCTGTGTCCCTCTGACTGAGTCTATGGGTAGGCCATTGTGCCCATTCAGCTTCTGTTCTCAGGTCTCCTGGAGCACATGTGCTGTGTGTGAGGCGGTACCCAAAATCCCAGAACTGTTCTAGACAGAGCTTTCATAGGACATATTTTCCCTGCTAGGCGAGCATTAGCAATTCACTCTGAGTTAGTGCCCCCACTGGTGTCTCCTGGGAAGGTTCTCTCTGGTCACAGTGAATATTTTCATAAAAGCAGTTTCACTCGAGCGTTGTTTGTGACGGCTGATTTAAGAGAGCAGCATATGGCTGTGAAATTTTGTTTCCCACTCAGGAACAATGCTGCAGAGACTCTTGTGATGTTGAACACAGCTTACAAGGACAGCGCTGTGGGAAAAACTCAAGTGTACAGGTGTGTTTTTCATTTCAAAAAGGTGAAATGTCAATTGATGACAAACCTCGTTCTGGATGTCCGTCAACTTCCCCAATGGACAAACCTGTCAACTGGTGGTGCATTTGGAGTTTGTTCCATCAGGTCAGCTTGTTAATCAAGCTTTCCGTGTAGAGGCTCTGAAAAGATTGTGTAACAGTGCGCGACCAAAAAGAGACCTGATTTGCGGCAGGCAGATGGGGGTGCTGGTTTTGCCCCCACAACAATGAACCTGCTTACACACCCATCTCAGTGAGCCAATTTTTGGCAAAAAACAAACAAACGCATGCCTCTCACACCTAACTCACCTGACCTCACTCCATGCAACTTCTTTTTGTTTCTTCAAATGAAGAAGGACACAGAAGCACAATGATTTGATGAAGAAAAAAGTGAGGGAGGTGCTATCAGCCATCCAAACAGATGAGTTTGGAAAATGTATCTAAGAAAGGAATCGCAGATTTGAAATTGTATTATGTGTAATCGAGAGCACTTTAAAGGTAATAAGCATGTTTTGTAAAAAAAATTTAAATACATAACTGAAAAAATTATCCAGGTGTTTTTGGGTACCCCCTCGTACCTTGCCCTCAGTTTATGCTGGCTTGCCTAATCTGCTTTTCATATCTCCAGAGAGATTCATATTAAGATCCTGCCCACACTAAGGATGCTTCCTTACCCAAAGAAAACCCATCCCCAAATAGATGTAACCACAGACACACAGTGAGGGTTTACACCACATGCTGTGAGCATGCACAATCCAATCTGTAAACAGCCAGTATCTTTTGATGTCCTGGACCCGATTCCCTTTCTCAACAGAGAAGTTCAAGTAGGATCTAGCCCAGAGATGGACAATCTCCCCCGAAAATAAAACTGAACCAGATCAGTCATGTTATTTGATAAAAGCCAAAAGGATTAAAAGCACTTCTTCAGTCTTCAGCCACACACTCACTCCCAGCACACGCAGAAGTTTCTGTCAACTGTTTGTACGGTGTCATGCGAGACCACTTTCTCTCTAAAGGCACTCTTCACTCTTATACCAAATAAACAAAAAACCCACCGCTACCATCAGTGATTCTGACTCACAGATGCCTCCTGTGTGTCAAAGCAGAACGGTGCTCAGAGGCACCCTTCCAGGCCATGGGGCAACAAGATGTTCCTCTAAGCCACTAACACGCAAACTCAGCTGTGTGGCACTGACTTGATTCCAATTCATAGTGACCCGTTTAGGACCGAATAGAACTTCCCCTGTGGGTTTCTGAGACTGTAGCTCTTTCCGGAAGTAAAAAGCCTCATCTTTCTCCTGAGGAGCAGCTGGTGGTTTCAAACGATTGGCCTTGCAGTTAACAGTCCAATTCGTAACCACGGCACTATAGTAACTAGTATTGGCTTAGTGAACTCTGGTACCTGCGGTCTCTTTTGCAAGCATGAACTCTGTCAGTGCAGTACCGATGTGACCACACACTGCTGTGGGGTTGATTGTGACTCGGGGTGACCCACTGGGACAGAACAGGCCTGCTCCATAGTTTCTAAGACTGTAGATCTTTCCAGAAGCAGACTGTCTCCTCATTCCCTGATGGAGGAATGACCTTCCGGTGTGGGGTTCACAGCTCAGCACTACCCACTGTCCCACCAAGACTCCTTATAAGCAGCCGAGTGTTTTGTATAGACAATGCATGAGCACATGGATATGATTGTGTTCCAATAAAAGTCTATAAAAGTAAGCCATGACAGGATGTAGACACACACACACACACACACACCATCAAGTGGGATCCAGCTCATAGTCATCCTGTAGGACAAACTGCTTCCTTATGGTTTCAAAGTCTTTACACCTTCACAGGAGCGAACAGCTTCATCTTGTGCACACGAAGCAGATGGTGCATTTGGCCAGTAGCCCAACGCCTAACCTACAATACCATCCTTAGGCAGGAGTTTACAATAACCAGTTCCAGGCCACGAACCCACAGCCACTTACGTGTTGTAGAAAGTAGAAAACGAGCCCTGGTGGTTGGTAGTGGGTTATGCCTTGGGTTGCTAATCACTGGGTCAGCAGTTCAGACTGCAGAAGAACGCTGATGCTTTCTACTTCCGTCAAATGACCTTCTCAGGAACCTACAGGGGCAGTTCTGTCCGGTCCAGTAAGGTCCCTCTGAGTCCGCATCAACTCATCGTTTGGATTTTGTCGGTTTATGAAGATTCAACTCTAAACCGAGTTCAAATACGGGAAATAACACAAGACAGCAGAGAAGGACTTATGAAGCTGGGAGCGTCGTCGGAACTGTTGCCTGCCCTCAAGCGCACTCCCGCGCAAGGCAGAGGAGCGCTGGCCGAGTGCGCAAGGCTGCGGGACCCTGCAGAAAGGACTCTCTTCAGACTCGCCAGGCCGCGCTGTGGGTTTGGAAGGCGTGCTCACCGTTAGTACCACGCAGGGATTCCTTCCACTGGAGGGAGCTAAAGGCGTCTCACTAGCTGCCCGAAAATCAGACAACTGGAACCACCTGGGGTGGGGCTGTGGAAGGAGATGCACCTTGATCTTTCAGGAGACACACTCCCAGTCCTCTTAATTAAGGTCACTCACATGGGATTTGGGAGACGTGAGCAACCTGTGACAGCCAGCAGCCAGCCTCCACCTCCACCCCACCCCCACCCACCCCACCAGCGCCCCCTCCCCCCATGCTGCAAAATAACAGCCTGCCCGACCATATTTTAAATGATTCATCTCATTGCTTCGTTCAAAACCTAAAAGGGGGGAAGGGAAACAAGAGAAAAGAAAGCATTCCTATTTCCCATTGGAAGTAATCACAGCTTTATATCCCTGGGTGTTTACATAAAGAGAGCTGTTTGTTTAGAATCCTTGCTGATAGGGGCCCCACACGCTCATAACTTATTATAGATTCTCTTTCCGTTTTGTCTTTATTTGGGGGGAGGGGAGATTATGTATATTTTATGATAACCCAAAATGACTTATACATAAAAAATACAGACTTTAAAGATAAAAAGGATTAGTCCCAGGTAATGCATTTTCCATGAGTGGCTATAGGGCTCTCCGTGGCAAGAGGTAGCAGCTGCATACAAATGAATTGATAAAAGTTTGAAGCTGTGGTTGCGTAGCAAGGCTCATGCTTTGCTGGAGATGATTCTTAAAGTTACAATAAATCAGACAGACAGTGTCGGCCTTTGAGGATAAACCTGTGATGGCTTGTTGTGCCTCTCTGAATCGCCTCAGAGGCCCGGGGACTAAAAAGTGTCTAGATGTCACATTAAATCTACCGGGAGGATGGAGCGCTTCAAAGAGGAATGCAATCAGATCTGATGGAAAATACATTTTCTGAAAGCTACTGACAAAAAAGTAATCTTTGATGTGGATGTTGAATAACAATGATATTGTCTTTCCTGACATTTTTCATTATTGCCATCTTATACAGCCTACTCCATGTATTAAAGCAATATTAACTGTTTGACAGGGACAAATCCTCCAACTATCACATAAGCAATTGTTTCTGAATCGTCCTAGCCTGCTGCCTGTAAAACCTGTCCCAATAACTGCTTTTAAATATGATCATCACCTCTTTCCCCTGACTAGCTAGACAGTGTGTGAGCTCCAGCGTAGTTCAGTGGAGTCTGGGGAATATTAAAAATGGTTAGGTGGTTATGAGGTGTCATTTGATTATAGGAAAGGCGCAGGAGTGTTTTTTGAAGGTGAGTTTTAATGAGAGAGGTCTATAAAAGTTAGTCCTTATCATTCCCCGCCTTCGGTACACATTGATATCAAGTAGGCAGGAGCGGATCTAGGAGCTGCTGCAATTCTTGTGCTCAGAGGGAGACATAAAGGCATGTACAGAGATCTTTGTTATTTATGCAGTGAAATAAAGCAATCTGTGACTGTGCGAGAGCCTATAAAATAGCCGAACATTAAATCCCCCAGTGTGCTTCCGGAAAGAAACCCAAGCAGACCTGAGAGGCATCTGTCACTCTCAAAGCTCAGGACACCCCCTGGGGGTGGAGGTCACCACCTCCCACTGTAAATATGTGTGGTGGCATCGTAGGTATTTGTGAGGCTGACAATCTCTAATTTTCTGGTGACCTTGAGTTTCTTGAGCAATGGGGAGGAGGTTCTTTAAAAGAATGGCTGGGTTTCTTTTTCTCTCCCACAAAAATGGGGCTAATGGCACCCCAGAGTAAAAGATGGAAAACTACAACCCCACAATTCACCAGCACAAAGCCATTCCAACCTGTGTTGTAGGCTCACCAAAGTTATCATTTGCGGCCAAGATACCTAGGGGGGAGGGGTTGAAGTATATTCTTTGCTTACCTTAGTATTATTTCCCCCACAGTCCCTAGGGAGTCCAGCTCTCACCTGCTTGAACAATCCCCTAGCTCTCTTTGATGTGTGCTGTGGAAGTCTCAATCAAAGTCGCCTTCTCTGCTGGGATCTCGAATGAGCTCGGCCTCCTTTCTAAGACTTCAAATCAGGCAGGCTATGGTGAATAAAATGACACTCCAAGAAGAAGAAGGAAAGTCATCTAAGACAAGGCATTGCCACTAGGGATTTTGTGTGACCGTGGGCCAGCTTCTTAACCTGTCCAGGCTGTAGAACAAAGGCCGGTCCAGGTTCTTCTATAAGGGCTGGTGATTAAATCGCTGCGGCTTAGTGGGCTGTGATGTGGTGGCAGTGTTGATCCCGTTGTGTGTCGTAGTACAAAACAAAAGTGCAGAAATGAATGGCAGGGCTCTGTCCCAATGAAACGTTAATTATAACACCAGCTGGTGAACAGGATTCGGCCTCAGGGCCATAGTTTGCTCTACATCCCTTCTCTTTGATGGTCAGACCAGTGTGGGCTGAGATGTAGCTTCTTTCACTACTGAACAAGTTAAATTAGCTTACATATGCGATGATGCTTTAATTTCAGAAAGGAAAAAGTAAGAGAAAAATTAAACCTGGACGTGATCGTGACTCTCCAGGAGTCACTTGGTGAATATATTTATCTTCTCTTTTTAGAAATAACAAGCCAAATCACTGAAGCGGCAACACTCTATCAACCTATTCTGGGTTTGTTTAACTGGGAATTTTAAGATTTCTCACAGCAATCTCCTAAAATCCATTACAACTCTGGAAATATTTTTTATATAAAAATATAAATTATATCGGGAACCAGTGGAGAGGTCTGGGAGGCCGGCCCCAGCACCATAAATTAAGTGGATTCCTGCCCCTCCCCCGAAAAGAATTTGTTCCAAAGGACGGCGTTGACTCTGCAGCTCCGGGAGATGAACATATCTGATCAGAGCACACGGGAGAAGATGAAGGGGCAGGAGGAGAGAGTGGAGCACAGCCTGGCCCACCAGGCCGTGAGGATGATGTTCCTGAGTAGAGCAGCCAGTCCACAGAGAGAACAACATGGCTGGCCCCACTATGAGAAATGATGCCAATCAGTGACTAAGGGCGATACAGGGGACAGCACCAGAGACACAGTGTGGGAATTGCACCTGACCTGATCCCACCACATCGAGGCAAATCACTGGGGGGGGTGCAGCGAAACAGCAAGGGAATGGAGTGGCAAGGTCCCCAGGGAATGCTGAAAGTGGACTTTGGGGCCAGGGCGCGGTGCCCCAACAGACTGGACTGGAAAACGCTCCTAAGGGCCAGCAAACGATCCCTGAACTAACTACAAGCTTTTCTCTTGTGAAAAAAAATATATATATATTATGTATATATTTTGTACATAGTTGGGGGAGGGAGGCAGGTAAAGGAGATATAGATCTGTACAGTCCTTTATGTAGCTAAATTGTTTAAGACAGTTTCTAATTAGACATGGAAAGTTGCCCTTGGTCAAGTCTTTTTTAATTCTATACCAAGCTTCCTAATAATGAAAATATAAAATGAATAAAGATTCCATTGTCCTAAAGGAAGGGTTCACCAGCGATGTGAGACCTAGAACTTCCTTCTGATGAGCCAGGAGCCAAGTACAAGAAAAATAACAATGCAAATGGAAGCTAAAAGAAAGTTTGATGCCTTTGAACTTGATATGGGCCAGGAATATTGACTATGGCATGGATTGGCAAAAGAACAATCCAATCAGTCTTAGAATACAGCACTCGTGGTCCTTAGAAGTGAACATGATAAAAGTAAGACCTATTTACTTCAGACACATCATCAAGAAAGACCAGTGGGTAGAGAAGGAAATTATGTTTGGCAACGTAGAGGACTAACAAAGATGAACGAAATTCTCAAAGAGATGGATTAGCACCATAGCCACCACAATGACTTAAATATACCAACAATCATGAAGAGGGCAGAGGACTAGGAAATATTTTATTCTGCTATACTCGTGTGTGAGGCAATAGCAACTAACAATGATCAGTCAGGACAGGCAAAGTTACGCTGCAACAATAAGTAATCTGAATTTCTTCATGGTTTAAAAGAAAGGGGTTGGCAGAGACTGAGGGGAGTGCTAAACTGACATCTTGGATCATGCTCTCAAGAATCCCAGAAGACAGAGGAACACCATGAAGAACATTGAATGGGTTCTTTGCAAAGAGTTTCTCGGTGGGAAGAATTTAGGCCCCATCCTCTTTGTTGCTGTCATGTATCTAACTATGCGGAGAACTCTCTATTAAGTTGCAATGGTACCCCGCTGAAAGGGAACAGAAAACCTCAAAGAGATTCACCATGAAGAAAGGAAATTCAGAACTCCATTCCAAAGGCAAACAGATCATGAGAAAGGGCCAGTTCTGAGGCAATATGGGTTTGGAATTCTTTCTAAGCTCAGGTCCCAAATTCAAGTCTCAGCTACGGAAAGTGTCAAGGAGGACAGCCCACCTGGGATGTCTCTGAGGCCTGGAAAGAAACTGGACTTGCCTAGGCTTCAGGGACAAGACACAGCTGTCAGTACAGACCCAATTTTCAGTAGTAACTATTCCATCAAAGGAACAGAACATGAGAGGCCAAGATCCTGGTCTGCTTGTCGTCTGGTCAGATTCTCAGCGTCAGCGCCTCTCTCCACCTAGGGGATAAAAGCAGGATTGACTAAGTTGGCTCCTATGACTTTTGGCAGTCTAGGGTAGGGCTCAAAAATGAGATTAGAGACATGAGTGTGAATTGATCACAGCTTAGATTGGTGAAAAGCCATACTAATTGCTCTTGGTTGGCTTGTGTATTACAGTGTGAGCTAGCACTACGAAGAAACCCCTCCCTTCCACTAAACATGTGATATTGGCTTTTACCCACTACCCAACCCACGGTGCACCCCCCAAAAAAACACATGCACGCCCACACACACACATTGCCAACAAGTCAATTCCAACTCACTGTAATCCTGTAATCGATATACTATGTAGAACTGAGCTCCTTAACGTTGTTTTGGCTGTCTTCTTAACAGGAGTTTACCAGGCCTTTCTTCTGTGTCACTACTACATCAGTTCAAACCACCAACCTCTCTATTAGCACCCTAGGGCAGCCCGTTTTCACCACCCACGAGCTTCTTATAACCCATACTTAGTGAAAATTTAAAGAACTATTTTGAACAAGTGGGAGGGAGAAGAGATGGTTTCTGCCACTTAAACACTAAATTTATAGAATAAAAAGATTTGGAAGTGGCTCGCAGAGATACAAATAAATATGTGCATTCCAGTATACACTGTGGCATCGCTCACAGTGACCCAAGGTGGACACGGCCCAAATGTCCATCAACAGATGAGCAAAATGTGGGCTTTATGCACAGTGAAACATAGCTCTGCCAACATGCCTATCAAGAGCCCCGAGGCGGCCATCCCAGTCCATCAGCCACTCCTCAGACTAAAAACGAGGCTGTCTGGCCCTGTAAAGATTGACAGGCTTGGGATTAAAAGAAAAACAATCATGGAAAGACAAAATTGAAAAAGAAAGAAAGAAAAAAAAACCTATTTACCGTCTCAGAATCTCTAAATAGGGTCAGAATTGTCTCCATGGCAGTGGGTTTGGTTTTGACTTTGTAGAATATGTGATATATGCTATGTACCTACCTGCCACACATGTACACATACTATGTAATCCATGAGACATGCTGTACCTATACCTGCCATACATGTCCAAACTGTGTAATACATGGTGCATGCTGTACATATACATGCCATACAAGTACACATATCATGTGATACATGATGCGTGTTGTGCTAGGTAGGTTTATTGTGCCAACATGGCCAATGAACACATATGGGATTAATTGAAGAGCGGAGAAATAAATGGCTCGGCAAGCCTTACCTTTCTTGTCTCTTGCTCTTTGATCACAGGACCAGTGTGCAGCTGCCTGGCTTGTTCTTTGCCTCAATTTGCAAGCTACACTACCTTTGGGACACCTAACCCACGGGCTGTGTCACTGTAGTTTGAGGTTCCTTCAAGAACTGCTTTGCCACGCTACTGGAGTATACATTGCTTGAGCTGGGGACTGTCGGACCCTGTCATCTGGCTGACTGTTGATGACGGACCTTGTTGTTTGCTGCCTGTGCCCAGATAACCTGAATTGCTCTATAGAGGACTACCCGGTGGGCCTCAAGACTTGAAGGACTGCCAGTGTCTCACAACTGTCTCACGAGAGTGAGTGGCGCTGAGCCATTTGTACTGCTCTATAGATTAATTGGCTGTTTATTTCTTGTGTTTTATATATATAAATATATATATATATAAATCATAAGTGTCCTGGGTTTGTTTCTTTAGAGAACCCTGTCTATCACACATGTTACACATATACTTGCCACGTGTGCACACATACTATGTGATACATGATATTTGCTATACATATATCTGCCATGCATGTGCATACTATGTAATGCCTGATGCATGCTATACATGTACTGATATGAATGTACACATACTATGTGATGCATGATGCATGTTATACATACTAGGGGGTGCAAAGGAAACTAAAATAGTTTTCAAAGATATGCATTTAAATAGTTTTATTATAAAAACCTTATTACCTTAAAAATACTCTCCATTACACTTAATACATTTGTCAAATCTGCGGATTCCATTCTTGGAAACATTTTTCAAACTCATTGGTTTCGATCGTTGACAGCACCTACCTCATTTTTTCCTTCACATCTTCTACATCATCAAATCTCTGTCCTTTCATGTCCCTGTTCATTTGCAGAACAAAAAGAAGTCATACGGAGAAGTTCGGTACATGGGGCAAAAGAGGCATGTTGTTTTTTGCCAAAAACTGGAGCACTGAGATGGCTGTGTGAGCAGGTGCATTGTCATGGTGGCAAAACCAGTCCCCTGTCTGCCATACGTCAGACCTTTCCTTTTTGTCTCACACTATTACACATCTTTTCAGAACCTCTAAGTAGAAAGTCTGATTAACAGTCTAACCTGGTGGAATGAACTCCAAATGCACCATGAGTCGGCGTTTTCGTCCATTTGGGAAGTTGACAGGTGTCCAGAAGGAGGTATGTCATTAATTAACATTTCACCTTTTTTGAAATGAGAAAACCACTCATACACTTGAGTTTTTCCCATAGCGCTGTCCTTGTACACTGTGTTCAACATCACAACAGTTTCTGCAGCATTTTTCCTGAGCAGGAAACAAAATTTCACAGCCAGACGCTATTTTCTTAAATCAGTCATCACAAAAATGAGATTTGAGTGAAACTGCTTTTATGAAAAAATTCACTGTGACCAGAGGGAAGCTTCCCAGGCAATGGCAGAGGGTGCACGAACTCAAAGTGGGTTGCTCTAGGCTGGCCTCGCTGGGAAAATGCATACTGGGAAAGTTCCACTCCCACCAGCACAAATCCGGGGTTTGGGGGGGTA
This sequence comes from Tenrec ecaudatus, assembly GCF_050624435.1. Taxonomy (NCBI): domain Eukaryota; kingdom Metazoa; phylum Chordata; class Mammalia; order Afrosoricida; family Tenrecidae; genus Tenrec; species Tenrec ecaudatus. The sequence continues at coordinate 93,672,089 of NC_134534.1, read as the reverse complement.
CGCCCTTGTATGCTTGTCATATATGTACACATACTGTGTAATGTGTGATATGTATTATACATATACCTACCATACATGTACATAGTGTAGAGTGCATGGTGCATGCTATAACTATATGTGACATACATGTACACATGCTATGTGATATGTGATCCATGCTATGACATACATGAACCTTGAAGAGATTGTGAAATCAGTTAAATAAATCAGGCATGAAAGAACAGGTGTATGAGCCCCCTTACATGCAATGTCTAGAATAGGCCAATACACATAGACAAGAGCAGATCTGATCAGACCACCAAAAAGCGCAGTGGTGACAGTGTCAATGGTTGCAGAGCCTTGTGAATGGCATTAATGTCACTGATGTGTATACTTAAAATGGCACATCTCATGTCACATGTATTTTCCCACCAGTAAACCATAGTCAAGCAGGGTGGAGAATGAGAGAGGAAGAGGAGGAGGAGAGTGCTCAAAGTTACGATGGCAGTGCCATCTCAAGCCCTTTGGAAAGGTTACTATTTCTTATCGCTAACTCCCTGTGCATCTGTAGCTTTGTTATTTCACAGATGGAAGAGGACAAACATGTCACTTGTGAACATCTGCCTAAAGTTCATCTCTGCCCTCTTCACACACTGGTCCCCTGATGCACTTCTTCAGAGACCCTCAAAGAAGCTTATGCCACTTTCAACCTTCCCACACCCACTCCCCACTGCAGCCATAGACCCATCTGGATTTCACATCCATGCCTGAGTTTCAAAACCAAGCAACCTGACCATCCTAGACCTCTTTGAAATCTCCCTGAGGATGTGTGTGCAAGCTGCCTGGTTCCCCTGAGTTTCCTGTGTGCCAAGCCCGGACCTGCAAGGCTGAGGCCTGGACTCTCTCTGGGTCTGACTCTCCCTGAAGATGTGGAGGAAACCTCCCCCTCCACTTTGCACAACATATACCCTAGAAAACTGAGACAACATTGTGATTCCTCCGACTTTAAAAACAAGTCCCAAACCTAACCTCTTCCCTGATTATATATCCCATCCCTACCTCCCTCTGTTCCAGAAAGCTCCAAATAAAGTGGAAAACAGCATTGCCCTGTGAAACATGGCCTCACCCGTGCTTTGTTCATTCGAGTTAAAACTGGCTACCTGCTACAGATTGAATTGTGCCTGCCCCCCCCAAAAAAAAAATAAACATAAGTTCTATGAACCCTGACATCTATGCCTATGGCTATCATCCCATTTGAGCATAAGTCACATCATAAGATCCCCAATATACTTGGCCTACTGTCCTCTGTACAAAAAAAAAATTATGCAGCTAAACTTTTGTACTATAAAATCAAAATGTTGTGCTAGGGCCATCATCCAGATTAAGTGTAGACAACTGCTTTTGCAGCTCACCTGGGTCAGCCAGAGCTCCCTCCGCCCCAAACCCAAACCAAACCCACTGCCATCTAGCCAAAGCCAGCCCTAGGCAGCCTACAGAACAGGTCAAAGCTGCCCCTGGGTTTCTGAGACTGTAACCCTTGGTGGGAACAGAAAGTCCCGTCTTTCTCGCATGGAGTGGATGGTGGTCTTGAACTGATGGCTTTGCAGTTAGCAGCCCAACAGGTAACCACCATGTCACGGGGGCTCCCCCGCCCCGTCGGTTATGGTCCACTTTGGGAAACACTGAGTTGCATTGTTCTGTTAATAAAATAGATGAGCCTATTCTTTGAATCAATCTCTTTTGAAATATAACAGAGATTAAAGAGGCAGATGACTGAGCAGAGGTGGAAGGAAGTAAATGTCAAGAGGCTTGCAGATTTCCAAGGAACGAGGGAGCAGGATCTGCAGAGACACAGCTCGTTCTCCAGAGTGAACCGTGAGAAAAGGCTTTTTCATAGGGCCAGTGCCCTAAAGCTGGACTGACAGCCACTCAAACCATGAGAAAATGGGTTTCTCTTTGTTAAGCCACCCACAGGTGGTTTTATATAACTAAGACATCAATTTTCACAGATCCATCTATCAGAGGAGGAACATTTATTGATCAATTAATCTCAAGTATCCAAATCATTGCCATTGGGGAAATGCCATGGAAATGCAAGGCTAACAGCTGTGGCAATCTAGTTCCAACTGTTCTTGATATAAAACAGTACAGAGCACATTTCTGCTCCTGAAAGTAAGGGAAACCGGTATAAGAGGAGAGAATATTTTGTGCGAAAGCAAAAGCAAGAAGACTTGTACGTGAATGAGAATCATCAGCGGTCCAATAGCAGCAGCTGTATTACCAGCAATCTCGGTCCTCCAGCTTTGGCTAGCCTCCTCCTGTAACGCTTATGGGTCACAGCAGCGCATTGTCTGACTCATTTGCTCATTGGGGCCTGTTATCAAGAGACAGCTACTGTGGAAGGAGGACATGATGTTTTGTGAAGTGGAAGGCCAGCAGGAGAGATCATTGGGCAGCTAGTTCGCCAGAGCCACCACAACCCTGCATTCAGACACGCTGGCCTTTGTGAGACAGACGCAGGACTGGACAATGTTTCCTTCCAGTGTACACGGGGTCATCACCAGAAGCAGGTATAGAGTCAGTGGCAGCCGTCTATCGAAATTACACGAAAGAGAAGGTAGAAATGGGTGTGTTGGGGTTTTCTCTCTCTCTCTTAGAAGAGGAAAGAGAAAAGAGTAGACTTTTGGGGGACATCTACTGCACCTCTAAGCAGCCCTGGTGGTGTAGTGGCTTCTAACCACAAGGTCAGCAGTTTGAATCCACCTACCACTCCTCAGGAGAAAGACAGGGCTTTCTGCTCCTATAAAGGGACAGTTCTACCCTGTCCATGTCCTATACGGTCTACCCGATGGCAGTGAGTTTCGGCTGATGGATGTTTACAAACGTTTCCTCCTTGAATTCTTTGATCATAGGAGGCAAGCACCACTGGCCTTGGTGTTTAGACTCAGAAACTCAACGTTGTAAAGACAATAAGGCACTTATCCAAAGCACTCAACTATGCAGAGAGAAATTTGAAATCCAAGCCTATGATTCTGTACACACACGTCTCCAAGACTGTCCCTGGCCACGCTGTCTTGAAAAGGAGCTCGTGCTTATCTGCAGCAAGCAATTAGAAAAGAGCCTAAAAGCACAGAGCAGATCTGATGATTTTTGCTGGGTGACATCCGTTTGCCACTCTTCTGGTAAAACAGAAGCCAGAACGGCTTTCTCCTACCCGTTTCAGTGAAGTCATTTTAAAAGAGAAAAAAGAGACAGAGAGAATTATGATCCCGGCCAGCCATTGACCTCCCAGAAGTCCTGAAGTCCACCAGCCACAGGGTGAGCTTCAGAAGCAGCTGGGCCCACCTGTTCAAAGGAAGGAGAGCTGCGCTCCAGGTGCTGGCTTCCATGTCAGGCAGCTGTTCCCACATGCTAGCAAAGACGGCCCCCAGCAGTTACAGCATGTCCTACAAGAATAGCCACCCCAGCAGATCAAACAAGTCAATAGCTCAGCCTCTTTGAGTTAGTTTATTGTGCCAACCTGGCTGATAAACACACGTGGGGTTAATTGAAGGGCGGAGGGATAAATGGCTCCTTGAGCCTCGCCTTTCAAGTTCTCAGGTCTCTTGCTTTGTGGTGGTTGCACCAGGGTGCAGCAGTCTTAGCAGTTTCCTGCTTCAGCTGGCAAGGCTCACTTCCTGCAAGACATCCCCAAGGAGAAGCCTCATGGACCTAACCTGATGCAGCCTGGGTGCTGGAGCACCCGTGTGGAGACCCCTGCCAACGCTGAGATGCTCACACATTCACTGACTCAGCTATCTTCCTGCAGTCAGCATTCTTATGTCTGCTTTGTGAGATGGAGGAGAACTTTGTGGATTGGTGTTGGACATATGGGTTGGACTTGTGGGTTGGGCAGCACTGGGTTGGGATGTTTTCTTGATGCGCACTTAACCTTTAGATAAAACTCTCTCTTATACAAGAGTCGCTGTGGATTTGTTTCTCTAAAGTACCCAGACTAACACACTCTTCTGCTCCCATGTCAGCCTTGTGGTCAGGTGCCGTCGTGTTGGCGGGGATGCATAGGAACCGCATGGGACACACTGCCAGGGCCTCACAGGGTTTCTAGACCGCAGTCTCTAGAGGCGCCAAGCGCCAGCTCTTTCTCCCGCGGAGCCGCTCAGCGGGTTCAAACTGCCAGCCTCTTAGTTAGCGACTGAGCGGTTAGCGTCAGGGTTCCTTTCAGCTCCAACGGAAGTGCTGGGATGAGTTTTATTTAACCCTTTTTGGTCAGGACGTCCTCCGTACACTCAGCAGCGTTGCCAGATAAAATAGAGAAGGCCCGGTTAAATTGGAATTTCAGATGAGCGGTAGACACCTCTTTGGTGTAAGCATGTCCCATGCGATTGAGATATGCTTAGGCTAGACCAGATACATGTAATGATTTTTATAAAATGTAGGTTTCAGCAGGAACTCTTTTGATTTGTCTTGTTGGGTTTGGAGGAGCTTTGGGGGAGGGGGCTTTAATTCAGGGAACCTGGGGTGTCATTATCATTCTGGCCAGAAGAGTGAGACCCTCAGAATGTCGGGGTTAGGCTTCACCACACCCCACAGCAAGAAAGTAGGGGCCAGTTCAACTAAGTGACAAGGACAGCGAGGGCAAGAAGAGCAGCTCCCAAAGGAACACGAGTTACCCCTCCCAGGAGAGGGCCAATGGCTGGGTGGGCACCAGCCTCGACGTGGGGTCGTCTAGGGAGCAGGAGCCCAGGGCCAAGGCCGGCTAGCAGGGAAAGAGAACGCCTGAGCCGAGTCCGTCCCCACCTGCCAAGTCTGTGTTTTTACCCACACACATTTTGCCAGATTGCAGTTAAAAAAAAAAAACCAACAACAACAGCTGTGGAAACTGACAGTTTACAGTGGTGATAAATCGCATTAGCAAAGTATTTCGCTTCCAGTCCTATTTGACTCAGAAACAAGAGTCCTCCCGAACAAAGGAAGGGCCACTTGGCTTTGTGGAGCTCAGTGCTCTCGCTGTCTGCGCTGCACGAGGTCTGCGTCCAGGAGGCTCTGGGCGCCTTGGGAAGAAGGCTGGGGGTAAATCTGGGCACACGCACGCTGACCCCCGCCTCCCCACCCCAAACTGTAACGCACCTTTACTTAGATTTGGGGAGGTATTGGTTGATATCTGAAATGCATACTGGGTCTGGGATTTACCCCTAAGCTCCCCTTCGTGCGTCCTGAGATGGTCATTGAAACCGCCGTGGGGTAGGGGTGAGGGGCGCCCACCTGTCGCACCCCATCTGGCAAGGGGCCTCTGGACTGTTGTCCCTTTCTCTGTTCAGTTCATCTCCCCCTGTAGCAGTTGAGAGGCCTGTGCTAGCCAGCAGAATCTTTGTCCTGAGTCTGGAAAACCACTTGCCCAAAACGAATGACCCCTTGTACTGGGGTCAGCACCCTCACCCGACCCCCAGTCGACCCTCCCCCTTCCTCCCTCCCAAAGAAATCACCTCCCTGCCTCCAAATTCCCCATTTCAGCTTGGTTTGGTTTTTTTTAAGCAGATCTTTTGACGCTGCCCGTGAGTCATTTCAGACTAATTAGGTGATGGCTTTATTTTACAGTAGCAGTGGGGGCGGGGGGAGGGGAATGAAATGGCATCGCTCCTATTCTTGCTGGAAAAAATTGATTACGCCCATTGTTACTGGAGATCTGAGTTCCCCACCCCCCAATCAAGCACATTAGCAGCAGCTCGGTTCATTTTCCCAGCATTCACTCCTGAGCAGCGCCAGGGCACGGCAGCGCCTTGGAATGCGGCTCAGAGCTGGGTGGTCAGTACAATTGTTTGGGGCTGATTGCGCCAACAATGCGAGGAGACGGCTGTCTCCCAAAAGGCGAGCGGCACTTGCCTTCAGCCACTGCGGAGCCGCGGCGAGCTGCCTGCGGACCGGATCCGCGGGAAGACAGACACCGCCATCTCGTGGGCACGGCAACGAACTGCAAGACGTCTGTCCCCCGCGTCTGCGTCCGGCCCCAGAGAACGCAGTCTCACTTCTAGGGTGAGTTACGAAAAGGAGGGCATGTGCTTTAGGATCGCTGCGAGTGCCGAAACGGGTGGTTCAAGGGCAAGTGCAACTCGTTGCTGGCGTGACGCTCTTCGATGGGCAGCTCTCCTCGGTGCTGATTTTCCGGTCCAAGACAAGCCTGCCATTGTCTGAGCAAGTGAAACTCATGGTGAAATCCTCCAGCACCCTACGTCCCCGGGCTGATGGCGGTCGCACCTTTATCCCAGTTGCCTTTCCACCGCCGCCAGGCCCCACACCTCACCCAGAACTCAAGTCGAGTTCTCAAGTACACAAGGCAGAGATACGGATGCAAAGGCCAGTCTGCTCAGACCAGGGCACCCCCCACTTGGGTGCAACAAGCTCTGAGGACTTCTAGCTGGTGTTGAAGCAGACACCCGCTCTCCAACCTTGAAAACAGGAGTTTCCCATGCACCGTACCTATGCAAAATGCATATCCCTCTCGATTTTAAAACAGGACGTCCAGGTTCCGTGGGGTTTGTGAACAGCAGACGAACCCGGGAAGAGAACAAATAAGCTTCCAATATGGGAGGGCTTCTCCCTCAGGAGACGTTGGGCAGCGTTTAGAGACATTTGGGGTTGATACAACTCCGGGGTTGCCAAATACCCTGCAATACACAGGGCAGCCCCACACAACAAACAACTGTCCAGCCCCAACCAGTGGAGTGGAGAATGAGGAAGCCTGGTTTGGAGTGCTTTCCACGGGGTTAGGGACACACTGAGGGTCCTCGGAGAAGCCACTCGGCAAGACCATGGATAATCTATGCTCTCCCACGTCAGTGTTGACCGCCCTTTCTGTTCTTTTAGATGCTTCCTTTGAAAGCATAATTTAGCGCTTGCTCTGTGTCTCTCCTCACACACACCCCTCCCCTACCCCGTGCTTCTAGGAAGAGAAAGGATTGGGAGAGGGAGGGGGAAGCCACAGAAGCGGAGGACTAGAAGCATGACCTGCTTCTCCTGGTGACGCTCAGGCACAGTCCTCTCTCAGATGTGCTTTGTGACCGAGCAGGGTACAATTAAAAGCACAATAATTTGCTTGTTATTCAAGTCAGGCATTAGTCCTGGTAATGGCGTGCTTGGTAGAGAGATGGATTTCCTTGTTAGGAGCTAAGCAGGATTAGCTGAATTCTCCATGGAGAAATCTTGATTTGTTCAAGGTCTTTCATGTTTTCTGCAGAGAAGGGATTATGTCTTCTTAAAGAGGGGCCTTGCTTAAAAAGCTACAAAGTATAAGAAAAGGATTTAGGGCAGAGGGGCTTGTGGTTAAGTAGCTGAGGGGTAGAGGGAATTTTCGAGCAAAGGATTATTTAAAGCCATAAAGTTCAAAAAATAATTGGTTTAGCGCTACTGGGTCAGTGCCGGCGAGCACGCTGCAAAGGCAGTTAAGCATGAGCTAATGTTCATTTTCCTTTGACTGATTAGTGGCTGCATCCAGGAACGAGAGGGGAAGACAACATGCCCCTTTCTGTGGCAGTTGGGAAATGTGTTGGCTTGGGCTTCATTACCCTCGAGGCACATGTATTTGGTGGGACGGAAAGTTTGCAGCCATCACAAAGACCGTATTAGTTAAAATGCAAGAAGGCCCTTCCCTCATAACCGAGCAGCATCAGCTCTGCTAGCCCAGAAACAACCGGTAGTTTTAACTCCATTGATATGAATTAGCCGTAAGGACTCCCAAAACTCACCACCGTGGGATCGATGCCGACTCATAGCAAGCTTAGAGGGCAGAGGCTGGAAGTGGAGGTGGAATTCCAAGACTGTAACTCTTCAGAGGAGGAGAAAGCCTCATCTTTCTCCCACAGAGGGGCCAAGGGCTAGAAGCTGAACTTGTAACCACATCTCCCACAGCCAGAAGGACATGGGGTGTAAAATCTTGAATTCACCAGTGACCCTTATAAGTCTATGTCAGCATGTCTCTCAACAGGGGATCCCCCCCCCCAACCCAGGGACCTTTGGCAATATCTGGGGGGCCCAGAGTAGCACAATTGTTTAAGTGCTTAGCTACTTACCACAAGGTTGGAGCTGCTAATCCACTCAGAGGTGCTGGCAAAGAAAGGCTTGGTGAGACAGACCTACTTTCAAAAGATCACAGACATTTACAATCCAATTGAGAGCAGCTCTACTCTAAAACATTCCAGGTCACCATGAGTCAAAACCAAGTCTGTAGTAACTGGAGACACTTTTGGTTGTAATAACTGGGAAGGTACTACTGACATCTGGTAGGTAGAGGTTAGAGAAAAATGCAAAGACCTACAATGCACGGGGAAGTCCCCGCAGCAAAAAATTGCTATTGAACACAGAATGTCAGGGGGACTGAGGTGAAGAAACACTGGTCTGTTAATGTTAGGCACCAAAAGTAGGCTCCAACTCACTGGCCCTGTGCACACTCGAAGAAGCACGGCCCAGGATGTGGTGCCAGCTTCACAGTCATCTCTGTGGTTGAGCCAATTGTTGTAGCACTGGGTAAATCCTTCTCAAAGAGGGTCTTCCTCTTTTTTTTTTTTTTTTTTGGTTGACCTTCTGCTTTATTGTGCATTATATTCTTCTCCAGAAGCTGGTCCCTCCTGACAACATGTCCAAAATTCAATGATCAGTAAACTAGGAATGCTACTAGGATTGTGGCTTATGCATATATGGGTTTATTCCAAACAAAGCATGTTCAGTATGTGTCTGCAGGCAGTGATGGCTGCAGACTAGTTGTCTCAGTAAGATACTAGGGCTCAGAAGGATGCCGTCTGAAAAACATGCAACAAAAGGAATAATCTGCTGGGCTGCTTCAGGATCAACAGAATCAATAGACCATTGGCAGGCCTAACCAAGAAAAAAAGGAGCAAACATCAATAGCCAGGGTGAGGGATGAAATAGGGAAAATCACAATGGACCCCAGCAAGATTAAAAAGATAATCACAAAGTACTATGAAAGTCTGTACTCCAATGAATTCAACAATGTGGAAGACATGGACAAATACTTGGAAAAACAATCCCTCCCTAGATTATCACAGATAGAGGTCAAGAATCTCAGCAGACCCTTAGCAAAAGAAGAAATGGATACAGTTATCAAGAAATTACCAATGAAATAGCTATCAGACCTGAAAGCTTCAGAGAATTCTACCAAGCATTCAGGGAAGCGCTGACACCGATCCACTACAAATTTTTCCAGAGCATAGAAAAAGATGGCAAACCCTCAAACTCATTCTACAAAGCCAGTATAACTGTGATACCCAAACAGGGCAAGGATCCCACCAGAATAGACAATTATAGACCAATATCTCTAATGAACATAGACGTGAAAATCCTTAACAAAATATTGGCCAATAGATACAAAAGTATATAAAACATATCATGGTCAGGTGGGATTCATTCCAGGGATTCAGGGATGGTTTAACATCTGAAAATGCATCAATATTATCCATCCCATTGATAATAAAAAGGAAAGAATCACCTGACAATGTTTAAAGACACAGAAAAAGTATTTGACCACATCCAACACCAATTCCTAATTAAGACTCTCAAGAAAAAAGGAATGGAAGGGAAATTGCTCAAATTAATACAAGCTATCTACGTAAAACCAACAGCCAACATCATAGTCATTGGAGAAAAGATTAAAACAATCCAATGAAAAAGAGGACCAGTGAAGAAGGTTGATGGTGCCCGGCTATAGAGATAGTGTCTGGGGTCTTAAAGGCTTGAATGTAAGCAAGCGGCCATCTAGCCCAGAAGCAACAAAGCCCACATGGAAGCAGTACACCAACATGTGTGATCATGAATGGCCGAGGGGACCAGGTTTCAAGCAAAAAAGCAGTAGGAAAAAAATCATATCATTGTGAATGAGGGGAGCTCGTGATGGGGACCCAATGCCCATCTGTAGACAACTGGACATCCCTTGCAGAGGGGTAGTGAGGAGGAGATTAGTCACTTGGGGTTCAGTGTAGCAATAATGAAACTCAAAACCTTCCTCTAGTTCTTAAACGCTTCCTCCCCCAACTATCATGGTCCCAATTCTACCTTGCAAACCTGGTTAGACCAGAGGATGCACAGCAGTACAGATGGGAACTGGAAACACAGGGAATCCAAGACAGATGAACCCCTCAGGACCAGCGGTGAGAGTGGCGAAACCGGGAGGGAAGAGGGGATAGAAAGGGTGAACCGATCACAAGGATCTACATATAACCTCCTCTCTGGGGGATGGGCAACAGAAGAGTGGGTGAAGGGAGACGCTGGGCAGTGTAAGCTAAGATAAAATAATAACTTATAAATTATTAAGGGTTCATGAGGGAGGGGCAGGGGGGAAAGGAAAATGAGGAGCTGACTCCAGGAACCCAAGCAGAAAGCAAATTTTGAGAATGATGAGGGCAACAAATGTATAAGTGTGCTTTACACAATTGATGTATGTATGGATTGTGATAAGAGTTGTATGAGCTCCAATAAAATGATTTTTTTAATGAGCTGATGCCAGGACCTTAGGTAGAAAGAAAATGTCTTGAAAATGATGAGGGCAATGAATGTACAAATGTGCTTTACACAATGGATGGATGGATGGAGTGTGATAAGAGTTGTTTGAGCCCCTAATAAAACAATAAAAATTTTTTTAAAGAAAAAGAGGACCAAACAAGGATGCCCCTTGTCCCCACTTGCATTCAACGTTGTACTGGAGGTCCTAGTTAACAACATAAGGCAGCAGAAGGACATTAAAGGTATCCACCTGGGAGAGGAGAAGGTAAACCATTACTATTTGCAGGTATGATTCCCAAAAGCTCTACAACAGGAGTACTGGCAGTTATACAGGAATATGGTAGAGTGGCAGGTTACGAGATCAACAAACAGAAGTATATTAGTTTGCTATATTCGTCAGATAAGACCATGGAAGAGGAGATCAAAAAGGCAGTACCCTTCACAATAGCTGAGAACACGGACCCAATTACAGGAAACCAAGTGCGACTTCTACAAATAGAAGAATATCCCATGCTCTGGATCAGAAGACTCAATGCAGTAAAGATGTCAATCTTACCCAACGCACTGTATAAGTTTAACCTATCCCGATTCAAATTCCAACACCCTTCTTCAAAGCATTGGAAAAACTGACCAACCACCAATTTCATATGGAGAGAGAATAAGTCCAAAATTAGCAGAGAACTCCTCAAGAAGGACAAAGTCAAAGGACTCGCTTTATCAGACTTTACCACCTACCACACCACTGCAGTGGTCAAAACAGCATGGAATTTGAATGATGACAGATGCTCAGACCAATGGGAAAGAACAGAAAACCTAGAAATAAAACCATTAACCTATAGACAACTGAACTTCGACAAGGGCTCAAAAGCATTAAGTAGGAGGTGGTTGTTCTCTTTAACAAGTGGTGCTGGAAACAATGGATATCCTCCTGTAGAAAAATAAAACATGATGCTTACCTCACCCCATGCACAAGGACAAACTCCAGGTAGATCACAGAACTAGAAGTAAAACCCCAAACTATCAGGATCATCAATGAAGGAATCGGGACAAATCTAAGAGCCTTGGTTCAGGGAACATGTAGGCTAGCTGCAGTAGGGAAGGGTATGCACACAGGTGAACATGAAATCGACAAGTGGGATATACTAAGGATAAAAGCACCTGTGTGCATTGAAAGACTTCACCATGAGAGTAACAAGAGAATCCACAAACTGGGAGAGGATTTTTAGTAATAACACAACAGACAAAGGGCTTATTACTAAAATGTATAATACCTTCCTAGCCTGCAAAACAAGGAAAAGAGTTAAACCCCTGAGGAAGTGGGCAAAAGTCCTGAACAAAAGTTTCAATAGGGAGGAGACCCAAATGCTTAATAAACATATAAGAAAATTCTCCCTATCACTAGCCACCAGAGAAATGCAAATTTTAAAAATCATGAGATACCACCTAACACACTTGAGGAGATCCCAAATTGGAATGTCAGAGAGCAACAATGTAGGAAGGGATGTGGCAAGATAGGAACTCCACCCCTCCACCCCCTACCTCCCACCCCACTGCTGGTGGTCATATAGATATATACAGCCTCTATAGAAAGCTATTTGGTGACATTTAAAGCAAATGAAAATTGAGTTACCCTATGATCCAGCTATCCCTCTAATGGGCATACACCCAGATGAGGTGAGAAATAGACCATGGCCAGTTATCTGCATCCCTGTGTTTAATGCAGTGTAATTAACAATTGCAAAGAATTGAAAACAACCTAAATTTCCATCAGTAGAAGAGTGGATTAGAAAACTCTGGCACGTACACATAATGAAGTACCACACGTCACTAAAATACACTGATGATCACATGAAGCACATCATCTCACGGGAAGAGTTGGAGGAAATGATGCTAAGCGAAGTTAGTCAATCACAAAAGGACAAATACAACATGAGTCTTCTAAGGTAAGTATAATCAGCACAGTAGGTATAGAAGAAAAGCCACTTATCTCACACTCTATGGGTTGAGGTACAGGCAGTTTGGGACAGACAAAACCCAAGGAAGTATGTTATTCCAACACAAACAAGAAGGGAAGGTAGACGGAGAAAAAAGGCGAGGGAGACGATGTCACTGGGGGAGCAGGGCACTAAACCCCCCAGGGGAGAGTATTGATTATGTCTCCACAGTATTGGGAGTGTGCATACAGACCCCAGCACAGAGGACCAAACCTTGAGGGCAACGTAACCACTGGGACCACACCAAACCACTGGCAACGTAACCATGAGGAGCAACTTATGAGAAGAGTGGGCTACAGGGCTGCCCCCAATCAGAGCCAAACTGACCCCCTCCCTAGAAGTATGTGCTCCAGGGGACAACACTAAACCTACAGGTTGGGGAGAGGGAACAGCCTGCCGTGCCCACACGAAAGCAAACCAAGACAGGAAAAGCGAGAATGAGGGTCTAGACCCTGTATCAGCACACCAAGCCCGGAGGACAATGTCCCTGCACGGAGCTGCTAAGGCACAGAGCTGACAACAGCTGGAAACATGATGTCCCCTCACTGATACCTCGACAGAAGGCAATCTGTGGACACACAGTGGAGAGATAGTCTGGTCTGAACCACTCACAGTGGGTGAACCAAGGAGGGAACTTAACAGATTAGAAACGGGAGCAAAGCAAAGCCACAAAACCCTTAAAGAGTCCATAAAATAGACTTCAGGCTAGGAGGGGAAGCTCCTGGAATTCCCCCAGGACCAGTGGGGGAGATAGTCATAAATGTCAGTGAACAGACCTGGAATTATGTGTTTTTTTCTCTTTTGATTTTTTTTTCAATCTTTTGTTTTCTTTTTGTTTGGTCTATGTTATTGTTGGTTTGCCTACCTCTATAAGATAAGCATGGGAATCAAGCTCGAGGAGAAAGCAATGGGACCGACGGTTCCAGAGGGACATGGGGGAGAGGAGGCGGGAGGAAAGGAACAGTGAGCAAACAATGCCATAGACAGGGGAACAACTAGGGAGTTAAAATCAATGATGAGAAGGACGGAGAGATCCTGGGGGTGTTGGAGCAACAGCGATCTAGCTGAGAGGAATTACTAAGAGGCAGAAGAAGGGCAAACCTGATGATGGGGCAGGAGGAAGGTAAAAGGAAACAGGAAAGATCTAGGAAGCAAAGCTATGGATAGAGGTATAAGCATAGGTGTGTACATATGTAAATACATTAATTCATAAAAATAGAGGTATTGGCCTATGTACATATACTTACATGGCAATACATTGAGTTAGTGGATTGACTTTGGGCCTCTGCTCAAGCCCTGCCTCAATGCAAGAACACTTTGTTCTAACAATCTGGCATTCTGTGATGCTCACCCTCCCAGCACAATCACTGAAGACAAAATGGGTACATAAGCAGATGTGGTAAAGAAAGTGGATGGTGCCAGCTATCAAAAGATAGAATGTCCAGGGTCTTAAAGGCTTGAAGTTACACAAGCAGCAATCTAACAGAGAAGAAACAAACCCACATGGGAGAAGCACACCAGCCTATGCAATCATGAGGTATCAACGAGGTCACATAACAGGCATCAGAAGACCCAAAACAAAAAAAGATAAAAAAGACATACTGTTGAGAATGAGGGGAGTCAGAGAAGAGAGAGATCCAAAACCCATCTGTCGACAATGGGATATCCCCCACAGAAGGGTCTCAAGGACAAGATGAGTCAACCAGTGTACAGTGTAGCACGGATGAAACACACAAAATGCCCCTGGCTCCTTGAGTCTTCCTCACCCCCACTATCATGACCCCAATTCTGCCTTTCACTTCGGGCTAGGCTGGAGCATGTACCCGGGTACAAATAAGAGATAAGAGCTCATGACACACAGAATCCAGGAACAAGAATGGGAGTAACGATATCAGGAGGGTAGGGGGAAGGTAAGCAAAGGAGGGGAGGAAGGGGGAACCAATCTCAATGATAGACATATAAACACACACACACCAGGGGGTTGAACTACAGAAACCATGGGGAAGGAAGACAGCGGGGGGGGTGTAAGATATGAAAATAATAATAATTTATATTTTGTTAAGGGTTCACGAGGGTGGAAAGAACAAAGGGAGGGGGGAAAAGAGGAGCTGATTCCAAAGGCTCCAATAGAAAGTATGTGTTCAGAAAATGATGATGGCAACGTATGTGCAGATATGCTTGACACAATTGATGGATGGATTGTTATAAGAGCTGTAAGAGCTACCAGTAAAATTATCTTGTAATTAAAAAAAATTTTAAAGACCATGACTTGGGTCACATCTTCAGGGACAGCTTTTCTTTTTAAAAACTCTTTAAAGAGGTCTTTTACAGCAAACCTGTCCAGTGCAGTGTGTTGTTTGGTTTCTTGATGGACGCTTCCACGGGTGTTGATTTTGGATCCAAATAAAAGTAATCCCTCACAGCTTCAATCTTCTCTCCGTTTATCAATATGTTGCTAATTGGTGCAGTTGTTTGGAGTGTTGTTTGCTTTATATGTGGGCGCGATCCGTACCCAAGGCTCCCGAGTGCCTCAAGTTCTTCCCACGTCCAGCAAGTAAAGCGTATCAAGTGCATGCCCAAGGTTGCTAACGAATCTTCCTCCAACCTGGTTCCGTGTTATTCCTCAAACAGTACAGTTTGGGGGGTTATTTGCCCAGTTTGAAGAGTAAATGAGTATGGTGAAAAGCTAAAACCCTAACACAGACCGCTTCTGATTTTAAACCATGCTAGCTGACCCCCTGTGTTCTCTTCGAGCCTGCTGTTCTGTGTACAGGTTTCCTGTGCACACAGTTAAGCAATCTGGAGTTCCCATTCTTTGCAAAACCTTGGTCTAGATGGGGGTATTTTTCTCCTTTTTAATAAATAACATTTTCCAGGATCCCTCTTGCTCAAATTCATAATTGATGAGTAACCAGATGACTCTCTTTAATATTGCCTTACAGGTAACCTGCTTTTCTTCCCCTTTTCTAAAGAGGATGTTTTCATGTTCGGCTGAAACAAAGTGATGTTAAGAGAAACTTACCCTCAAAACGTGGTGCTCCAGGCAATTAAGGCCTAGACCTGTGGCTGTGCCTGAACGGCTCCTCTACTCACACCTTCCTCAAATGGGGAAAAGCTGACTTCTTGCAATTTTCCCAGTTCTGGAGCCTTAAGAATTTTTGCTCCATTTTCCAAAATGTCGCCTTTCCCCTGCAAGAAGCCTGTCCGGTTAAATGATTTGTTCTATAGGTGTAAGGGAGCTAAGATCCCATAGCTACAGATATCCGTGTTCTCCCTGGTAAATGATGAGGCACATCCTGTGAGCGGTTAGGGCCCTGGACAAAGCCTCTGTGAAGCAGGAAGATGGCAGGCTGGCGGAGGCAGAGGCAGATGAATCCATGTTAAGCTGGCCAGGCACTCGACTGCAGATTCTAATCATCCCAAAATCGGCAGGCAACATGGCAGGCTAGTGTTAGCTCCAGGTCCCAGGGTCAAAAGACAATATGGTGAGCTCAGGTCTAAAAGAGTCAAAGGTTGCTGAGCCAAATGCAGAATCCAGACACAGAAAAGGCAGGAAGCCTTTCCACCAATACTGCTGAGCTCAAAGTAGGCCACATCTCTGATGAAGCTTTCACAACTATTGCTGGACGAAGGGAGTAGCACTCCACCCTAATCTTCCCACACGGCTTGGCTGCTCAAGGATCCTATGGTGAAATGAATTACAGTATGTTATATCGCATTATGTGCAAATCCTGCCCCAACCAACTTGACACCAAGCCTAACTATCGAACCAGTCAAGCTCACGCCCACTCTACACCTTCTCCAGACTGGTCTCTCAGCTTGACCCTCGCCTATATACAATCTGTTCTCAGCACATGGATCAAGTTGCTATTGCTCAGTGCTGTCACACTGTGATGGCTCATGGCAACCCCATGCACACCAAGAACAAAATGTACCACCCCATGTTCTGATGCGTGAGGTGTTCCTTACCTGGGTTCAGAATAAGACTTCCCAAACTTTTTTCTTGTTCTGTCTTAGTCAAGAAGCTCCACTAACCCCTGTTTCACATCATACTAAAGCACAAGTCTTCAATGACAGATGGGGATACATGCACATGAACTGTAGAGTCAGGGCACTAAACCTGAGTTTCCTGTGACAATGGGAATTCGACCACTGAACCACCAGTACCTCATACAAGGTCGTAGTGATTCTGCAAACCCCCAAGTCAAATTACGCCACTCCTGTTTCCAAAACCCTCCAGGAATATGGAAAGCACCCCCACCCCCCCTCATTCATGTATGCACTTACGCGCACCTCCCGAACTCAAGTCTCACTCTTCTGCTCCTTCTCCGGCACTGTTCCGGTCATAGTGATCCTCCTGTGCCTGGTAACACTTTCCTCGAGACCTTTATTCTTGATGTTCACTCAGCGCAGAATGCTGGTCCCTTTCCTTATAATCTACTGGGATGCCTCCCTTAAGTCTCAATTCAATTGATATTCCCCCCTCATCAAGGCAACCATTCCCCTTTCCTAATTTCTTTTTCCATCTTTTTTTATCATCTTGTAACATGCAAAAAACCTTACCTTGTTCTTCAGTGTCCTTCCTACACTTCACTCCAGACCCATTGATTATAAATTGCACTAAAGTGATATTCATATCTACTTTTTCCACCACTGTTATATTCAAAACCTATAACAGTGCCTGATTCACAATTATTGTTGCTAGGTGCCATCGAGTTGCCTCCAACGCATATTGGCTCTGTGAACAACGAGATGAAAAACCGCCCAGCCCTGCACCATCCTCACAATAGTTGCTATGTTTGAGTCCATTCTTGCATCTACTGTGTCAATCCATCTCTTTTCCACTGAGCCTTGGCTTATCAAGCCTGATGTCTTTGACAGGCGTTGGTCTGTCCTGATAACACATCCAAAGTACAGGAAACATAATCTTGCCATCTTCTCTTCCAAAGGGCTTTCTGACTGTACAGAAGTTCCAGCAGCTTCTAGCAGTTCGTGGTACTTTCAATAATCTTGGCCAACACCATAATTCAAATCCATCCATCTTTCTCCAGTTTTCTTTGTTCAGTTTTCACATCATGCGAATATGAAGAAAATTTAAAATACTATGGCTTGGGTCAGATACACCTTAGTCTTGAAAGTGAAATTTTTGTTCTTTAACACTTTAAAGAGATCTTGTGCAGCAGTGTGTTAGTCATGGTTGACTAGAAAAACAAATTCAGAGACACTCATGTGTATGAGAGAACTTTATAACAAAGAGTAATTGTATATTGAGAAAATATCCCAGCCCAGTCCAGATCGTCCATAAGTCTGATATTAGCCCATATGTCCGATAACAGTCTATAAATTCCTCTTAAGACTCATGCAGTCATGCAATAATGCTGAATACAGGAAGATCACAGGCCTGTGAGTGGAAAGTCTGTGGATCCAGTGGTGGTAGAAGCATCTCAGCACTGGCGTGGGTCTCCACCTGGCTCCTCCAGCTCCAGGGTTCTGGCTCCATCAGCTTGGTTCCATGTGTCTTGTCAGCAGGAAGACGAAGCAGTGAGTGAGTATGAGTCTGGCCTCCATCGAGCTATTTATCTCCTTTGTGCCCCTTGAATGAGGTCATGAAGTTGTGACCTGCTTGACAGATTAGACTCCACCCCTTCGCAAGTTGGCAGGAGGTTATGTTACTGCCACAAGCAGCTTTGCCCAACATAATACAGTGTTTGATTTCTTGGCTGCTGTATCCATAAGCCTTAATTGTGGGTCTAAGTAAAATGAAACCCTTGACAATATCAGTCTTTTCTCTGTTAATCATGATGTTATCCATTAGTCCAATTGTGAACATTTTTATTTTCTTTATCTTTAGTTGCAATGCATTCTGAAGACTGAGTTTTTTGTCTTGTTTTTTGATGCTGAATTCACACGTGTATTCATCAACGGGATAGCACATTTTATAGTCAGTATCTATTCTAGCTTTTTTTGTTTTGTTTTTAATTGTCATGAGTAAACGGTCAAATCCTCTTTGATTCAACAAGGTTATATCACAGGTTGTTAATGAAACTTCCTCCAGTCTCTCAGATTACTTGCTCAGCATAGCACTTAAATAAGTATGGTGCAAGGACACGAACCTGGCGCACACCTTTTCTGATTTAGAACCATGCAGTATTTCCTTGTTCTGTTCAAATGAATGCCTCTTAGTCTGTATACAGTTTCTACATGAGTCCAATGAATTGTTTTGGAATTCCTGTTCTTCTCAATGTGATCCATACTTTATTATCTTCCACACTCTCAAATCCCTTTATATAGTCAATGAAACACAAATATACATCTTTCTGGTGCTCTCTGCTTTCAGCAAAGTTCCACCAGACATCAGTAATGATCTCTCTCATGCCATGTCCTCTTATGAATCTGGCTTGAATTTCTGGCAGCTTCCCCTATTCATCTGTCAGTCTGTCACACTGTGGTGGCTTTCATGCTGCTGTGGTGTTGCTGGAAGCTATTCCACTTTTATTTCATGAACTAGAACGGTCATCTAATATGGAAAGGGTTCAGCAGAGCTTCCAGGCTAGGAAAAAGGACACATAGAAACACACACACACACACACACACATACAAGTATGTACGTGTATATAGTTGTTGTTGTGTTCTTGTTGCTATTATTAGGTGCCATCGAGTTGGTTCCAATCCATAGTGTCCCTACGCACAAGGACACACTGCATGGTTTTGCACCATCCTCACAATTGTTCCTATGCCTCAGTTCATTGTTGCAGTCACTGTTTGTGTGTATGTGTGTGCACACGCGCCCATTGTCACCCCATTCCCTCAATACCACTTCTCAGCTAGTTGACTATAAAGATTGCCAATCACCAAATATCCACTTGATTTGGACTCATGGAGACCTCTTGTGTAGACTGTGCTTTTTGGCAAATCATCAGGCCTTCTTCTGAGGCACCTCGGGGTAGATTCAAACTGCCAGCGGTTCCGTTCATAGATAAGCATATGACCATTTTTGCTATCCTTGAACATTTGACGAGCTGGCAAGAAGATGAGAGGAGGTTGCGTGGATGAAGTGAAACTTGGATTCAACCTAGAGATGAGATTAAATTTGGCCAGTCAGCAAGGAAGATGAAGGATATTCCAAATGGACCCAGGAAGGCTTGGGAATTATATATTAGATGTGAGATAGAGTCTGGAAAATGGGGCTTGAGATAGAGAGCAGGAAAGGAGGTTTGGGGTGGATTGTGGAGTCCTTGAATGCTTTGGCATTTAGATTTTGCCTGTGTCACTAATGTACATCAGAAGGATTTCTGGGAGTGTGAGGTAAAGTGTTAAGAAGTGCTTCACAAGCTGATGGTGCCCGGCTATCAAAAAGACATAACGTCTGGGGTTTTAAAGGCTTGAAGGCAAACAAGCAGCCATCTAGCTCAGAAGCAACAAAGCCCACAGAGAAGAAGCACACAACCTAAGTGAATACACGGTGTTGAACGGACCAGGTAGCAGACACCAAGGAACAAAAACCATCATTGTGTGATCACCTTCATCACATGAACGCTGCAGACGAATGTATGCATAAGCAAGTGTGGTGAAGAAGGCTGATGGTGCCTGGCTATTGAGAGATATAGCATCTGGGGACTTAAAGGTTTGAAAGTAAACAAGCGGCCATCTAGCCCAGAATCAACAAAGTCCACATGGAAGCAGCGCACCAACATGTGTGATCATGAAGGGCAAAGGGGACCAGGTTTCAAAGGCAGGGGGTTCAGGAATCACATCACCGTGAATGAGGGGAGTGCGTGATGGGGACCCAATGCCCATCTGTAGACAGCTGGACATCCCTTGCAGAGGGGTAGTGGGAAGGAGATGGTTCACTCGGGGTTCGGTGTAGCAACGATGAAACTCAAAACCTTCCTCAAGTTCTTGAACGCTTCCTCCCCACCAATTATCATGATCCCAATTCTGCCTTGAGGACCTGGTTAGACCAGAGGACACACAGTGGTGCAGTAGGGATCTGGAAACACAGGGAATCTAGGACGGATGAACCCCTCAGGACCAGCGGTGGGAGTGGCCACACTGGGAGGGAAGGGGCTGTAGAAAGGGAGAACCGATCTCGGGGATCTATGTGTAGCTTCCTTTCTGGGAGATGTGCAATGGGGAGGTGGGTGAGGAGAGACACCGGCAGTGTAAGATAAGATAAAATAATAATTTATAAACTATTAAGGGCTCATGAAGGAGGGGGAACGGGGAGGGAGGGAGGGAGAGAGAAAAAAGGGAAAATGAGCTGATTCCAGGAACCCAAGTGGAAGGTGAATTTTGAGAATCACGAAGGCAACGAATATATAAGGGTGCTTTACTCAATTGATGTATGTATGGATTGTGATAAAGGTTGTATGAGCCCCAATAAAATGATTTATGAAATAAAAAAAGATAAGATAATAAAAAAAGAAGTGCTTTACAAAATCAACCAAAGAAGAAAGAAATAGGCTTAGGTAGTAGTCGGGGGGGGGGGGGGGGAGGTGCAGGGGGCATGGAGGGGGCAGGGGAATCCAGATGCAAAAGAGAATGAGCCTGGACTAAAGCAGTGACATGCAAGCAAAGGGACAAACAATAGTGGCTCAGAAAGGATAAATGGAAAGTAGAGAGAATACAGAGGCATCAAAGACAACACTGGCATTACCAACCTGAAGGCCCCCAGAACAGCTCTCCTGCGGGGCTTATTATGCCTTTATCCCCTCTCCCCCATTCCCCCCCTCGGCAGGGAGATAGGTGCATGTTCTAATGCAAGGACAGCCTGGACTTTTAGTAAATGGGAATTGTTAGTACTGAGCACAAAAGGGTGGGGGGTATACAAGGGACTGTAACTAGAAATAATGGGGTGAAAGTAAATGAAGGGAATTTAGATTTCATCACAAAAAGACCACAATATTGAGCTTTGTTAGACAGGATAATATGCAGCTTTTCAAAAGAAGGAAGAGCTGCCACACTGATTCAGGGACCAATTTCAAAATAGCTCAGAAGGGTGTTCGGCAAACCACGAGCAGACACCTTAAAGCCCCTTTCTCCTCTAATTACAGAGGTGCCCTGAGAGCCAATGTCACTGCCTGGCCAGTGGAGGCATTAAAGGGGTTCTTCGCCATGTACACCCCTAGCTAATTCACACCAAATAGCGCTGCAAAGAACACGTAAACTAGGAAAATGTGTGCATTGCTGGTGGCGGTATAAAATGGTGTAGCCACTACGGAGTTTGGTAGTTCCTCAAGAAATTATACATAGACTTATCTATGGATTGCCTAGAATTTAATCCCAGATATATATTCAAAAGGCGTGAGAGCAGGGACTAAACCAGAAACGTGTCCACCGTTGTTGATGGCAGCGTTTTCCACCAGAGCCACGAGATAAAAGAACAATTTAAAAACTAATGAATACAAATGTGGTGGTGTTGGTGGTGTTAGGTTCCACTGTGTCCGTTCTGACTTACAGCAACCCGACCTATGACAGAAGGAAGCCACACAATCCCCACAATCATCCCTACGCCCGAGCACATTGTGGCGGTCACTGCGTCCAGCCATTTTGCTGCGGGTCTTCCTCTTTGTCGCTGACCCTCTGCACTACCAAGTATGGTGCCCTTTCCCAAGGTCTGGTGCTGAGGTGGTTAAACGTTGGGCTGCTCGCTTCAAGGTTTGCAATTTGAAAACACCAGTTCTGGGGGGCGGGAGGGGGGAGGAGGCTTTCTACCCCATGAAGGTTGCAGTCTTGGCAACCCACAGGAACAGTTCTACCCTGTCCTGTAGGGTCACCAAGAGTCAGAATTGACTGGAGGGCTGTGAGTTCAGTTTGAGTTTTAGTCTTTCCCGAAAACATGTTCACAGTACAGGGGATGAAGTCTCCCCATCCTTGCTTCTGAGGAGCATGCTGCCTGCACTTCTTCCAAGACGATTCGTGTGTTCTTTGGGCAGTCCGTGGTACTTTCAATATCCTTCACGAGCACCGTAATTCAAATGCCTTGATATAATGGCAGATTGGTCCATCTTAAAGAGAAATGAAATCCTGATGATGCTACAGCATAAATGAACTTCAACAGCATTATGGTGAATGAAATAAGCATAAATATTGTATGACCTGGCTTCCATAAAATAACTAGAATAAGAAAATTGTGGACAAAAATGGATTAGTGGCCACTAGGAGTAGGGAGGAAGGAGAATGGGAAATTATTGCTTACAGGGGACTGGGTTTCTGTTTGACATGATAAGAAATATTTGGCATTACATAGTGCTGAGGGTGCACACATGGTGAATATAACTTATGTTACTGACTAACCCATATAAAATGGTTGAAATAGCATATTTCATATTATACGTACTTTGCCACAATAAAAAAAAAGTCAGGAAATCTAATCCTCATTCATTAGCTGCCTAAGATTGTGCTCCCGAGAAGCAGACCCCACAGTGGGGATGTGAGCTTCCCTGGGAGATGGGTCAGGGAGTGGAGACAGGACAGCGATGGGGCCTATGGCTAGCACTGGTGCTCCCTCTGAGAACAAGCCAATGTGTCTTTTGATCTTTGTATTGTTGCTTCCATGAGCATTGACTGTGGATCCAAGCAAGACAAAATCCCTGACGACTTCCATCTTTCTCCATGTGTCGTCATGTGACCTACTGGTCCAGTTGGAAAGACTTGGGTCTTTATATGGAGTCCTAATCCACGCTGAAGGCTGCAATCCTTGATCTTCGTCCGCAAATGCTTCAAATCCTCCTCACGTCCAGCAAGCAGGGTTGTGTCTGCTCGCTGACACAAAGGTTATGAATAAGCCTTCCTCCGATTCTGATGGCACATTCTTCTTCATATAATCGAGCTTCCCTGATGATTTGCTCACAACACACAGATCGAGTAGGGATGGTGAAAGAAGACAACTCTTAGGCACATCTTTTCTGATTTTAAAGCATGCCTTTCAGCAATTAGACCACCAGTCGTCAGAACCATTGTACCAGAAGAATGAGATGGTGCCTGGCTACCACTACCACCTACTCTGAAAGAAATAAAGGTCCTGGGAAGAGTAGGAGAACAACATTAAACAAAACTCAGATCATAAAGAGACCAGGCCTGTTAGTCAGCTAGACACCCATGGAATCCTTGAGACAGATCT
Organism: Tenrec ecaudatus; assembly: GCF_050624435.1. Classification (NCBI taxonomy): domain Eukaryota; kingdom Metazoa; phylum Chordata; class Mammalia; order Afrosoricida; family Tenrecidae; genus Tenrec; species Tenrec ecaudatus. Next base: position 93,648,488 of record NC_134534.1, on the reverse strand, counting down.
GAAACTGCACTAACCTTAGACGGGTCTGGATCCACAGTGGGTTCGTGTTGGGCTGCTAGCCCTGAGATTAGCAGCTGAGACCTCCAGCTGCTCCTTGGGAGAAAGATGAGGCTCTCTATTCCCAAAAGAGTGACCACCTCAGAAACCCAACGGGGGCAGTTTTACCCTGCCCGGCAGGGTCACTGTGAGCCAGAACTGGCTCCATGGCAGTGAGCTTGGGCTTTTGGTTTATAGGAAAATAACACGAGTGAGATAGTCACCATAGAATAATCCTTCATTTGACATCACAGGAGCAGCATCTGCCCAAAGACAAAGTTCAGAAGAGTTCAGAAAGAATGAAAACATAGGTAGGATGTGGATTAAGTGGTAATACATTACAGTGGCTGGGATCAATAAAATAACATAAAATTTACATGCATTGTTGAATGAAAAGTTGATCTGTTCTGTAAACCTTCATCCAATTCAAAATAAGAGTTTTTTAATTGTCATTATTACTGTATATTATATCAGATACATCTTGAAATTGTGGAACATAAGCCAACTGGTGTATGACTCTGTATCCCTTCCATCTTCTTCTGATGCTTCCATCATCACTAAATAATTTTCCTAAACAATTCTTCAATATTTCAACTCGAGGCTTAAACCTTTTCTTTGATTCTTTCAGCTTGAGATATTCGTGGCTTTCTAACTCCAGGGTTTTGCATATTTCATTATAATAATTTACTTCGTCTTCTCCAGCTGCCCTTTGAAATTTTCTGTTCAACTTTTACTTCATCATTTCTTTCATTTGCCTTAACTGCTCTACATTAAAGAGCCTGTCTCAGAATCTCTTCTGGCGTCCATTTTGTTCTTGCCTTTCTTTCCTGACTTCTTAATGATCTTTTGCTTTCTTCGTGTATGATATCATTGTTGTCTTCCCACACACATTTGGTTTTCATTCATTAATGTTCAATGTACCAAATCTTTTCTTGAAGTGGTCTATAAATTCAAGTGGAATATGGTCAAGTTTTTATTTTGGCTCTTGTAGACTTTTTTAAATTTCCTCTAACTTTAACCTGAACTTGCATACGAGCAATTGATGGTCTGTTTTACAGTTAGTACTTGGTCTTAATTTGACCAAGGATATTGAGCTTCTCTACTGCCTTTCCCCCAGTTGTAGTCAATTGATTCCTATATATGCCTTCTAGTGATGTCCACATAGATAGTCATGGTATTTGTTGTTGAAAAAGTATCTGCAATGAAGAAATCATCAGTCTCAGAGTATTAAAGTTTTCAATAGATAGTATATGATCAAGAATTGATAGTATTGAAGAAAGAAGTCCAAGCTACATTGAAGCCATTCACTAACAACAAGGCCCCAGGAATTGATGGAATCCCAATTGAAATGTTTCAACAAGAAGCGGATGAAGCACGGAAAGGACATATGACTCAATGCCAAGAAGTCAGGACTCAACTGAAACTCAAAACTCACTGCCAAATGCTGCCTCATGGCGAACCCCTTTAGGTTTCTGAGACAATAACTGTTTACAGGAGTAGAAATCCCAGTCTTTCTCTTTCAGAGCTGCTGATGGATTTGAACTGCTGACCATGTAGATGGCAGCCCAACCTATAACCACTACAGTGCCAGGGAAAGAGATATCTCTTTGTGTTCATTCCAAAGAAGAGCGATCTAGTGGAGTGCAGAAGTTATTCAACAATATCATTAATATCACATGCAAATAAAATTCTGTTGAAGAGAGTTCAGAGATTGCTGCAGTTGTACATCAACAGGGAGCTGTTAGAAATTCAAATCAGATTCAGAAAAAGATTTAGCATGAAGGATATTATTGCTGATGTCAGATTGATTTTAGCCAAAAGCAAAAAATGTCAGAAAGATGCTTATTTTGGTCTTATTGACTGTGCAAAAGCATTCAAGTGTGGATTATAACAAACTATGGGTCACACTGAGAGAAGAATGGGAATTCCAGAGTACGTCATCATGTTCACGCAGACCTGTGCATAGATTATGAGGCAGCTATTTGAACAGAAGGAAGGAACGTTGCTTGGTTTAAAATCAGGAAAGGTGTGTCTCAGGATTGTATCCTTTCACCATATTTACTCAATGTGCATGCTGAGCAAATAATCTAAGAAGTTGGGCTATAGGAAGAAGAAGAAGCTAGCAGAGGAAGGAGGAGAGGATTCAAGGAAGACGTAATAGCTTGTAATATGCATTTCAAACCGTCTTGCTTCCTGAAAGTGAGAACTTGAACAATTGAACAAAGACTGCAGGCCTCAGTATGGATTGCAGCAAAATCCTCACAAACTGGACCATAAGAAATCACTGTGATAAACAGAGATAAGACTGAAGTTGCCAAAGATTTTATTTCACTTGTATCCACAATCAATGCTTTTGGAAGTAACAATCAAAAAATCACAGGCACACTGTATTGAACGAATCTGCTTGGCAAGACCCTTTAAGTTGTTGAACAGCAAGAATGCCACTTTGAGGTCTAAGATGAACTGGTCCCAAGCCATGGTATTTTCAGTTGCCTCATATGCAAATTAAAGAGGGATCATGAGAAAGCAATACCAAAAGAGATTTAATGCAGTTGAATATTATGGTGCTAGAGATAAACTCTTACTGTACCATGGAGTATCAGAAGAATAAGCTAGTCTCTGTAGAGAGAAGCACAGCCATAAGGCTCCTCAGAAGCCAGGTTAGCAAGACTTCATCTCACCTATTCTGGACGTGGTATCAGGTGGAACTGGTCTCTGGAAAAGGACATCATTCTTGGTAAAGTAGGTCAATGTAAAAGTGGAAGACCCTCCATGAAATGGATTAACATAGTAGCTGAAGAAGGCTCTAGAATATAGCAAGCGTGAAGATGGCACAGGATTTAATGCAAAACCCCCAAAAAATTGTGTTAGGGGACACCCAGATCCAGAGGTGTGTTTCACATGAGCAAACACATTCTTTTATGATCCATCCTGGAGTGGCGACAGCATTGATTTTACAGGTTAGAATATAATATAGAATATTATTTTGCATTTTTTCTTTGTTTCATTACTAGTTATTTCCTGTTGGGGAGAAAACTGATTTGACTGCCCAAGAGCAGACACTTCTCGCAGCTCAGAGGCCCAAAGGCCTCCCTGCACACAGTGATGTCAATCCTCTTGAAGGAAGAGGAGTGTTAATGGAAAGATCCAAATACCAGGTCTATATACACATAAGGACATTTAGATCATCAACAATTGTCACTCCCCCACCCTGGTTACCCAGTCGCCACGGCATGGGCTCCAACTCACGGCCACCCGTGTGTATCAGAATAGACCTGTGTGCCATCGGATGTCCTGTGGTGGTGATCTTTGTAGAAATAGATCATCACGACTTTCCTCTGAGGCCCGCCTGGGTGAACTAGAGCTTCTAGCCTTTCAGTTAGTGGCCAAGTATTGTAACTAGTGATCTAGCAATTTAAACTGTCCAGGAGCTCCCCATCCTGTTTACCAACGTCAAATCCCTCAAAGCTGCTCTCATTTCACTCTTGCCCATACTTCAATATGGAGCCCTGGTAGTACAATGAATTCAGCCTGGGCTACAAACCACAAAGTGGGTGGTTCAAACACACCAACAACTCCGAGGGGAAAATCTGAGGCTCCTGCTCCTGTTAAGATTGATGCTTGCAGAAACCCAAGGTAGTGTCACAATAGTTTGGAATCCACTCAATGGCAATGGGTTTTGTTTTGGGTGTATGGTTACTAGGAAACCTGATGACAGCACGTTTGGTTACTGACGTTTTAGTATTTTCGGTATATCTCCTTTTCTATTAAAATTCTGTTCTCTCTTTTCATGATCCATCCTGGCTTTATTGCATATAAAAATCCCACCCTTACTCTCAAGTTCGGCCACTCTTTTAGACTAACCAGAATTCTGAGGACTGATTAAAAACTTAAGTCTTTTTTAGATGATGGAAGACGTAATTCAGTTTCTTGGGCTCCAGCCTTAAGAGACTCCATGAAAGCCTTTTGCTGACATATGACTAGAGTGGTGTGGAATTTCTGAGCATATGGGGTCACTGAGTGTCAGGTTCATGCCAACCTCTGAAAACACGGGAAGCTTATATCGCCTACAGAGTTTGAGTTTGAGCAGGTTTTGTGACGAGTTCTGGCCAATGGGTTTGAGCAGCAGGGGTAAGTACCATTTCTGGGTGAGAGTACTTTATTACAGACGAGACCCTCCATACGGAGTTAAACTCTACCTCCCCAATGGGTACCTTAATCTCTTACAAATGTAAATATGACTTGGTTAGAAAATGGGGTCTTTGAAGGTGTTAGTTAAGAGATCGCTCTGAAGGGGGTAAATTTTAATTCAACATGAATGCTGACATTCACAAGGAAGTGGAGAGACAGATACAGAGCCCAGAAGGGCAAAATGGTCAGGTTAAAACAGTGGCAACGATTGAAGATATGGGTCTCAAAATCCAGGACTGTCAGCAGTCAACAGAAGCCACCAGAAACTAAGAAGAGACAAAGAAGGCTCTGCCCTTGCACTGTACGAAAGAGCATGTACAGCCTCTCCAACACCTTGATGGCTGAAGCCTAGTCTCCAAAACCGTGTGAGACAGATTTCTGTTGTTTAAGCTACCAGTTTGTGGTGCTTTGACATAGCAGCACTAAGGAATTAATACTCCCTATTTGCAGAGCAATCATGGGAGGAAGAATGTTGAGGTGCAGGTGCTGCAAGCACAAGGCAGCCTTTATCATTCAGCCACCTGATGGAAGGGTCCCCAAGATTCATAGTCGATTTTACTTGAAAGGGAAAAAATGTATTTTAAGGAAATCTGTTGTAAAGGATATCTTTAAAGTATTTAAAAAGATGACACTTTGAAAACTCAGGTGTAGCTGACTCAAGCCATGGTAGTCTCAGTCACATCATGCAAAAGCTGGACAACGAATCAGGAAGACCAAAGAAGAATTGATGCAGTTGAATTACGGTGTTGGCAGGGAATGGTGAACATACCATGGGCTGCCTACAGAATGAACAAATCTGTCTTGACAGAGTTACAGGCAGAATGCTTTTTAGAAGCAAGGATGGTAAGACTTTGTCTCATAAACTGGGGGCATGTTAGCAGGAGTAATCAGTGTCTGGAGAAGGACGCTATGCTTGGTAAAGTAGAGAATATAGATTAATACAGAGGCCACAATGGACTCAAACATACAAATGGCTGAGAGGATGGTATCAAATTGGTCAGTGGTTCCTCTGTTGCATATATGGTCCCTATGAATTGAAACCAACTTGACAGAATCTAACAACAAGGATACTTAAAGCCTGTATCGGTTGATAGAAGAAAGCAACTACTCTGAACTGATGACTACATGTCTCAGTCTCTGTCCTGGGAACCTTACGTGCCTTATCCCAACACTACTTTGAAATGACCTGATGGGGTGAGATTCTACTGTGATCCCGTTTCACTGAGGAAGGAACAGGGTGAGATTGAGTGACTTGTTTAGGATTACACTGCGACAAAGCAGGGGAACCAGAATCAGAGCCCAGATTCAAATCCCAAACTGGTACACCTCACCTGCTCATTGCTACTCTGTGAGGGAAAGACAACGTCAAGAAAGCCGAGCTGATCTGCCCAAGGAAGAGCCGAGTGGGAAGGAGGGAAGAGAGGCTCCAGGACTAGGCTGGGGAGACCTGCTGGGGAGTGGGTTACCCGTGGGGAAGAGTCAGCTCGATGGTAGTGAGAAGAAAGAGGCTTGAAGAGGAAATCTGAGGACGAGAGGATAAGAAGCCACCTTTGGGAAAAGGGCCGAAAGCATCCATGACCACAGTCATGTTAACAACACATGGAGAAGTGTCACAAGGATTACAAACCACAAAGGAATACACCATCATCGTGACTGAATTGCATTTGTGTAAATAGAACAGATTATAAGCAAGAGGAACAAGGGAAAGGTATGCCTATTTTAAAGGCACCCAGCCCTGCCACACACACCCTATTTTTTTTTAATTAGATAGGGATTGAATCATCTTTCCTCAAAGGCTCCACTCAAGTACTAGTTTTCATAAAAACTCGGCAAAAACTGTGTTGCCCACTCATTTGTATGGACTGTCATCTGGTTTGGCATTCCATCAGATGACAAATCTAAGGACCTAAAGCAATAACAGTAAACCAGAGTGATCCTGGTGTGCCCTGAGATACAAACACATCCTTTTCACACAACTTGGAGTAAAGAATGTAGGTTGAATTCAAAACACTAGGACTCCACAGCCCTGCAATGGCTAGGGTTTATTAGCCGGGGGCGGGGGGAAATGCACATGTATATGCTAGACTTCGTAACGAAATTGTTGTCGTTCCGGCCATAATGAGGTGCCACATGATCTGAACAGAAGGGTCCCCCTATGGATGCTATTTGTCACAAATCAGACAGACCATCACATTGTAGCTGAGCTAGAGATAACAACCAAATTCTACTGGGCACACAGGTACTGGGGGGAGAGGTGGGGTGCTGTTTGTTTATTTTTCCCCCATTGAATGTGTGGGCTGAGACGAGGTCTGGCACTCATCACAGGCATGTTCAGAGCTATCTGAGATCTCCTGTGAACAGGGCAAGACGTTGGGTACAGGCTGCAACAAGCCAGAGGGTAATATGTCAGCCAGACATCACCCTCAAAGGGTCATCCAAGAGATAAATGCATTTCTGTTCACAAGGTGCTTGGCGCTCCAGAGAAGAAGGATGTGCTGTGCCACGGAGTCGATTAATAAATTCTTTGGTTTTCATTTGTTCTCGGACCTACAATTATAAATGAAGCTAGGTCACTTGCTTCGTTCATTTGCTGAAATGTTATAAAGGAAAGTCAATGCCGGCCCCTCGACAGTTTGCTTACAGCATGAATTCCTACATTTTAAAAAGGAGGAGGGGAAGAACACGGAACACTTCTTTTCATCCCTGCCCAGCTCCAACTCCATAAGCCCTGGTAATTAATGGATTCCAAACAGCCAGTCTGCAAGCAGGAGAGTGCTCTGTGCTGGAGACACCGTCAATAACATCTCGCGTGGCTGGCACCTGTGTCTCTCAAATGGCCTCTGCCCACTAAAAGAACACTGTGCAGTCCAAAGACAAGTGTGTAAATTTTCCAGCCCCCTCAACTCCTGAAAGATGGAAAAGAAAGAGCGAGAGAAGGAATGAGACGGTGGTGCTAAGAATAGTGCTAAAACAGAAGCACAACCAATAAATGCAAGGAAGTTTGGAGTCGGGGCCGCCACGGAGTCTTAAAGCAAGCCCGTTGTGTTTTGATCTTGCAGAAGCACATATGGTCTTCCATTAGTGAGTCTCAGAGCAGTGGGCAACGTTACCAAGCCATCTGCGCTGATCGGAACAACGGGGTTGATTTATGTCACAGAGTGCAGGGGCGTTTCTTTGTATTTCATCTCCTTGTTATTTCAAGAGAAATGTAAGGGTAGATTTATTCGGCCATTACCAAGAGGCTTCCTAGAGTTTGTTTGTTGAAAGTTGATGGTTTCCAGTAGAGTGAAGCAGATCTGTTTTTCTGCATATACACACACATACACATGAATACAAATTGGCGAGAACTAAAAGTTTCTTTTCCTCTTTACCCTCATCTCCTCACCCACTCATACTGGGTCAACACCCAGGAAAAAATGTGATATAGAGGGGGGAAATGTGGTATAAAATAAACCAAACCAAGCTTACTGCCATCGAGTCGATGCTGACTCATAGCGACCCTGTAGGACAGGGGAAGCCTGTCTCGGTGAGTTTGGCAGACTGACTCTTCACAGGAGTAGAAAGCCCTGTCTTTCTCCAGGAGGCTAGCTGGTGGTTTCCAACTCTGGCCTTGCAGTTAGCAGCCCAATGTGTAACCACCGCACCACCAGGGCGACAAGCAGTCTCTTCTCTGTCATCCTGGGTAAGAGCACCAGCCAGGGTTGACTGACTTCAAGGCCAATCAGGAAAATCATCAGGATGTCAAAATGAACTAGGAAGAAATTTCAGAGAAAAGGGCCAGCAGTTTTGCTACCTTCCTCTCCTTAGACATTAAGATACCTCCTCCCCTCCCCACTCTGGCCCAGTAAAGCCACTGCCATTCAATCAATTCAGAATGATCCTAGAGGGCCATAGTCTTGGATATCTAACCTTTTGCTTTCAGACCAACAAGCCTGGTCGGCGTTAGGATTTTGAGTTTTGTGCCATATTGTTCTCTATGTTCAGGACCTTTCGATGTGATCTTTTCAGAGCAGTGGGTAGGGGTAGGCAGCATCGTCAAGTTTGTCTGGTCTAGAGTTTTAAAGACTGATACCTGCAGGCTCCATTACTCCACTCGATTAATCCTTTCCATGTGTCTTTTGATTTTCGTTCCTCCACAGGGGGAGACACCAGTGGTTGCACCTTAGATGGCTACTCATGAGTCACCCAAGTATGATTCACCTTTCTTTGAAGTTGGGGGCAAAAGGAGGCTTGAAGGAGCAAAATGAAAGACAAAAAAAAAGAGCAAAATGTGCCCCAATTCATTCTTGAAATTTTCACTAAATAAAATGCGCAATTGGGGGGGGGTTAGTGAAGTGGCCCCTCTAATATGGCCCCTCTATCCTCACCAAATGATCGTGTGGGACTATGCATAGAGGGCCCAGAATTGGTCAGTTTGAATTGCCATCCCCCTACCTATTTGAATGAGCCACCATAGAAGCAGGAGCAAAGAGAAATCCTAGGAACATTAAGGCAGAAGAGCCATCAGTAAGACACACCTGAGATTTCTGTCTGAAGTGGCAGCTGCTGAGGACAAAGGCACCAGAGGCTACAGCACAGAGGCCCTGGGAGAGAGCAAAGGAGCCAGGTTGAGACTGGTGACCAAAGCAAGGAGACTGTGAGATAGACCAGAGGGGCTGTTCAGACACAATTAGACGGTGAGGCAGAGCAGTGACCTGGCTTCCTGGAAACAGAGGCCAAAGGACCACATGGCAGAAAAGCTGAGGAATGGCGAGAGACTTGGCTGCTGGCTTAAGAGACAAGTTTCTGTGTTCCCATGCCTGTATTCTTAATGTTTTCTGATCCTGGCATGGGGTAAAATTCCCTTAATCAACCCCACTAATCACGAACATAGTCTGTGAGCTCTATGTGGCCATTGCAATGAACTGTTGAAGCCAACAGAAGAGCAGAGTGTCCTGGGAGGGACAGTTGGTGTCAGCCGAGGTAAAGAAAGACAGAGGGGAGAAGCAATAGACCTTGGGCTAATGAGGAATTGGATTCTCCTTCTCCTTTGTGTAGTCAGGGGTCACATATGGCCTTGTGTTATTCTGGGTAGACTAGAGAAACAAATCCAGAGACACTCATCTGTGTGTAATAGAGAACTTTAGATCAAAGAGTGATTGTATATTAAGAAAACATCTCAGCCCTGTCCATAAGTCCAATAGAATCCCATATGTCCAATACAAATCTAAAATTTCCTCTTCAGACTCCGGCAACACATGCAATGAAGCGAATACAGGATGATCACAGGCTAGTGGGTGGAAACTCTTGTGGATCCAGTGGTGGTGGAAGCATCTCAGCGCTGACGTGGGTCTCCACGTGGCTCCTCCAGTTCCAGGGGTCTGGCTGCATCGGTGTAGCTCCATGTGGCTTGTCATCAAGAATATGAAGCAGAGAGAGTGTGTCTGCCCTCCAGTGATATCTCCGTTGTGCCTCCAAATGAGGTCATCAAGCTGCAACCTGATTGACAGGCTAGACTCCACCCCTTCACAAGTTGACAGTAGAATATGTAACTGCCACAAACCCCCACCCCGTGATTATTCAATACATAACTATTAAGTACCCACTAAATACCTCATGCCATCTAATCATGGTTATTTACCACTTTTCAGATAGAGATTATAATCTAGATATTGACTTGCAATAAGATTGCAGGCTTTTTTAAGGATATAAGAAAACACTACACTTCTTGGTTTTGGAGTTTTGTGATTTTCATTAAAAATGTATTTAAATTATCATTCAAACTGTATTAAAAGATTTTAGCTGGAAATGATCAATTCTCTAATTGAAGCTAGGATTTTGTTGTTTCATTTTTTTGTTTGGTTTGAGTGTGAGATTTTTTCCCACAGCCTGAACCACGGATCTTTTTGAACCTACCTTATATACATGTGAAAGTTGGAGAGGGAATCAGGAAGATCAATGAACTTGAATCAATGAACTTGAAGAATCAATGAACTTGAATTATGTGTTGGTGAAGAATATTGAAAATATCATGAACTTCCAGAAGAACCAAAAAATCTGACTTGGAAGAAGTACAGCCAGAATGCTCCTTAGAAGCAAGGATGGTGAGACTTTCTCTGCTGTACCATGAACATGTTCTCAGGATAGACTGTTCTCTGAAAAGGGATAGCATGCTTGGTAAAGTAGAAAACCAAACGAAAGCTCACTGACATCCTGTCAATTCTGATTCATAGTCAACAAAAAGGAGGAAAATACTCATTGAGATGGATTGACACAATGGCTGCAACAATGGATTCAAACATAATTGTGAGGATGGCACCAAAGTGGATAATGCTTTATCCTGCTGTATGTAGGCACTGAGTCAGAACTGACTTGACAGCACCTAACAACAAAGGAATCCTAGTGGCACAGTACCTAAGTACTTGGCTGCAAACTGAAAGGTCAGCGGTTCAAATCCACAAGCTTCTCTATGGGGTAACATGTGGCAATCTACTTCTGTAAGACTGACAGCCAAGATTTACAGTCTTGGAAACCCTAGGAGGCAGTTCTACTCTGTCCTATAGGGTCTCTATGAGCCAGAATCAACTCTACAGCAATGGTTTGGGTATGTTCCAAGGAATATGCTAAATTTCAAAGATTAACTTGAAAGAACACCACTAAACCCCCTACGTTCATAGAATTTTCATTCTAGTAGTGCAAAATAGACAAGCAACAAGTAAGCTAATAATAACTATATCATCTGAGATGATGATATGGTGACACAAAATCTTACACTTTAGAGAGAATTGTAGAGCGGAGGATGCCTTAGAGTCTAAAGCAATTTTATACAGACTCATTAATGACCTTAACGCTGAAGAAGTGGCATCATATAAGAGCTGGATTAGGAGAAAGACGAAACTAAAAGAAGATAAGGGCGAGGTGGAAAAGAGTTCCAGGCAGAGGGACAAGCAAGTACAAAAAGACAGAGATGGGCACCAGCTTTTAGTGTGAGAAGAACAAGAAAGTGTGACAAAGGCATACTGAGTGTGGAGAATGTCGTGACTGGGTCACGCGGGTCTAGTGAGGTGTGTTAAACAGTTTGCTTGTTGTTCTGTGATGCAAGACATCAGAAGGTCTTAAAGAACGTCTTAGAAAATGAACCTGCTTGGTGCATGATTACGTAATGGAGTAAATGAGGTTATTCTAGCTCCTACATAACTTCTTTGTGCGACTATAACATGCAGGTTTGTCAAAGCAGCTCGGTACTTCTGAGGGTCACACTTAGAGCTGTTGGAGCCAAGGAATCGATTTCCTCACTTGGGCGGTGGGTGGGGCAGGGAAGCAGAACTTGCAACGTATCTGTAGAAGAGGGCCAACGGTTTAAGAGAGGGGGAAAATCTTGCTTTGAATCCCCAAACTTTGATCTTACCTTCTCATTCAATCAGAAAAATTATAAAATCTTAACTTGTTAGAGATCTCTTTTCTTTGTATTAGGACTCAAAGATCATATTGACAAAAGTTCTTATGCTAGAGTTTGTTCACACACTAGAGTTCACTTTAGAGAAGTGGAATTTTATAGAAATTAATCTAAATCCTAATAATCTAAAAATGCAACCTTACTGGTAAAGGAAATATGTCTTACTGGTACTATCATTTTATGTCTCATTGGGAAAACAGAAGCTACTCCAGGCATTTCAAACAGTGGGGAGATAATGCAAGAAATAGGTAAATCTGAGGAAAAATTGGCAGAGAGAAAACAGTCTAGGTAATCTTAACCAGAGATTAATAATTAAGAGACATTGTTCCCACACCGGGACTGGAGATACGAAAGGGAAAATGTTGCTTGGAGATCATGATTTCTAGGCCACGGAAGTTACTCAGGAGCACCCATTGCTGGTGGTTCGGAATGACATCTATAATTGCTTTGCAGAAAGTCTAAAGTTGTGACTGTTGCTAGGGAGGCAAAGTGCACAGGTAGTGTACGGCTAGAACTGTGAGTTCCCCTAGCATGAACATGAAACCAGGAGTGAAACTTGCCTCCCAATATCTCTGTCTCTCCTGCTCTTTCAGAAGGGTCAAAAATATAGTCTTTTCCCTTCCTCCCGCCTGTTGATTTCCTCCAGTACCACCATTTTCAGGATGCATCTAGAAGCCGTTTAACAAGAGAAGTTTAGAAATCTAGTTTTCCATCTTCTAGCCCACAGCAATACACAAAATTGCACAGAAGTGTAGGAATAGAGCCAAGCATCAAGTAGCATACAGCACCTCCACTCGGCTTGCGCTGTTGGAAGTCTTAGGAACCAAAGCAAAGACTGACTAGAGAAGTTCTGAAAACATTTTGGGCTAAAGAGAGCACAATGAGAAAGTTAGTGTAGGAAATGGATATTATGTTGGGTTTGAGATGTGTACGGGTACCAACTTCATAAAAGGTGGACTGTAATGATTAATGTCACAGGTCACTTTGGCTAGGTTATGCTTTTCAGTGGTTTGGCAGATACTGGATTGATGGCTCTTCCATACTGTGCTATAAGGTAATCATAATCCATTTTGTAGCCTCAGGTGAGCAGCCAATTCACAGAAAGCCAATTTGTTTTCTTAGGATGCTGTCTGCAGGGATATTTTGGCAAAGGTCACTCCCTCTCCATCTGGAACATGATTTTCGGACCTCTGGCTTTTGGTACATGAGCCAGCAGCCTGCTCTCTGGCCTGCGGACTTTGGGTTTGGCAGACCCTAACAGCCTGAAAAGCATCCAACATAGTGCCTGATCTAGGGATTTGGGACCTGCCAGACTTCACAACTATTTAAGTCATTTCCTTCAGAGAGAGAGAGAGGTGTGTGTGTGTGTGTGTGTGTGTGTGTGTGTGTGTGTGTGTGTGTGTGTGAGTCTTGTTGGTGCTGTTGGGTAAGCATTGAACTGTCAATCTCAAGGTCAGTGGTTCAAACTCACTGGTTGCTTCTCAGGAGAACAATGAGGCCATCTGCCCATTGTTAAAGATTTATCATCTCAAAATGCCATATAAGGATTGCTATGAAGTGGAAATGCCTTGATGGGAGTGGGGTCTTTTCCATATTTAATGTGATTTCAAATGTTTGTGAAATGTTTCCTGTTAACTGAGCATGCAAAATGGGGGGAATGAGGAGTGTAAGAGTTTCAGAAAAGGGGGTGAAGGGAGACATCGGACAGGGCGAGCTATGACATAATAATAATTTATAAATTATCAAGGGTTCATGAGGGAGGGGGGAGCGGGGAGGGAGGGGAAAAAATGAGGACCTGATGCCAGGGGCTTAAGTGGAGAGCAAATGTTTTGAGAATGATGAAGGCAATGAATATACAAATGCACTTTACATAATTGATATATGCATGGATTGTGATGAGTTGTATGAGCCCCTAATAAAATGATTTTAAAAAAATAAGAGTTGCAGATCGCAGGTTCGAAATGAACTGGGAACTTGATCAGTTCCATTTGGGTTTTCCATGGACACGGAGGTGAAGACATGCAGTGGGCTGTTGTTGGTAGTTACATTGAGTCTGGTTCCACTCATTGTGACTCTGTGTGTGCAGAGTGCAGCTGCTCCAGAGGATGTTCATGACTGGGATCTTGTAGAAGCCGAGTGCCAGGCGTCTCTTCAGGGGTGGCTTTGGATGAGTTTGAACTGCCAGGCTTTCAGCTAGCATTTGAACCCTTAGCCATTTGTATTGCCAAGAAACTCCTGTTTAGTAGACAATTAAATATGCTAGGCTGAGTCCAAAAATATTACTATAAAGTTATAGAAAACTTTATGAAACAAAAATTAACACATAAAGGTATTAGGTCATGAAATATTCTCCATCGAAGTCTACACACTTCCGAAAGTAGCATTTCTAGTTCTCTAAGCCTTCGCGCTAAAGGAGTCTGTGTTCTGTTTACACCGTGTCAGAGTGGCAGTCCAGGCATCCTGACGGACTCACATTGTGTTCCTTTTAAAAACACTTAAGTGATTTTTTTTTGATTTTTTTTTTTTAGTTTAGGGAATGTGAGAAACATTGCCAAAATCCCGGACACTGTATTGGTTCCTCTTGGTAACTGATGGATTACTATAAATCCCTGGGTCACCAGCATACCCCAATGGGTCTTTAAAGAAAGAGAACTGGGGCAGGTTAACTTATTCTATGAGTTTACCAATGGGCTATAATGAGAATTTAACCAATGAATGCTCAAGAAATCCAGTCTGTACTCATGTTATCGAGAGACGGGACTTCATTTTTTGAATTTGCAAAAATCAGGTGCCCAAACCCAGCGACAAATCAAACAAAAGGGGGGCATGCCTCACAGCCCCTCCATAGCATTTTATTGCCTAGTTCACAAGCCTCCTCCCCTGGTTCCTTATTGGCTGAGTACCATGAGGTTAAATCTTTCCCACAGGTCACCTAAGAGGCTTCTCCTTCCAGAGTAGATTCCCTTCCCGTCCCCCTTTCTTAATTCATCTGCTTTCCACATTCCATACCCCAGGTGCATGAGTTATGGGCATTGCCAAAGCTGCTATCCACTGGTATCTTAGTTACTTAGTAACTACTTGACTCTTGTTCTCTGATTGCTGAGGATGGACCAGCCTGGCGACTTACCTCTCACAGGGAACAAAAAAAAAAATCTGAAGAGGCAGGATCAGGGCTGCAGTGGGGTAGATGTGGCAAGGTTTCTCAACAAAATTCTAGTAGGTTAGCCCATACAACCCTTGAAGAATGAGCAGGTGCATGGCAACAACAGCAAAAAAGTCCTTGGATCAACTTTCATGACTTTTTCATCAATGCAGTTTTAAATTTTATTAAAACTCTTTCTAATGAGGCCCCATGATCATCCTGTGTCCTTTAAAATTTTTTATTAAGATTACACTATCAGGAGGGGGTGGGGAAAAAAAGAAAAGAAAAGATTACACTTTCAGAATCACAAAAAGGAGTTACCATAACCTTCTGATCTGATCTCTCTGCCTTGAATGTAACTGGCCCAGCAGATCTCCTTGGAAGCCACTGCTTTGATTGGGCTATTTTTTGTCTTGAAGGCCCTTTAAAAGGACTAAGGCGCGTGGACTACTGAGAGAACTTGTCTGTGGCCCTTTACTGATCATGTTTTGTTTGGAATAAACCTACATCTGTAAGCAGGGATCCTAACAGCAATTCTTTTTCATTATCTTTCTGTCTTTCTACCTACATACCTACCTGTCTAAGCCTGTTGCTCAGGAAAAGAGATCTGGGCTTGATTTCGGAATCTTCAGAATAGGTGGTCACCATGTACTCATCATGTCCCATCAATTTGCTTATCATGAAGGGAGAGCAGGCAGCATCAGAAAAGATCCCAGAGCAGATTTCCAGGGAGCACTAGCCTTCGGGGAAGATACAGGTGAGGGAGTAAGAAAAGCCTAAGAACTACTCTGAAAAATAAAGCAAACAAACAACAAAAACCAGAGCTATCAAAGAATTAAGAGATAACAGAATAATAGCAACTAAAAGAAAAAAGTGTGAGAGGAAAAGGGGTGGCCAGTAGTGCAGACATGCCAAACATGATAAGGATCGAAAATTGGTGTACAGGTGTTCATGAAGAAGACAAGAATCTGATTTGTACAAGGTGAGAAATCTATGGAGAGTGAGAACGTGTAGTCTATAAACAGAAGGTAACTTTTTCATCATTTTGTTGGGGGCTCTTACTGTTCTTATAACACTCCATTCATTAATTATATCAAGCTCTTTTGGCTATTTGAATAATGCTGTGATAAACGTAATGTGCAAATATTAAATATATAGATATAGAAAGCTATCACTATGATGATAAGATTAAACATGTCTAGAACATAATGGGAACATGCTATGCACGCGTCCGAATCCAACGATGAGCTTATCTTCTGCTACTTCCCGGGCTCTTGGATTATTCACTCTAGGAGGTCTGAGCAATTCAGCGGCCCTGCTGGAAGGGCCATGAAGGCAGGGCCCCCTGAGCCCTGTGATGCAGCCATGTGCATGAAGACATGGCATGTGACCAGGTGAACTTGAACCTTCCATCCAAGCTGAGTGCCAAGTCTCTGCATCATGAAGCAGCTGACTTCATATTTCAGACTCAGAACTGTGGAAACAATGGAAAACAATGAGGAGTCAGACTTGCAGCAATTTCATAAGTGGAAATGTCCCTAACTTGGCATCGGTCAGAGACTGGCCCTGGGAGTGGGCTACTGAGGCTTGGGGAGAGGATGCAGTCCCTGACTGTGTTCCATGAGTTTGTGTACTGGAGAAAAATTACTCTTGAAAGGCTAAGAAAAATTAAAATAATCAAATGCATGCAGGTTCAAATTATTGTTAATCTTTCCTAGGTAGTCTTACTCTAAAAAGGGAGGAAAAGGATGGGGGTGGTGTGGGAGTTGTTCACCAGCAGTCACCTCAGCTGCCACTGTGATGCGTGCTGACACATAATTAGAAAACAAATGACAGATTAGTTTAATAATATTCATTAGCAACTAATGAAACTGACAGTGTTTCCAATTGAAGGCAGGCTGGGTTGTTAGTTGATTTTAAGCACATTCGACTCCTCTTTCCCCCCTCTTCCTTCCTCCTCCCTCTTGCTTTTCAGCTAAATGAGAGGCTGGAGGTAAAGGGGGGGGGGGCGTAAGAATTGTAAATAGGTTATAAAACAAGGCATATGGGTGAGATGGTTGAGGGGGTCAAAGGGAACCAGAGAAGACAAAAGTCAGAATGAGACTGAAGAGGTGTTTTGCGGGGTGGGGAGGAAAAAAAAGACAAGAGGGGAGGGGTGAGTTTAACCTTTCCCTCCCAGCTGACTTCATCCATCTCCCGGCTGAAAAGAACATGTTTCCACTGGCCCCCGAGAGGAAATGGTTAACGGGAAAAGCAGTGCTTCCTTACAGGCACAGTTCTTTCCTTTTTCCTTGAAAAAAAAATGATCCTAAGTAAGAATTTTAACGATATGCAGAAATCATAGTTGTCTTGCTGAACCGCTGTAGGACTGACCCCCCTTGACAGTTCTTAAATTATTCAGCTATCAAGGGCCTGCTAAACATTAAATTAAGCATCCTCTCTCCCCTGTCCTAAACCATTAAGTTATGCAAATGCACAGATAATGGGGCATATGACAGCTGAAGGCATTAATCACGAAGCTCTGTCTCTGGGCTGTTGTTATGTAGAAACTGCATCTGCCAACAGCCCGAACAGCCCCAATTAGATCTCACTTAACGGAATGAGGAGATGCTACCTAGCCCTCCACACTCGTGTTAGGTTGTAGACCTAGGAGTGAATAAGACACTTGGGAGATCCGGCTGCTCTCACTCTTTCTCTCCCGCCCCTCTCTCTCTCTTTAATACCTGCTCCTCCAATTGAAATGAAAAATTACCTGTAATTGTTATCATTTGCAAACAAAACCTGTCAGAAGACAAACCTGCTGTTTACAATGGATGTTTTGGTTGTTCCCTTGGTAAGGCCCTTTAGGGAATTTCCTTCGTTTGTATTTTGTTTCATTTTGTTTCATTTTGTTTTGTTTAAAAAAAGATTTTTAAAAAATCTAATTCTCTGTCTTTGAGGGGAAGCTCTGGGCCTGGGAGTGGGAACAAGCAAACAAACAGATTCCCCATTACAGCTTCCAAATTGCTGCGTGTTGCAGGAGCCTGCTGACTCATCCTGGAAGGGGAGAGGGCTCCCTGGTCACCATGCACTCATGTGCAGCTCCCACCTCACTGGAAAAGACACCTCCAGGTACCACCTCCAGGCACCTCTCAGGAACCAAGGGTGCACCCTGTTGGCCTCTCTCAGAGTGAATCTTGGGTTAGACAGCTGTGGAGGTGTCCTGGCTTCCAACGAAGCGTACAGTTCTCTTCCTCGTGGTGTTCAGCATGTGTATTCTTTAAAAAGCGCTGTGTACACAGTGGCTGATGGTCTTGTCTTTTGTGTGTTCTGGTTTTTAGTTTTACTCTATTAGACCGTGGCAATAGCTTGGGCGGTCTTGCAGGCATACAACCAATTTGCTAACAATTGTCATCTATGTGGCTCTTGAGAGTGTGTATCTTCATTTTAAGGCAAAACAATGCATTTTCAAGGGCTCCCCACTACTTCTGGGCGTAGGTCCAAGGCCTCAGGTCCAGGTGTCTCACGCTTAACTCCCTCACTCTCGGGACTCCCAAGAGTCGAACTGTGCTCCGGAGGCTCGGCAGTGGCTGTTTTTCAGAAATAGTTGATCAGGTATTTCTTGCTGCTGAGGAGTCTCTAGCTCGAGTGGATCGGAGCCTCCAAACGTTGGCTTAGCAGCGGAGCATGTTAACTGTTTGTAGCACCCAAACAGGGGGAGCGCATTTCCTGTTTCACCCACAAGGCTCCTTCTGTGTTCCGCTGTGGAATAGAAATCGTAGTTTGGGAGACCACCTGACAATGACGCCAAAGGAACACTGGGACTTGGTGGCAGCATCCGTTGCTCCATCTCTGACATCCAGCTCATGTTCACTGAAACAGGCGGCGAAACGACAATTGCACTGAGGGATGGCTTTTCCCCGCCTCGCAAAATTCTCTGACACTTTCAGAAATTCTACATATATTTATGAGCCAGAAACCAAGAGTGGAAGGAAGGGTGATGGTTTGCCAATAATGGAAGCGAGCCTCCCTTTCCCCTCCCCTCTCTAACTGCACTAACCACCATTTAGGGCCAATTAGCTGCAAACTGGGCCACCACTCCCCGAGTGCACCTCTCACCCTTGCCCCCACAAAAGCTTGGTGTGCACCAAGAGTGGGAATTCGTAATTCGCACCCAGGGGGAGGCCTCCCGGGGAGGTCTTCCTGGTGAGCTTCAGGAATGCGGACTGCAGCTGTGCACTGGCCAAGCCTCATATCCTGGCTGGTCCTCCCCCATACTCCCCCCAAACCCCCATCACGCTTCAAGCAATTCTTCCCTCTAAGACCCTTCCCAAGCAGGGATGAATCGAACCACACAAGGGCCTCCTTGTCCCGCGTTTGGACAAGTCTCCTGGTTGCAAAATACTCATGCTGTAACCCATCTCCCACCCAAGCCCAACCTGCCGCACAGTCTCTCCGCAACCCGGCAGGCCCGGAAGGTGCTAGGTAGGGCCTATTCCTCCTCATTAGTGGTGATATTCAAATAAGTTAACAGCCGGTTTGCCCTCCTAATGACCGTTTTAAGTATTAAAAAACAACACACTGAAAGGTAGTTTATTATTTCATGCAGCTAAAACTTACATAAGAACAATAAAAGAGGTACACAAAACTAAATCACGTTCTAAGAAAGTTTCAAAATAGTAATTAAAGAGTACTCATACAATCTGACCAAAAACTGATGGGGCTAAGCTGAGGCAGGCTGGGGCCTGCTTCCCTGCATGTCCCGGGAGGTCAGCAGCTGCCCCCCTCAAATGAGGAGACCGGAATCATGCCTGGAATACATGACTCCCTGAGAACCAGTCAGCTGGGCTGCCAGAGCTGAGAAACTGCAGCCTGGGCCAGCAACCTCGCTTTCCTTTAAAAACCTCAGATCCCGAGCCAAGCCCACCAGTCCCGGGAGCTACTTGCTAGACCATGGGACCTTGCCCGGGAGCTCCCCACTAATAAAGCTGTTTTTGTTTCTGCTCTCCCTTTGTCCTGTCAAATATCTTTGTCCGTCTCCCTGTGCCTCAGTTGACCACTCACTCGTCCTGTGCCTCAGTTCGTCGTTACAAAAACAACAATAAGACTGTTATTTAACATGCTTCCCTATTGCTTCATGATTGAATCCTCACTTTCAATATTCTTCACTTTGAGCATCAGCGGTCGGCCCTGTGGTTTATCCTTAACCATCTTTTCACGGCAGGAGGGGGATCCCATTCCTTTAGAGGGAAGCGAGTGAGACAGTAGTGATTGTTTTTTTTATATATTTAAAATATTAGCCTAATTCTTCCTCTGAACGTATTCTGTTCATCTTTGAAAAACACCTTTCTCCTTCTGCTGAACTTACAGCAATTTCTCTGACAATCTTTTTAGCTCTTTGAACACTTTTAGGAATTGCATAATTCACTCATAATATCTCATGGGAATTGGGGGCATAACACAAAGCTGAACCAAATGACAGCTTGTTTGGCATTTGTCTGCTTGTTTGGCATATTTTTATCTTTATGTTTTATGTTTGTTTACTGAAGTAACAAAAGCAAGGTAGTAAAAATATAGTATTTCATCAAAAGTATAATGAGTTTCATGAAACAAAACCTACAGACAAAATGAACATTACTACTGACATGCTTTTAAAAAGGCAATGGATGTAAAGTTGTGGTTTTTCAAATCGGGCAGCTGCCCAGCCACCCTCCTTAGGGAGATCCCTAATTACAAGTGCCATTTTAACAACCAGTTCACAAACTTAACTAGAAATTTTCTATCAAAATAGTGTCTGGAGTCTCCAAGGCTTGTCTCCAAAAAAGCAGCCATGTAAGTGAGTTGCCAACAAAGTCCACAAAAACCACACCATCATCAGTCACAGAAGGATTGTAATCCACATAATCTGGAGTCTACGGAGGGATTGCTATCGGAGCCGACATTGTGAGAATCCAGTTTGCAGAAGACCATGGATGACCGTGGAAGCCCAAGATACATTTGTGGGAACCGCATAGGAAATAGGCCTCTGGTGATCTCTCTCTATCCATAATTGAGGGATGGGGGGAAGCTGTTACCTACCAAACAGAGTGCCCTGGGGAGATGAGTATAGAAGATCAAAGGGAGAAACCTGACTTGAACAGTTAAAATTTTGTCAGATGACCATCAGCCCGCCGCCGCCACCACCACCACCACCCACCCTCCCACCCTCTGATGCACACTGGACCTGATGCTGTTTTCAACATTTTCTGTATTTTTGTTTGCTCGTGTTAGGGTTTATCTCAGAGGTGTTCTTTCTTTGTGGGTCACCCTCTTGAAGCTACATGTGTTTCAGTCTAGGAAACCCAGGATTGATGAACCCATAGGGAGAGCAAGTAAAATAAGGGTTTCAGGGGGCAGGGTACAATAATAGGTGCGGTGAGGGGGTGATAAAAGGGAGCTGAGGTCAAGGAGTCCAGGAAGGAAGAGAATGTTTGGAAACGGATTGTGGCAGCAACCGTGCAACACTGCTTGACGTCATTGAACTATGGAAAGATATATGTGTTAACTCCCAATTAATTTTTTAAGTTCATGGCAATGTTTCCTTTTCTTTTCACTCTTGCCTATGTTGTCTAAGCCAGTGCTTTCCAGACTGAGACAGATTAAGAAAGAGGCTAGATTTGTCCACTCCCATTCTTCAACTTCAGATGACTTTGAGGTACAAGCTAACAAGCACGGGTGCAGTCACACCTCACATCCCGCGGACACTTTAACTTGTGCCAAGTTACAGTAGTCTGAACCATTTTCAATTTCTTCCTCCCTCTGCAAGAATATATTCTTCTCCCCTGTAACAATAGTGTCTCAATTCTATACCACAGTTCCACACGTTGACACATTTGACCAGTTTAAACCAGTCCTAGGTGCAGGAGCAGGCCCAGCACCCATCACCTCTAGTTGAACCCCAGAGCAAAGAACACCCAGGAAGAGAACTCAAACCCGAAAAACTATCTACCCAGCATACACACACCATTCCATAATAAATGACAACACCCTACCCAGAAGCCTGTACCTCAGACTTCATTTTTAACACCTCTTGTATGTGTACCCAATTATCATAACCCCACCCATGAAGACCCAATTCCAGACTGTCCACTATTGTAAAGGGTTACCACCTTAGAAACCCACAAGGGCAGTTCTGTCCTGCCCTATGTGGTTGCTATGAGTCAGAAGTGACTCTTTGGCAATGAGTTTTGGGTTTGCTCCTTGAATAAGCATAATGCCCTTCCCACCAAAACTCTCTTGAAATCTTCTCCCTTGTTCAGCAAGACCATGGCCTGTGATGTCTTCGGGCCCCCACCACCACTCCTTTCACAAGGTACTTCCCTCTCTAACCAATCGTTCTGCTTGTGAGGTAAGTTTGGCCCTTTGCCTCTTAATTCTTAATGGGGCAAGGGAAAGAACCCCTTCCATGGGGAAGTCCCACTACAAAGTTTTCAGGGTGCTTATCGTGAATCATGTGGGTTGGGGCCTGAAGTTCTGGGTTTCTAACAGTTCCCGGGAGATGTAGCATGCTGCCGGTTCATAGACTATACTTGAGTAACCACTATCCTAAGGGTTAAAAGACCCCAAATTCAAATATATTTTTATTAAAGTCTTAAACAGGATAAAGACAAGACCAAAAAAAACCTCAAATCTCTGGGTGGAGACTTAGAGCAAGGAAGCAAAGTGGAGATCAGGACAGAGCAGGTGTGGGTTCCGTAATATCATCTTGGGACTGCATTTCCCAGAAGCCCTTGCTACCCCTAGTGGAAGTTCCTGCACAAATCAAAATTCCCAAGAATCTCGTGTGCACTGGAACTCTTAAAAACGCGGAGTATGCATGCGGAGCCAAGAAATCCCAAGGCAAGCCATGCTGATTAGTAAGGTTTTCTTCTTCCTAGAAGTCTCTGAATGACATGCTCTTGCTCTGATCTTTCTTCCGAAAGGAAATGTTAGGTTTCTCTCTCCGGCCTAAATTTCAGCCTCGGTCCTTGGCTCCGCGCGAGAAAGATTTCACGCCGAAGCCGGGCTCGTGATCCAAGTGAATTTAATGAGAGTTAAAAGAAGCTTCAGGTTTTATGCGGCACCCATAGGATTCCTCTTACCATGCGGCCTGGCAGAGACTGCCCCAGGTCACGCAAGGATCTCTCCCCTCCCACGAAGACGACCAGACAGCCCAAGCAAGACAAGCCCCTCTCCCTTCTGGTCCCTGCCTTTTCAAGAGTTCCCAGGGGAGGCGTGGTGAACGACCCCAGGTCGATCCCATTG
This sequence comes from Tenrec ecaudatus, assembly GCF_050624435.1. NCBI lineage: Eukaryota > Metazoa > Chordata > Mammalia > Afrosoricida > Tenrecidae > Tenrec > Tenrec ecaudatus. Next base: position 93,625,422 of record NC_134534.1, on the reverse strand, counting down.
GCTGAATTGCAGTCACCTGGCCCAGGTGGGCTGCTCCAGGTGTAACGACCATCTGGGCCCACCGGCGGGAAAATCCAGCTTTGTCCTTTGCTGGCTCTCCTGGGCATGCATCAATGGACTTCCCAATTCCCAAGGCTAAGCTGACTAACAGAAATGCTTCTCTCGGTGAGACAGGAGCCTGAACTCCAGGAACAGAAACTGTTCGTGTGACGCCATAACGGTTTTCAAAGATTCCCTGATTTGGCCACTCAAGTAGGCATAGAAAACAAAATAAATTGGCCAAAAAGCCATGATTGGGGTAGACCAATTAATCATAATAACAAGTAGAATTATGGAATGAGGAGAGGACCATGATTGGAATCTATATAAGCTTGTAGATTAGAAGAACTCACAAGATTGGCTCGCAGATATGACACATGGCTATGTGACCTTATTGCCCTAATTTCTACCAAGGGTTCATGCTGGCAAGTCCCTGAGAGGAGTTTCTGCCTAAGGACAAAGTTTTTTAAATTGCCGGTCAATGGTCAGAATTCAGTGGACCGTCCTAACCTCAAGGTCAGCAGTTCAAAACTACCAGCCAATCTTTGGAAGAAGGAGGAAGATGAAGTTTTCTACACTAGTAAAGAGGTACAGTCTCGGACTGGAAAACGCTCCTAAGGGCCAGCAAACGATCCTTGAACGAACTACAAGCCTTTCTTTTGTGAAGTGTTTTGTTTTGTTCTTTGTCAGTGGTTTGTTTTTGTTGTTTTATTGTCTGGTTGTATACTGTTACTTTGTTTTCCTCTGTCTTGTTTTCGTGCATGTTAGTGTCTCCACAGGTCTGTCTGAATAGGACAGGCTGGATGAACTATCTGGAGGAAAAACAATAGGACAGACAGTTCGGGGGGGGGGGGGGCAGACAGTTCCGGGTGGGGGAGGGGGAGGAGAGTAAGGAAGTGATGTTAATAAACACAGGGACAAGGGAACAACATGGGACCCAAAATGGTAGTGAGGGGGGAGTGGCAGGCCTGATGGGGAACGATCAAGGGTAAGGTTGCGTAGAGAAGAGGTATAGCTGTAGCCCAGGTGGGGACGGAGCATGGTGGTGGGGCAGGAGGAAAGTCAAGGGAGATGGAGGAAGGAGCTGGGAGTCAAGGGGCATTTATGGAGGTCTAGACAAAGACATGTACATGAAAACATATATATGAGAATGGGGAAATAGATCTAATTGTCTACACTTATAGGTTTAATATTAAGGTGGTGGAAGGACCTTGGGCCTCTACTCAAGCACTCCCTCAATGCATGAATACTTTCTTTAATTAAATTGGCACTCTCCAATGCTCACCCTCCTGACACAACTGCTGAAGCCAAAGTGGGTGAACAAGTAAATGTGGAGAAGAAAGCTGATGGTGCCCGGCTATCAAGAGATAGTGACTAGGGTCTTAAAGGCTTGAAAATAAACTAGCGGCCATCTAGCTCAGAAGCAACAAAGCCCACATGGAAGAACACACCAGCCTGTGTGAGCGAGTGATCCCAAAGGGATCAGTTATCAGGCATCAAAGAACAAAAAATCATCATATCACTGGCTGCACACCTCCATGATAGGATCGCTGAAGACAAATGGGTGCATAAGCAAATGTGGCGAAGAAAGCTGATGGTGCCCGGCTATCAAAAGAGATAGTGTCTGGGGTCTTAAAGGCTTGAAGATAAACAAGCGGCCATCTAGCTCAGAAGCAAAAGAGCCCACATGGAAGAAGCACACCAGCCAGTGCGATCACGAGATGCCAAAGGGACCAGGTATAAGGCATCATGCAAAAAAAAAAAAAAAAAAAGAATATGTGTGTGTGTATATATATATACATATATATACATATATATACATATATATGTATACCATATTGAATGAAGGGGGACGTGCAGAGTGGAGACCCAAGGCCCAAGTGTCGGCCACTGGAGATCCCCTCATAGAGGGGTTTAGGAGAGGAGATGGGTCAGTCAGGGTGCGAGGTAGTACCGATGAAGAGCACAGCTTTCCCCCAGATTCTGGATGCTTCCTCCCCCCAACTACCATGATACGAATTCTACCTTGCAGGGCTGGATAGGGCAGAGGCTGTACACTGGTACATATGAGGGCTGGAGGCACAGGGAATCCAGGGTGGACGATACCTTCAGGACCAAGGGTGTGAGGGACGATGCTGGGAGAGTGGAGGGTGAGTGGGTTGGAAAGGGGGAACTGATTACAGGGATCCACATGTGACCTCCTCCCTGGGAGAGGGACAGCAGAGAAGGGGGGGAAGGGAGACTCTGGATAGAGCAAGATATGACAAAATAATGATGTATAAATTACAAAGGGCACATGAGGGAGGGGGGAGCGGGGAGGGAGGGGAAAAAAAAAAGAGGACCTGATGCAAAGGACTTAAGGGGAGAGCAAATGCCTTGAGAATGATTGGGGCAGGGAATGTATGGATGTGCTTTATACAATTGATGTATGTATATGTATGGATTGTGATAAGAGTTGTATGAGTCCCTAATAAAATGTAAAAAAAGAAAGAAAGAAAGAAAAGAAAATGATTAGGGCAAAGAATGTACAGATGTGCTTTATACAATTGATGTATGTATATATATGGACTGTGATAAGAGCTGTATGAGCCCCTAATAAAATGTTTTTAAAAAAAAATCTTAAAAACTTAAAAAAAAAAAAAAGAGGTACAGTCTCAGAAACCCAGAGTGCCAGTTCTACTCTGTCCTAAAGGATCACTGTGAGTCAGAATTGACTCAATAGCAGTGAGTTTATTTTTGTTGGAGGGCTCTCACTGTAACCATAGCCAAGCTCTGATATACCAAGATCTTCAGCCCTTGTGGTGTAGTGGGTTACAAGTGGGCTGCTAACCAGTCAGCAGTTCAAAACTGCCAGCCACTCCACAGGAGAAATAAGAGGATTTATGTTCCCCTAAAGATGCACAGTCTCAGAAACCCCCTGAGACAGTTCTACTGTGTCCTATATGGTGACTATGAGTCAGAATCAACTCAATGGCAATAAGTTTTATACGAGGCTTCAAAAAAATTTAGAGTGGACCTCTATGTCATATCCTTAGTGCTTTGCACACAAAAGATATTTGAATAATGGCCTCCCATTGTTAAATGACCAACTACTAAGTCTAACAATCCCGCCCCCCTTGCAATCAAATCACAGCAAAGCCTCCCTCAGGCTGTTACTGGAAACAATTCAGCCGCACAGGCAAATGGCTAAGACGCCCCTACTCATCTAAATGGTCCAGCTGGCTTGGCCAATAGATAGCAGACCCCTCCCTAGCCCCACCATCTCTGTCTACTCTGTTACTGCAAAGGGGTCTGTCTGGTCTTTTCTCTGCAAATACTGTTAGTTTTCTTTGTAGTGATAGGACTCATTTTCAAACAAGTTTTCTCCTGATTGTGACCAGTTCAGACGTGGCTAATGAAACAAAATCAGAACAGAGGAGAGTTGTTAAAATTTGGATGAAGTGGAACAGTGACAGGAATGAGGGAAGCTGTGGGGGTTAAGCTCTGGAATGGGAGACTCAGAAGAGATGCTGTGAAGCTTCTCAGGAGCCTGAGGAGTGACGGTCAAAGCTGCAAAGGTTGGCCACCACCTCTGAGCAAAAACACAAACAAAACACCAAGAGCATTGTCCTGGAGGCCACTGCAGCTCCCAGAGACTCTATAAGAAAATGCAGAATGCCCTGTGGGTCTCCAAGACCGTCACTCTCTATGGGAGTAGAAGGCCAAGACTTTCTCCCATGGAGCAGCTGGTGGTTTCAAACTACTGGCTTTGTGAGTAGCAGCCCAACATGTAACTACTATGCCAGCAGGGTGGCTACAACTCTGACCAGGGCACTGTTATTCCCAACTGTGCTGATCAAGAGACTTGGTATCTATCCAGTGCAAAGACTGCCCTTGTTTTCTAAAAGGGAGGTTAAGTTTTTAGAGGGCCGTTTTGCAGTCCAGAAGAGACGTGAGATTGAAAACCCCGCACTTTCATCCTGGGGTGGCAGTAGGAATTCTCAAGCAAGCGTTCCAGTTGCTTTCATCTCAGCTGGTTTTTCAAATGTTGGCGCAGTCAGGAAATGCTGATGTGCATGAAAACAAACAAATATTCTTTTATGGGGTGATCTTTGTTTTTGAGGCTCCTAGTGCCTGCTGGGTTGTTAACAACTGTTCTAAGACTTAACAAAGCTTTACATTTGTGTCCCAATGCTTAAATCCTCTAAGAAAACTGTTTAAGAAAGGGCCCACCCAAGAAGTTCGGCCTGTGGGAGATAAAGCTGAAGAATTATTTCACTAGGGAAGCTCTGAAATTTAAAACAATATTATATAACTGTGCTTTCTGGCAATAAGGACCGGGCCCAGATTAGGATACTGAAGGAGGTTTTACTATCTCATTAAACCTTAAGTTACACACACAGGTTTGGAAGTGTTTAATTAAAGAAAATTGATCCTTCAGTTCTGTACTACCAGCACTCTATTTTGCTCAGGAATGTTTGGTAATAACTGACAGAAGCTCAACTCATACAGGTTCATGTGGGAATATACGGAATTGACTGCCTCACATAAAGTCTGCCACCAGTATTGCTGCATCCAGAATCTCTACAGAAGTCAGTTATTACAATGTGATATCATGTACATGTTACTGAAGCTCAAATCCTAGGGAAAATCTGGAGCCCCAATAGAAACCCTACATAAGAAAGAAAACCTGTCAGAGGTAGCAATAGAAATGGAAATGATTCTGTTATCCCTATCTTCCATCAAGAGGTATGTTAATTAGCATTCTGACTGTCAAGAAAAATTGAAGCTAAGGCCAGTTATTTGGCAGGATAATTGTTAGGAATGGGGTTTCAATGGTGAAATTAAAGAAATCCAAAATATGTGTGTTGGCTTGCAAGGCGTCTTCCCCCTGCAAGAATGGGTTTCTACCAGGCCCATGGCCTTTACCACTAGCCATGCCGCCCTGTGCTTCCTCCATAACCAGCCATGGAGACATCCAGACATTGATTTGGAGGATTTCTGGTTTCCCAATAGAGTAACCTAAAGGCAGAAAATTCTTTCCTGTGAAATACTTTTGCATTGAGTCAAATTTTTATGAAAATACCTTAATGTGGCTACTTTGCAAACACAGGCTGCAAAAACCCTCATCCCAAATTTGGTTAAGATTTCAAGTCTGGTTGAGGCAGGGACATGCACTGCTCTCGAGACAAAGAGACTCAAAGGAATGTGACCTTTATCACCCCTTTCTACTTCTGTAACTGGCCCACCTATGAGGGGTACACACACACAAAAAAAAAACCTGATTTTTTTCATAGGTATGTATTTAATTTATTTTTTTACAAAATAACCTTATCACCTTCAAAGTACTCTCTATTTTATTTAATACACTTATCAAATCTGTGATTCCATTCTTGGAAACATTTTTCAAACTCACCTATTTGGATGGCTGACAGGCACCTTTTTTATTCTTCACCTCTTCTAAGTCATCAAATCACTGTCCTTTCATGTCCCTCTGCATTTGCAGAAAAACGTCACACGGAGTGAGGTCAGGTGAGTAAGGTGTGTGGGGCAAGAGAGGCATGCTGTTTTTTGCGAAAAACTGGTGCACTGAGATGGCTGCATGAGCAGGCACATTGTCGTGGTGGCAAAACCAGTGCCTTGTCTGCCACAAATCAGGCCTTTTCTGTCCACACACTGTTAGGAAACCTGTTTTAGAACCTCTAAATCAGTGGTTCTCAAACTTCCTAATGTCGTGACCCTTTAATACAGTTCCTCATTGCTATAGTTTATTGTGCAGCCTGGCCAATAAACACAAGTAGGATTAGCTGAAGGGCAGAGGGATAAATGGCTCGGTGAGCCTCACCTTGCTTGTTCTGTGCCTCAGTTTAAAGAGGTACACTACCTGTGGGATGCCTAGCCTGTGGACTGTGTCGCTGTAAGTGGAGGTCCCTTTAAGCCCACATGATTGGAATGTTCATCACTGGAGCTGGGGACCGACAGTTGATGACAGTTGGGGACCTGACTTGCTGTTTGCTGCCTGGATATATATAGCCCAGCTCTCTCTACAGAAGGGAACTGGGAACTGGCAGCTCTCAAGCCTTGAAGGACTGCTAGTGTCTCACTGCTTTATAATTTAACTGTTAATTTCTTTTATTATCTATCTGTATATAATTTAATGGTTTATTTCTTGAATTATATATCTATCTTTATAAATATATTTATATATAATTACTAGCAATCTGGCTTGTCTTTATAGAGAACCCTGTCCAATACATTTTGGTACCAGGAGTGGGGTTCTCTAGAGAGCCCACCGACTAGGAAAATAGCTTTAGCAATGACACATCAAAAAAAGGCCTTATTTAAATGGTCATTCCATGATACCCACCTTCCTGACATGATCGCTGAAGACAGATGTGTGCATAAGCAACGTGGTGAAGAAAGCTGATGGTGCCTGGCTATCAAAAGATATAGCATCTGGGGGTCTTGCAGACTTGCAAAAACGTGGCTATGTAGCTGAGAAGCATCACAAGGAAGCAGCACATCAGCCTGTATGATCATGAGGTGTTGATGGGATCAAGTATCAGGCATCTAAGACCCAGAACAAAATCATACCCAATAGGAATGGGGCGGGCAGTGGGGGCACGGAGTGGAGACCCAATGCCCATCTGTACACAATTGGATATCCCCTTGCAGAGGGATCACAGGGAAGAGATGAGTCAGCCAGGGTGCAGTATATCATCAATGAAACACACAACATTCCTCTAGTTCTTTGGTGCATCTTTCCCCCCACTATCATGACCTCAATTCTACCTTACAAGTTGGATTAGACCAGAACATGCACACTGCTAGAGATACGAGCCCAAAACACAGGAGATCCAGAATAGATAAATCTCTTAGGGCCAACAATGAGAGTAGAGATACCAGGAGGATTAGGGGAGGATGGGGAAGAAAGGGGAAATTGATCACAGGATCAACCTAGAACCCCCTCCCAGGGGGACAAACAATGGAAAAGTGGGTGAGGGGTGATGTAGGACGATATAAGATATGAAAATAATAAACTAGAACTTAACATGGGCTCATGAGGGAGGGCTGGTGGGAGAAGGAAGGAGGAGAAATGGGGAGCTAATATTGGGGGTTCAGATGGGAAGAGAATAATTTGAGATGGCAGCATATGTACAAATGTGATTGACACAATGGATGCATGTATGGATTGTGATAAGAGACATAACAGCCCCAATAAAAGTATTTAATAAAAATAAAAAAGAAGACAATATACCATTGTATTTGATATATTGGAAACAGGTGACTTATCTTCTCTGAAGACACTATGATCATCTTTGGAAAAACCCTTTCTGCTTCTGTGGAACTTACAGCAATTGTTCTAACAATATTTTTAACTCTTGAAGCACTTTCAGAAATTGCATAATTCACTCATAATAGCTCATGGGAATTTGGGGTGGAACACACAGCTGAAACAAATGAAGCGAGTCACCCTCTGCTCGCTTGGCACTTTTTTCTCTCTGTGTTCTCTGTTTACTAAAATAACATAAGAGAATAAAACTGCAGTATTTAATGAGAAGTATAACACATTTTATGAAATAAGAAAATACTGCAAGCACAGTTCCATCTAAATTTGTATGCTTCTGGACAGAAATATTATTACACAGGCTTGGAATATACTGTTACACAGATAAACTTTTGAAAAGAGCAAATAACGTAAATTTGTAATTTGAAAATCCCGATTACAAGAGCCATTTTAACAACTGGTTTGCTGAATTCAAGAAAAAATTAGTGTGTTAGTCTGGGTACTTTAGAGAAACAAATCCACAGAAAGTCATATGTATAAGAGAGAATTTTTATATAAAGTGTAAGTGCACATCAAGAAAACATCCCAACCCAGTGATTCCCAAGCCCAGAAGTCCAACATTAACCCATACATCTGACATCAATTCACAAAGTCCTCTTCCATATCACAAAACACACACTATGATACCAACTAAAGGAGGAAAGCCAAGTCAGCGAACCTGTAAGCATCTCAGCACTGGCAGGGGTCTCCACACGGCTGCTCCAGCACCCAGGGCTGCATTGGGGTAGGTACATGCGGCTTCTCCTCAGGGATGTCTTGCAGGAAGTGAACCTTGCCAGCTGAAGCACGGAACTGGCTAAGGCAGCAGAACCCTGGTCCAACCATCACAAAGCAAGAGACCCGAGAACTAGAAAGGTGAGGCTCACTAAGCCATTTATCCTTCCACCCTTCAATTAACCCCACATGTAGGTTGGCACAATAAACTAAACACATGTGGGGTTAATTGAAGGGTGGAGAGATATATGGCTTGGTGAGCCTCGCCTTTCTAGTTCTCAGGTCTCAGGTGAGAGCCCATGGTCTAAAGTTAAGACAACCAATGGGCACCCTGTGGAGGCTGAGTGAGGCAGCCCACATTGAGTTGACCAGAACCCAATCAGCTGGAGATTTTTGAGCCTGTGAACTGATAAATATTGCTGCTGACTTTATGGATGGTCTGTCTGGATTTGACTTGGCTTACGGATGCAGACTTCACAAGGTTCCAACTGGAATGAAGACTCTTCGCGTCAAAAAATATGATTGTTTCCTCAGAGCACTGGATTGATATAAGTGGGAAGTATATAAATTGGATGCTAAAATTTGGGGGGGGAGATAAAGGTATGAAATGGTTGAATGGTTGCATTAATTACAAACTTTCATAGGTGGGGGAACATATTCACAGGATTATAGTATTAAGGTATAGGTGTTGGAGTGGGGTCCAAATTGAGAGGCTAAAGAATAATGTACAGGTGCCAAGTTGGCAAGGGGTGGATTGAGTTAAAGTTTTTTTGTGCCAACCTGGCCAATAAACACATATGGGGTTAATTGAAGGGTGGAGAGATAAATGGCTTGGTGAGTCTCACCTTTCTAGTTCTCAGGTCTCTTGCTTTGTGATGTTTGGACCAGGGTGAAGCTGCCTTAGCCAGTTCTCTGCTTCAGCTGGCAAGGCTCACTTCCCACGAGACATCCCTGAGAAGCCGCGTGGACCTACCCTGATGCAGCCCTGGGTGCTGAAGCAGCCTTGTGGAGACCCCTGCCAGTGCTGAGATGCTTACACATTGACTAACTCAGATTTCCTCCTGAAGTTGGCGTCATTGTGCGCATTTTTTAAGATGGAAGAGGGTTTTGTGAATTGGTGTCAGATGTATGGGTTAATGTTGGACTTGTAGGCTTGCGCAGCACTGGATTAGGATGTTTTCTTGAAGCGCACTTACATTTTATATAAAACTATCTCTTATACATGAGTTTCTGTGGATTTGTTTCTCTAAAGTACCCAGACTAGCACAATTAGGTATCCATTCTATACAATCAGTATGAACCAGCTAAATCTCCCCACTGAAAGAATCTGATGTCACACAAAAGGCTTCTCCCATTCCAGGCCTTCAACCCATAATCTTTCCCATGCCTCTTAGTATTCCAGATCACCCATATTTTAAAATCCAGTCTATTCGTTTTGCTTTTTCGGCCATGACTCAACTAGTTGGGAGCTCTGCTTTCCTCTTTACAGGTCTAAGGGTTTCAAACTTTGCTAAAGGATGCTGTTGATACTGTGTTGCTTTTATAACATAGGAACATAGGTGATGCTATTACTTGGATCCACAATCAATGTCCATGGAAGAAGCAGTAAAGATATCAAAAAAAATATTGTATTAGGTAAATCTGTTGCAAAAGACCTCTTTAGAGTATTGAAGAGAAAGGATGTTACTTTCTCCATTGCCTCAGATGCATGTGAAAGTTGGGCATTGAATAAGGAAGACTGGAGAAGAACAGGTGCATTTGAATGGTGGGGCTGGAGAAGACTGTTGAAAGTACCATGGACTGCTAAAAGGACAAACCAATCTTTGTTGGAAGAAGTACTGCCAGAGTGATCCTTAGAGGCAACGATGACTAAAAAGTGTGGGAGGCTTCACCTTACATACTTTGGACATATTGTCAGGAGAGACCAGTCCCTGGGAAAGGCATCATGTTTGGTGAAATTGAAGAACAGAGGAAAAGAAGCGAGCCCTCAAGGAGATGGATTGACACAGTGGCTGCATCAAGGTCTCAGGCATGTGAACAGTTATGAGGATGGCACAGGACCATGTAGTGTTTCGTTCTATTGTGCATAAGGTCATTATAGGTCAGAGTTAACTTGATGGAACCTAACAACAACAACAACTATCTAAACCACTGAAGCACAGAGAACCATCAGTCCATAGTCCAAAAAAGCTAGCGCTAGAGTAAACAGCAATTTTTATGAGGCATGCTGGGTAAAAAGTTGAATTTTGGAACCAGACTACCTGAGTTTAAATGCAAATAGGCCAAGTGTGTCCGTGAACAAGTACTTACACACCTCGGACCTCAGCTTACTCCCTGTCTATAAAGCAAAAATAACATGAGCACTTACTTAAAGTGCTGTTTTAAGGATAACAGCTGATAAATGATAACAGCTCCTGGAACATAGTAAATATTCATTAGATACTGACTGTGATTATAATGATAATAGTTGATATTATTATTGTTAGTGATTCACTGGAACCCCTCTTCAGCCTGGTTCAACTCTTCTCTCACTTAATAGTCCCCTAAATTCAAAGCTGGAACAAGAGAAGGGGGAAAAGTCATTAGTCATTCCTTGAGTCAAGAGACCCAAGGAATATAGGAGGAATGACTGAAGAAACTTAATTCATAGATCACATGTGAAAATGTCATTTTTTTGTCATTGCTAAATATATTTTCCCAAATCTGTGTTTACTCTTTTAATTAAATATTTCGATGTACACAAGTGTTTTATTTCTAATATCCCACGGATCTATTTTTCTTCCATGGAGTGTCCTTTTTTAAAAATTTTTTTTAACATTTTATTAGGGACTCATACAACTCTTATCACGATCCATACATATACATACATCAATTGTATAAAAGCACATCTGTACATTCTTTGCCCTAATCATTTTCAAAGCATTTGCTCTCCACTTAAGCCCTTTGCATCAAGTCCTCTTTTTTCCCCTGCCTCCCTGCTCCCCACCTCCCTCATGAGCCCTTGATAATTTATAAATTATTATTTTGTCATATCTTTCCCTATCCGGCATCTCCCTTCACCCCCTTTTCTGTTGTCTGTCCCCCAGGGAGGAGGTCACATGTAGATCCTTGTAATCGGTTCCCCCTTTCTAACCCACTTACCCTCTACTCTCCCAGTATCGTCCCTCACACCCCTGGTCCTGAAGGTATCATCCACCCAGGATTCCCTGTGCCTCTAGCTCCTATCTGCATCAGTGTACATCTTCTGCTCTATCCAGACTTGCAAGGTAGGATTTGGATCATGGTAGTGGGGGTGGGGCGGGGTGGGGAGGAAGCATTTAGGAACTGGAGGAAAGCTGTATTCTTAATCGGTACTACATCGCACCCTGACTGACTCATCTCCACCTCTAGATCCCTCTGTGAGGGGATCACCAGTGGCCAACAAATGGGCTTTGGGCCTCCACTCTGCACTTTCCCAACACTCCAATTAACATTTGCCCTTGAGCCCTTCAAGGACTTTTCTAGGCTCCATGAAGTCATATAGGACCCCTGGTGACACTGTGGAATTAGTACCTGAGTTGTTAACTGCAGGGCTAGGAGTTGACAGCCAGCAGCCATTCTGCAGGAGGAAAATGAGCCTATTTGTTCCTGTAAAGATTTACAGTCTCAGAAACCCTATATAGGGTTGCCATGAGTTAGAATCAACTTAATGGTAGTAGGCTTGGGATGGAGAGTTATGCATTTACATGCATCATCTTGGCCCCACAAACTCAGATATTAACTTAGAGAACCACGGAGAAAGGTAGGCAGTAATATGGTACTGAAATAGATAATGTTGAACATTTATTGTGATAAGATGTATGAATCACAACTTTCTTCTAGTTTTTAAATGTTTCCTCCCTCCTCCACCCCCCCCCCACTATCATGATCCCAATTCTACCTTACAAATCCAGCTAGACCAGAGGATGTACACTGGTACAGATAGGAACTGGAAATACAGGGAATCCAGGACAGATGAACCCCTCAGGACCAGTGGTGAGAGTGGCGATGCCAGGGAAGGTGAGGGACAAAGGGGGAAAAGAATTCAGGGATCTACATATGACCTCCTCCCTGGGGGGATAGACGGCGGAGAAGTGAGTGAGGGGAGCTGTCGGACAGTGTAAGACATAACAAAATAATAATAATTTCTAAATTATCGAGGGTTCATGGGGAATAGGAGAGTAGGGAGGGAGAGGGAAAATGAGGAGCGGATACCAGGGGCTCAAGTAGAAAGAAAATGTTTTGAGAACAATGATGGAAACGGATGTACAAATGTGATTGACACAATGGATGTATGTATGGATTGTGATAAGAGTTGTACGAGCCCCCAATAAAATGATTTAATAAAAAAAGAAGGAAGAAAAAGATGAATGAATGAATGAATCCCGATCTGAAAGGACTTTTCACACCTAGTGGATCAGACTAAGTTCTAGGCTACATTAGACTAAATACTGTTCATTATTTTCCCTATAACCTTGGTAAGAGGGTGCACCTGAGAAACAGATCAATGCCATGAAAAATTTTAAGACACTACATTTTTTGCTATACATTTTATTTCTGGTTAAGGAATATTTGCAGCCCTGTATGCTTTCTAACTGTTCTTTTTCACTCTAGAACAACTCTTACCTCCATAGTTGTGAAAACAAAAATGTTTCCAGAGATTGGATTCTTAGGGTCAAAATCCACCTACCCATCCATACAGTGAGAGCTTCATTCTAAACTCACTTCTTCCAAAGGATTCCCTGCAGTGACTGAAGAAATCTAAGACGCGCATCTAACCAAAGACATCCTTTGATTAAAACGCCACCATTCATTTGTACAGCCATGTCATCAACATTCGTGAGTGCCTGCTCTTTTCAAGAGCTTCTGTCGTGCACAGCTTCAGACTTCTCCTGACAGTCCCTCACGATCTGCCTCATTTGACACCTTGATCTCCTGCATCTCTCCATGCTCCTGCCACAATAGGGAGATTTATAAATACTCAGGATGTTGAGTAGACCCTCAAAACAAAACATAACAAAAACTCTCACTCCCCTCCAGTCCATTCTGATTCGTAGTGACCCTGTAGGACAGAGTAGAAGTGCCAAGACTAACCCTGTAGAGGAGTAAATAAATAGCTTCATCTCTCTCCTATGAAGGGACTAGTGGTTGCAAACTTCAGTGCCTATAGGTTGCCCCACTCTACCACCAGAACCCCCTCTTGTGATGTCCCTGGGTGGTACAAAATGTTAATTGGCTTCGCTGCTAATGAAAAGGTTGTCTGTTTACATTTACCCACAGGCTTTTGGAAGCAAGATCTGCTTCTGAAAGATCTCAGCCACTGGAAACAAGCCCTGCTCTGACCAACAGAGGATCTCATGAGTCAGGGTTGCCTCCGCAGCTCCAGATCTGAGTTTTTGTTGTTGCTGCTGCTGTTATTTGGAGTCTTTGTACATAACTTACCTCTCTCTGGAATTTCTTTTCTTCAATTCACTTACCTCCTCCAGGAGTGTTTGTTTGTTCGTTTGTTTGTTTGTTTGTTTGTTTGTTTGTTTGTTTTTCAAACCAGTCTACAAAGCTTTCTCCATGTGCATATTCATGGTATACAGTTAACAGGAGAAACACAAAGAATTTCTGCCCTGCCAATACATTCTGGGCACACTCCTTGCTGTCCCCATTCCACACTATTGTCATTGCAGATCTACTTAGCTGTCTTTCCCTAGAGATTAAAACTAATTGAGTGTCTCTGTGTCTGTCACCTACCAGATCTGTTAACAGACAGACTTTCATAAGCTAATATTTTCTCTCATTCAAATTCTACCTGTTGAGGACTATGACGATCACAATAGTGTTAAATGCCATTCCAGACTCATGGCAGATAAACATAATTCACAAAGAAATAGTCAATAGGAAGAAACACTAGAATATATTTTTTGTAATGCATTCTAAGAAGAGCAAAATCACAATAGATGTTAGATGTGAAAATGGGCAATCAACTCATTTCAGTTCTACTGATTTCAGTATGCCTAGAGAAAAATGACCGAGGTGGAAGCTAATTTTGAGCCTTGTCTTCACAAGCTTTGTACCAGCCAAGAGCTGTGTATTAGGCTAACGCTCTCCTGGCTTCTCTAAATTTGTGCCCAGACAAATTGCAAGCATCACACCATCCAGTGGTCACTGCAAGTCTGCTTTTAACAGGCTGATTGATTTTTCTAATGTTTCAGGCAATTTCCAGTTGTCAGTAAGAACTAATACTGTCTCATTACGGCCTTCACTCTTGGCAGCTCTGTGACCACTTATTGGTTTTGGTCTTTGTGTTCATTTTCTTCTGCTAATTCTAAAGCCTTTTTTGTTTCTCCCTCTGCAACCCCCATTCAAAGGTCTGAAACTATAATCAGAGAGAGCCCCCCAGCACAATTACAGGTGAAAGTACCAGCTCTTCTCAAGGGCTCCAAAGTTGAACCCCAAAGCCCCATCCCCTACCCAACTTTCTGCCAAACCATTGCCCAGTGGAGCCTGCGATGCTGTATGACTTAATAAATCCAGCAACTCTGAGGCCAGAGTCTCCTCTAATCTCCTGTGTTGATATTAAACTAACTTGTCAGTGTGTAATTGGGAGTCCCGCTCTCTCCTTCTCACCACAGTTGGATGTGGAAGTTAGTTGGTTCAGCTCGACCTCTCCAGCCGTACTCCCACACAGTCTGAAACAGCAACGGTCCACATGCTCTTTGACTCAGAAGCCCTGTAGTGGACATTATAGTCATGTAAACTCTCCGAGTACAGTCACAGCAAAATTACTAAATACATTCCATGGAGGACTTAAAACTCAGACTCAAGCCCTTGCCATTCAGCAGGAACAGGGTACAGAAAGCAGGGAAAGCAAGTTAACATGGATATATATCATTAAGCAAGCAATATTGACAGAAGTAAAAATAAAGCACATTTAGGTAAATCTTTCTAGCTCCGGTTTTACAACATGACCCTGGATCTTGTCCTTAGCAAAGCCCCCTGAAAAAAGGAAAAATAAACGTACCTGCCCTCGAAGAATGCCTTCCTAGTCCTCTCTGATATGGAGAGAAGTTTAAACAAGAATTGTCCTAAGGGCAAATACTGACTGACATTCCATTGTGATGATAAAGCAAGGGTTCCCTTAAACAGAGCAAAAGCAGATAGTCAGAGGGGGAGGAGGTCTTCCAGAGTGAGGAACATTTGTGATGGTTTCACTTAGCCTTTACATCAATTAAAAAGAGGGGGGGGGGGGATGACAGGAGCTTATCTATTTTCACTCAAGAGCCCTTAAAACTGAAATCACACAAAAAAATCTAAACCCACTACCATTGAGTCAATTCTTGTATAGGTTTCCTGAGGCTGTAAATCTTTATGAAAACAGAGAGCCTCATCTCTCTCTCACAGAGGGATAGTGGGTTTGAAGGACTCACCACACAGTTTGCAGCCCTATGATGAGGCAGTCCCATTAAAAGGATATAGACTCAAAGGACAAACAGAGGTGGAAGCATTGACTATACTGCAAGTAAGTGTCAGGGAGAGAGAATGTGGGATGTGAGAAATGCCCTAAATGGGGAGGAGTCTAAAAGGTATTGAGAGAAGAGGGAATGGAGCTAGTACCCTGGAAAACAATGGATAGCCTGTGCCAACAGGGCTAGGGGGAGAGCGGGGTGCCTGGAGATGAGGCTGCAAAGGCAGGCTGAGAATGAGTAAAGACTCGCTTATAAGTGGTTGAAGCTGTAAGCAGAAAGATGATGCATCTGTTTTAAAATGCTCATAGTCCCCCTACTTGGCTTCATACCGACTTTTGCTCCTACCGCTCCACCAAAAATGGCTTCTAACTCATCATTGTCCTCCTTTTGCTAAGTCATCAGTCAGCGGTAGCTGGCCTAGCTGCTCACGTCATCCTCTCGGAAGTATATCCATCTTCCAGCACTTTCCGGTAGTAGTTATGCTGGGCTGTTAATCTCACAGTCTGCAGTTCAAAACCACCAGCTGCTCCTCAGGAGAAAGAGGGGCCTTTCTCCTGTGATAACGAGCTACAGCCCTGCAAACTCGCAGGGGCAGCTCTACCCTGTCCTGCAGGATTGACTTGATGGCAGTGAGTTTGGATTGGGTTTTCCTCTCACCTCCCTGCCTGCTCCTGCTCAGGCTGTTGTTACACATCAATCGGTAAACTTTAGGGCATCCTGGACTCAGTCCCTTCTACAACTCACTTCTAGGTGATCTCATCCAGCCTCACTGCATCAAGTATAATCTTTGTGCCAATGACCTCCAAATGGGTATCTCCCACGTACCTGTAGCTTAGCCCTTAACACCAGGTATATGCAACATATATACGTGATAAGGTTTATCAACACATTTTAAGGCAGTTTTTTGTGTAAAATTAGGTGCCTCGGCTAATATTTGGCTTGGCTTATACTCGAGTATACACGGTATAACAAATGATTAATCTGCATCTCCACTTACAAATCTAACACGCACTCACTCACTCAGTTGGTGCTGACTCATATGATCCTATAAGACAGTGTAGAGCTGCCCCTGCAGGTTCTGAGACTGTAATTCTTTATGGGAGTAGAAGCCTTATTTTTCTCTCAAGGAGCAGCTGGTAGTTTTGAACCGCTGACCTTGGAATTCGCAATTCAATACATAACCACTGTACCACCAGGACTCTTCACATGTCTAGCAGGCATTTATGATTTCACTTGCCCTAGATGGAACTTCTTGTGTTCCCCCCACCCCAAATCTACTCCTTCCATATTTTTCCTTCCCATAGTAAAAATGACAATCATGTCCCTACTTATATAAGTTAAATGACCTTAATAGTCTATGCTCATTATAACTATATCCAAGTTGTCAAGCATGCCTACCCCTCAAAATCCATTTCATCAATTTTCACTTCTTCCCTCGCAACACCTTGGTCTAGGCTACCACCTCTCGCTTAAATTATTGCAGTAGCTCGGTAACGCTCCCTTGTCTCCTTTCCCTTTCCACCCAACGTCCATCTCCAGGACAGCAAGCAAGTCGATTCTTTTCAAATATATGCCAGTGACATCACTACTGTAGTTGAGACCTTTCAAAGAAACCCCTGCCTCACTCAGAGAACAGTCAGTCCTACAGTGGTCTACAAAACTGGTCCCTGATGCTCATCTGCCCAGCCTCCTACTCTTGGTCTCTTCTCCCTCCATGTTAGTCAGTCTCACGCTCTGTCTCTTCTTCAAGAACTCTAGCACCTCTCCCACCTCAGCACCTTGTACACAGTGGTGTCTTTCCTTGGACATCCTTTCCTCGGATTTCCATAGCACCTCAGGCCTCTTCCTAAATGCCTCCTTCTCAACAAGACCTTTCTTGGAAATTCAAGTCTAAGTTGCACCCTACAGGCCAGGTCCACCTTTCCCTTTGCCCTTGTTCCTCCACAGTTCATATTGTTCTCAACTGTGATACTTGTTTTTCTCTGATTTTCTTTACCGTAGAGCAGGGGTGTCAAACTCAATTAAAATGCGGGCCATTTGCTACAACAGGCAAGAGTCACATGGGCTGCATCATTTACAAATTTTGTTAAATTTGTATTTTGAAGTGAGGAGTCAGGAATATGGATAGGATAATTAAAACACTAGATAATTGCCTTTATTTAAACATTTATTTTATTTAATGTGTTTATAAAACTAAAATTATTCTTTTACCCGAAACTTGCCAGTGCTTTCCTCCTGCTAATTGTCACTTACCTTTTATGTTGTGAATGAAAACTATAACAAAGTAACTAATAAAAAACACAAAATGTTAGACCACTGACAAACGTGATGCACAATCGTAATGGCTTCCCTCTAAAAACGTTAACCAGTGCTGCCGCTAGGTATGATTCATAACAGCACAACCCAGAGTGCTCTTTCTAACCTTTTCGCTAGTGGGGTCTGTTTATATTACGAAGCACTGAGAGCGGCACACAAACGTCGCCAGACCTGAGTCAGCGCATTGATACCCGTCCACAGGCCCCCGGGAAAGGCACTGGGCCACGTGTCTACTCGTTTTCAGTAGTTAAAGGGCTAACAGGGAATTGTGTGTATGGTATTGCCTCGATCACCCCTAAGTGCTATTTCTTCATAACAATTTTTTCTATTTTCATTTTATTTAAGAGCATCATGGGCCACAAACATTTGCCTCAGGGATCTCCAGTTGACACCCCTGTCACAGAGTTTCCTTGATCAGACGCAAAGCTCGATGAGAGTGAAATTTTCTTCTGTTTTATTTACTGTTGGATCCACAGCAACTGAAAGAGTGGCTAGTATCTAGCATGCTTTCAGCTCTGAATGAGTGAAGGCACTGTAGAAAAGGAATTAAACAGAGGAAGGTACACTGGGAGACAGAGGTGCCGGAAGAAGGAGACCGCAGGGCTCCAAGCAAGCCGAAACAGTGTCCTGAACCAAAATCATGATAGACAGGTGAGACAGACATAGTGGGAAGCGTTCCCAAATTTAACTGCCCATGGAATCCTTTGGGGAGGAAGTGTCTTAAAGGCCTATAACCCCATAGAAATTACTTGGGGAAACACAAGCTGAGATGATGTCTAAGATATTCTCCTAGCACTAAAATGTGATGAGTCAAAATCAAAATCACAGATGGCCCATGATAATTAGGCCATGTGGTCTCTCGGTTACATATAGTTCTGATTATAGAAACCCATATGCATGGTTGGCATCTGACATGCAAGACAAGGACTAAAAGTACTTAGAATGCTTTCAATCTCAAGTACAGAGAATCCAACAACAAGGACACAGAGAATCAGACTAACAAAAATAAAGACAGCAAACTGTCTCAAATAACAAGAAATCATGGACTAGGAAGTGACCAAAATCAGGTCTCCAACCTCTCCTCTTATTCATTTTTTTACACAGGGTTATAAATTGATTGGTGCTACTTCAGCTATATTATCCAAGGATGAGGAAGTCAGGACAAAAAAATGCTTGTCCTCATACAACTCCGATCTTTTATCCAGAGAAAAAAGAAAATCCTTCCTGGAAAATACCAGTAGAAGCATCGGCCATCGCTCCACCGTGTAGACCCGCAGGGTTGCAAGGGAGCAGAGGCACAAGGGTGGAATTCATATGAGCAGCTTATACCTGAAAGACTTATCCCCCAGGGTTGGAGGAGAGACCTTGACTCTCTGCAATCAAGGAATCTTGTTAAAGGGGCTTGGAGGTGGCATCAGACCGCCTCTGTCTTCAAAAGGAGGAAAAAAGAATTATATTCGTGAGCTCAACTCCAGCTCCTGTGAAGCAGAGAACTGCCTCCAACCTCAAATCTTCCTTACCGGTTCTGACACTGTGATGATGAGGGTCTGTATAACTTGGTGAGAGCAGGTTTCTCAGTGGTTTGGCAGCTCAAAAAACAACAATCCACTGCCATCGAGTCAATACCAACTCATAGTGACTCTATAAGGCAGGGTAGAACTTCCTCTCAATTTCCAAGACTATCACTATTTATGGGAGCAGAAAGCCCTATCTTTCTCCCTCAAAGTTGCTGTTAGTTCCAAACTGTTGGCCTTGCAGCTGTCAGGCCAAAAAGTTTGACAGCTAAGACCTAGTAATTTCCAGTGTTGTAATGTTACACAATGTATTAACTTCTACACTGTGAGCTACTATAAGCAGCCAATCCGTTTTAAGATTAAGCTCGGATACAGCACCCTAATTCAGGCCACCGCCCTGATCCAGTCAATCAAAAGGCCATTTTCTTGGAAGTGTGACCTGTTTACCATATAAGTGAACCCTGAGGGAAAGCTTGCTTGATTTTCGCTAGGTTTGGAACCTACAACTGGCCCATCAATCTCTGGTCCTTTGGCTTGACCTAACAGCCATAAGACCTGACAGCCCTGGGAGTCACCAACAGCCTGCCATCGGACCTGTTGACCTTCGTTCATTTGTCTCTGCCGCTACCAGCCTGTCTTAGGTTCGTCAGACCCCACATCTATGCAGGGCAGAAGTCTCCATCCTAAAATCTGACCCAAAGACTTGGAAATTGCCCCGACTTTAACTTGCCTGCTTCTACAGTGATGGGAACCGTTTTCTGAAGATAAATTTCTCTCAAAACCCAGCCTAAGACAAACACCGGCTGCCTCTCCCACTGTACTCTGCTTCCCTGCTGGGTTTCACAATTCCTTACAATGGCCACGCAAAACACATAGACCCTGTTCCAGATTCTGGGTGTGTTCGTCAGCGCTGACTAAAGAAACAAATTCATTAGACACTCAAATGTGCCTAAGAGGGAACTTTAAATCAAAGCGCAATCGTATTTTGAGAAAACACCCCAGCCCTGTCCAGATCAAGTCCATTATTCCAACTTATTAGTCCATCTGTCTGATACCACTCTATAAATTCCTCTTAAAATTCACACAAAGTATGCAATGATGCTGAGCGCAGGAAGACCATAGGCCGGTGGGTGAAAAGTCTTGTGGATTCAGTGGCAGTGGAAGCATCTCAGCGCTGGCATGGGTCTCCACATGGCTCCATCAGTGTAGCTCCATGTGGCTTGTCAACAGGAATGTTGAACGAGCATCTCGCCTCCAGTGAGCTATTTATCTCCATTGTGCCTCCAAATGAGGTCATCAAGCTGTGACCTGATTGACAGGCTAGACTCCACCCCTTCGTAAATTGACAGATTGTGCAACTGCCACAATGGGGTACATTAGGGAAGCTAACAGATTACAACTCAGATCAGAAATGCTTAGTATACAGTTCTTTTATCAGGACAGACTTTTTTGTTAGTCATGCTTGTAAGTGCACCTCTCCCCCAGATCATCAGCCTCTCAAGCACATGGACCTTTGGCCTCTGCCCTGCTCAGGCAACATTAAAGGACACTTCCGGTTATCCATAAATGCCCAAAGGGCACTACTCTCTGCCATGAGTTTCAGCTCTCGCTCTGTTGGTCTGCAAATCTAGCTCCCACAATTAAGTGCCCAGAGGCAACTTATTCCATGAGCAAATCTCCCGCCCAAAGACAGTCAGCTTTCTCACTCCATGGGCAGTGTGCCCACTGCTCTGTCTCAAGTTTTGTTGCTGCTATCTCAGCTGCTGCCACTTCACCGCTGCTTCTCTGCCACCTTTTGCTGCCCCTGGTGTCATGCCTCTGTATTCTAGATCAAGGAGGTTCAACATGCAAAGATCTTGGGGTTCAAGGGCCATGCCCCACTCCTGACTTTTCTTTCTTGTCGTTAGGGATATTTGCGATTCCACCCACAACCCTCTGCCTTTTTTATTCTGAAATGGCTCATTTTATGCAAGGTCGAATGGGAAAATTGACCAATTCCCAGGTTAGAGTTTTAGGATCACAAGTGTTTTAAACAACCTGTTAAACAATCACTCACAGCTAATCACATAATCCCATGAGCATTCTCCCGCACCTTCTGTTCCAGATACAAAACTATATGCAACATGCACGATCCTACCCAGTTAGTGGGGGTCATAAGGACTATGGCTAGAAGAACCATATCAAATGATTTAAAAATCACTACAGATATCCACCCCCATCCAAATAAAGGTTCTCTTAGCAGGAAAGAACTGGGAATAAAGATAATTGCACAGAAAAAGAATAATTCCCTGGGTACTGCAAGTAGCTATGCCTTTGGCTAGTAATCAAAAGGTTAGTAGTTTGAATCCACTCAGCGACACCTTGGACGAAAAGCCTAGTGATCTATTTTTTAAAAAGCACTCACTAAAAACTCCATGGAGCAGTTTTACACTGACACTTGGATTCAATGTGAGTTGGAATCAACTCAAAGGCAACTAGTGTGGTCAGTTTGGGTGATGGACAAACAACCTTCTGCCACAGCTATCAGTGGTTTTGTCTGAACTTTAACAGCTACTCTCATGCCGGCCACACCCTGATGGGACCTGGGATGCACATCCCCTGCCAACATTGTCTAACTGGCAGTGGCAGCCTATAAAACTGTGATGGGAAATGTCTGTAAAGGAGGCACTTGCAGGATCAGAGGAAAGAAGATCCACGCACGACACTAACACTGGAATGGACAAGGCAGAGCACAGAAGCAAGAAACACAAACACCTGTGTTACTGATTCTTCTTTTTCCCCTAGCTAGCTCGTTCTCAGCCTCTGACAAGTATACAAGAATGTATCCCTATCTGATAGAAATCCCTATTTGCTTCCTAAGGCTGCCATGGCAGGTTACCATCAAATGGGTGGCAGGAAAAAACAGCTATTTAGCCTCACAGTGCTGGAGGCTAGAAGTGCAAATTCAGGCTATCAGTGGGACCATACTCCCTCCAAAGGCACTCTGGAAGAGTCCTCTCTTGTCTCCCCCAGTTCCTGGTATCCCCGTGGGGCCCTTGGCCTTTGGCAGCGTAATTCTAATCTTGCCTCTTCTTTACATGACTGCTTTCTTCTCTTCAGCTTTTATAAGTCTGAGTCTCTTCCATTTTTATAAGGAGATTGGATTAGGGTTCCCTGTATTCCCATATGACCTCGTGGTAGCTTAATGCATTAATCTGCAAAGGCCCTATCTCTAAACAAGGTCACATTTACAGGTTTTGGGAGTTGGCGCTTGAACATACCTTTGTGGGGCACATAATTCAATCCATAACAACTGCTATGTCTACTTCTGTTTCTCTCCTGTCTGAATGCCATCTTCTCACATTGAAGAGAAATGAATCTCTGGAGAGGTATAAGCTGGTAGAATCCCACATCCATCCTGATAGCTGATTGAAGCGCAAGTCAAGCAAGACTTCGGCTGTCCTTACCAGGTTCTAAATATGACGAACTACCCTCTGCACACAACCCTTCAATAAGGACTTGAGATATATCGATTGGAGAACTTAGTATCTGAAAAATTGTCTCAACCTCACAGTGCCAATATTTCTCCACCACCTTGAGCATCTGTTTTTACAAACCATTTTTCAAAAGCATGACTAACACGGAGTCTGAAGCCTTCTATTTCCACTCCCAAGCCATTTAGTGTGAAAATGTGCTCTCCATGGACTATCGGAGTCCAAGAAAAACGTCCCATTCGTGGAACGACCTGCATTGCCCGCCTTTCTCCAATAGAGCCCAGGCCTCGTGACAGCCGCCAGTTTTGCTGAGCTTGTTATGCAGCCGCCCCCCCACCCCCACCCCCATCAGCTAACCAGTGCCAGGCACATCCAAAGCAGTCATACGTACTTATTGGAATCATGTCATCGGACAAATGCTCTTTGTGTGTTACATGATACAGCCTGTGCCACTTTCGCCTTGGGGATTAAGGGCAAAGGTGTGCCCTGGATGAGAAATAAGCAAGTGTAGGAGGCCACTCTCAAGAGACTTGGCAAAACAGGGACCTAGTTTTAGGCTCTTTGTGACAGCTCTCCTTATATGGAGTTGTATCATGATAGGAATTCCCCTAAGATCATTACTAATAGCAAACATTTATGTAAGTGCCAGGGCCTATTCCTGGTTACTTTGTGTACATTACCCAGTAACCAGTTGCCTTCAAGTCCATTCCAACTCATGGAGAACTGTGCGTATCAGGAAATAATGGCACCCCATAGGGTGTTGTGTTTGTGTGTGTGTTTCCACAAATTGTGCCGGGGCATTGGCTGCTGTGTGGCAGTGTTCCCCATTTCTACCCAGGGTTCCCTGCTTCTATTTTTCCAGTTTCCCTGCATTCTCATCTTTGATTTGGGGCCAAATCCTTGTGGTTATCCTTTGGGTCTCATATAATTGACTGTTCTAAGGAGCGCATCACTCCAGGGCTTTACTGCTTATTTTACAGGCCAGTCTATTATATGGTTGAGAGATGACTCTCAGGAGAGGCTTTAGTGCCATGTCAGAAGCGTGACTTACAATAATAGTGTTGAGTCCCTTTGGTTTCTATCAGACCAGTAAATCTGGTCTTTTTTTAGAAATTTGGATTTTGTTACACATTTTTCTTCTAATCTACTCTCGACCTTCTATTGTGTCCCTGGTCATAATGATCAGTAGTGACAATCAGGCACCATCACGTTTCTCCAGTTTCACCCTGGAGAAAGCTGTGATTCATGTGGGCCATTATCCCTTTGGACCAATTGCTTCCTTGAGGCTTTGGTTTTCCTCGCTCTCTTTTGCTCCAGGCTGGAAAAAACCGATAGTTGTATTTTAGAGGTGCTCACAGCTTTTTGAACTCTAAATTAAACACATTAAGCTAGGGTATAAAACACTGTCTTTATGTACTATGTTATTGTGGTAGTTACATATGCTGGTATCAGTTTGAGACTTGATAGGATTAAGAATGAAGGGGTGGAGTCTGGTCTGTCAATCAGATCATAGCCAATGAGGACTCTGTGTGGGCATGGCCTTCTCCTGAGAATTCTGGGAATTCCTGGATTTCCTCCTTGGAGGCAGGAGACAGACTCTCGCTCTCTCTTTCTCTCTCTCTTTCTCGGTTCACTCCCTTGGAGACTCTACTAACAACACTCACTACCTGACAAGACAGATGGCACTACACTGATAGATCCCGTGCCCTGGGAACTGGAGAAGCCACATGGACACCCCTGCCAGGGCCAAAATGTGTACCCTACCACTGGATCCAAAGATTTTCTACCCACTGGCTTATGATCCTCCTGCATTCAGCTTCATTGCATGTATTTTATGAGTCTGAAGAAGACTTTATAGATTGGTGTGCTAGACAGGGTTCTCTAGAGAAATAAAACCAGATTGCTAGTAATTACATATAAATATATTTATAAAGATAGATGTATAACACAAGAAATGAACTGTTAAATTACATACAGACAGATAATACAAGAAATTAACAGTTAAATTATAAAGCAGTGAGACACTAGCAGTCCTTTAAGTCTTGAGAGTCGCCAGTCCCTTTCTGTAGAGAGAGCTGGGCTATATATATACCCAGGCAGCAAACAGCAAAGCAGGTCACCAACTGTCACCAACTGTCAGTCCCCAGCTCCAGAGATGAACATTCCAGTTGTGTGGGCTTAAACGGACCTTAACTTACAGCGACACAGTCCACAGGCTAGCCCACAGGTAGTGTACCCTTTACATTGAGGCACAGAGCTAGCAAGGTGAGGCTCACCGAGCCATTTATCTTTCCGCCCTTCAATTAATCCTACTTGTGTTTATCGGCCAGGCTGGCACAATAAACGATCACAATTGGTATAAGACTTATGGACTAATATCAGACTTAAGGACTTGGACTTGACTGGGTTGGGATGCTTTCTTAATGTACAATTACCCTCTAAATAAAACTCTCTTATACACATATGAGTTTCTCTGGATTTCCTTCTCTAGTCTACCCATACTAACAGTTATGCTAGTTGACCTGTATGCCCCTTAAGACTATGGTCCTTAATACTTAACATATAAATATATATACATAGATCTATTTTCCTATCATTATATAAATATATTTACATGTGTACATGCCTTTATTTAGACTTCTATAAATGCCCTTTGCCTCCTAGTTCTTTCCTCTATTTCCTTTTACTTTCCTCTTGTCCCTCTATCATGTTAAGCCTTCATTTGGGTTTCAGTAATTCCTATTGGTTAATTACCCTTGATCAAACCCTACCAGGCATCCTATGCCCTCTTTGCATTGATTTTAGATCACTTGTTGTTCCCTTGTCCCTGGGTTTGTTAACATTCAATTCCTTTCCCCTGCCTCCCCCTCTTCCATCTCTCCCTGGAACCATCTAGACCAGAGCATGTACATGGGTACAGATAAGAGCTGGAAACACAGGGAATCCAAGACAGATAAACCCCTCAGGACCAATAATGAGAGTAGTGATACCAGGAGGGTAAGGGTAGGGTGGGAGGAGAGAGGGGGAACAGATCACAATGATCTATATATAACCCCCTCCTTGGGGGATGGACAGCAGAAAAATGGGTGAAGGGAGACATCAGTCAGTGTAAGACATGAAAAAGTAATAACAATTTATAAATTGTCAAGGGTTCGTGAGGGAGGGGGATAAGGGAGGGAAGGGAAAATGAGGAGCTGATAACAAGGACTCAAGTATAAAGAAAATGTTTTGAAAATAATGATGGCAACAAATGTAAAAATGTGCTTCATTCAAAGAATATATGTATACATTGTAATAAAAGCTGTATGAGCTCCCAATAAAAGAAGAAGTCTTGGGCAACAGATTTGCCTAATGCAATATACATCCTTTGATCTTTTGACTGTTGTTTCCATGAGCATTGATTGTGGAGCCAAGCAAAACAAAATCCTATTCTCCGTTTGTCATGATGTTACCTATTGGTCCAGCTTTGAGGAGTTTGGTCTTCTTTACATTGCATTGCAATCCATACCGAAGGTTGCAGTGCTTGATCTTCATCAGCAAGTGACTCAAGTCCTCTTCACTTTCAGCAAGCAATGTTGTGTCATCTCAGCTTGTTATAAGTTTTCCTCCAATCCTGATGTTGCATTCTTCTTCAGCAACTTCTGTGATTAGTTGCTCGGTCCGGTGAAAAGGTGTAACCCTAACACACACCTTTCCCGATTTTCAATCATGCAGTATTCCTTTGTTCTGTTTGCACAACTGTCTCTTGATTCATAAACAAGTTCTATAGAAGCACAATCAAGTGTGCTGGAATTCCCATTCTTCTCAGGGTTATCCAGTTTATTATGGTCCACACAGTCAAATACATTTACCATAGTTATTCTTTGTTCTCACTTAGCTTTCAGAGTCTTTCTATGTCCCAGTCAAATTATGCAGCTATTCCTTATATTATATATTGCCTTTTCCTTCACCAGAATTAATATGTGTCTATTATCTAGTTTAATTTTCTTCAGGTTCAACTTGAACTTGCAATATGAGCAACTGCTGATCTGTTTTACAGTCAGCCATTAACCTTGTTCTGACCAATGATATTGAGTTTCTCCATCATCTCTTTCTATAGATGTAGTAGATTTGATTCGGGAGCATTTCATTTGGCAAGGTCCACATGCATAGCCACTCTTTATGTTGTTGGAAAGGGCATTGGCAATGAATGATTTCTTGGTCATAGAACATGCCATCACTCAGTCCCTGGCATTGTTTCTATCGCCAAAGCCATATTTTTCAGCTACTGATCTTTCTTTGCTTCCAACTCTTGTTTTCCAATTACCAGGAATTATCCGTGTATCTTGATTCCATATTTGATCATTTCCAGACTGCAGAGTTTGATAAAAAATCTTCAATGTCTTTATCTTTAGCATCAGTGGTTGACTCATGAACTTTATAGAAGTCATATTAACTGGTGTTCCTTGTCAGCATATGAATATTATCCATAAAATTTTCCATAGTAGTTGTATATTATAGTTCCACCAGCAGTGTATAAGAATTTCAATCTCCCCACAAACTTTTTTAGTTTCTGGGTGTTTCGTTTTGTTTTTTGTCAACGTAGCCATAATTGCCAAAGTGAGCAGATATACCATTGTGGTTCTGATCATATTTTCAGCTCCCTTAAACAAGTATAGTGTCTGACAGCCTACCTAGGGTAACCATGAGGGAGAATTGGCTCGACGGAAGCGGATTTGAATTTTGGTAATGATTAATGATCTCAAGAAGCTCACTAGGTGGTTGTTAGCCCATTTTTAAGGTGGATTGTCTCTTTTCCCATTGTAAAGTTGGATTGGTTAGTTTTTGGTTGTTGAGCTACTGGAGTTTTCTATTAATTTAGAGAATTGGATGAGATATGTCCTTGAAAAATGTAAATTCCCCAATCTATAGTTTCTTATTTTATTCTTTTAGTAATCTTTTGATATGCACAAGCATTTAAGTTTTAGGACATCAAGGTTGTCCTAAACTTATATAACTTATCTTCAGCCAACTGTATCTTTTAAATTTTGTTTAATATTTTATTTATGCCATAGATGAGGGCGTGTAGCTTTGTCTCTATGTTTTCTCCCATAGAATTTCTAGTGCTAGGTTAACATGTTAGACTTTGATCTATTTGAGTTAATTTTTATGTATGATGTGAATTGTGGATCTTGTTTCATTTTTATGCAAATGGATATATAGTTTTGCCAGCATCATTTGTTACAGGCACTATCACTTCCTAAATTAATAATTTTGACCTTTGCTGAAGATCAAATGACCTTAGGTTGGTGAATTAGGTCTAAATACTCAATTCAATTTGCCTATGTGTTTCTCATTGTACCAATTATCAAGCTGTTGTGACTACTGTGGCTGGGTAGTTGGCTTTGAGACTAGGACATATGAAACCTCCTGCTTTTTCATCAGTTAACCAGGATTCCTTTGCTTTCCATATAATGCCTGAGTCATTTTTCCATTTGATTAAAAAATGTTGTTGGAATTTGGATCAGGATCATATCATCTATGTAGATCACTTTGTGTAGTGTTGACATTTTCACAGTGGGAAGTCTTCCTATCTATGAGAATGGTACATTTTTCTCTTAAGTAAGTCTCTTCTGGTTTCTTACGCCAGTGTTTTTCTAGTTTTCTCTTTTACAGCCATAGTTAGATCTATTCATAAGCATTTTAACACTTGTGGGATATTATAAATGGAATTATCCTCCTAATTTTGAGTTATCTGAGAGTGTAGAGCAGAGGTAGGGAAAGTCTGTATATGGCTCTTAAAATCATCAACACCATCTAACATCACACATCACCAAAGAGACATCATGTTAGGAATAAGTTAATTAAATGTTTGACCAGTGTGGCCAGCAAATGATGCTACAAATATCCAAATGGTCTTTGGTAAAAAAAAAAAATCCAACTGATTTTTGTATGTTTATCATGTATATTTATCATCTGAATTCTTCTATTAGTTACAATAACTTTCTTAAGGGGCCTCTAGGATCTTCTCTGTATAGGACCAGGTCATCTCTCAATAAAGATATTTTTACTTCTTCCACACCTATTTGGCTGTCTTTAATTCCTTTTTTTACTTTCTTTATTTTTTTTCTTCATGGTTATTGTAGTTTATTTAAACGAAAATGATGAGAACACAGAGAAGCAACCACAGTGGCAGCTGGCCAGAATCCTTGTGAATTACAGATGCATACTGGTTGGAGAAGGGTCCTTGGGCCCTGTGTTAGTCTGGATTTACTAGAGAAACACATCCAGGGACACTCATGTATGGGTAACAGGGAGTTTTATATCAAAGAGTAATTGTATATTAAGAAAACATCCCAACCCAGTCCAGATCAAGTCCATAAGTCCAATATTAGCCCATATGCTGATACCAGTCTATAAATTCCTCTTCAGGCTCATGCAACACATGCAATGATGGCGAATTTAGGAAGATCACATACCTGTGGGTGGAAAGTCTTGTGGATCCAGTGATGGTAGAAGCATCCCAGTCCTGGCATAGGTCTCCACATGGCTCCTCCAACTCCAGAGCTCTGGCTGCCATCAGAAGAGCTCCATGTGACTTGTCAACAGAATGTGAAGCAGAGAGAGAGTATGTCCCACCTCCAGGGAGGAAGACAGGAGTTCCCAGAATCCTCAGGAGAACACCATGGTCACACAGAGCCACCTTTGGCTATCACCTGATTGACAAGCTAAACTCTACCCCTGTGTTCAAGTTGACAGGACATTATATAACTGCCACAGACCCACATGCTTCTGGAAAAGAGACAAGACAACCACACAAATACAGAGAAGAAAGACGTTAATTCCTTTTCTTGTCCTATTGCTCTAGCTAGGACTTCCACTATGATATGGATAAAATAGTGGCTTGAAAAAGGGCACTGCTTTGTTTCTGTTTTCAGGGGAAACTACTTTCCATCTCCTTCCTCTGAGAGTAATGTTGGCTATCAGTTTTATATATGTGACCTTTTTTCTAAAATTTTCATTAAAAATTTTTGATGTCAAATGCTGCTTCTGTATCAATTTAAATGATTATGATTGTTTTCCTTTATTTTATTCATGTGATTAATTATACTGATTTTAATATTGAATCATTCTTGCATTTCTGATATGAATTCCAGTTGTCCAGGATATATAGATTTTTACGTTTTTTGGATTCTGATAGCTATCATTCTGTTGAGAATTCTTGCCTCTATGCCCAGGATGGATAATGATTTATAATTTTCTTTTGAAAACAACTGAAAAAGGGCCAAATAGAAAATAGGTTCCATGTTGAGCTTTGATTTTCCATTCAACAATTTATACACATTGTGCTGTATATGAGAGGGTACCAAAAAAATGGAATTGTGCTGGACAGAGTGGAACTTTTGTAGTATGCAGTTTTACCCCTAAGCAAACATCAAGCAACTCACTCTGAGTTAATGCTTCCAATGATGTCACCTGGTAAGGTCCTCTCTGGTCACAGTGAATTTTTTCATAAAAGCAGTTTCCCTTGAACCTCATTTTTTGTGATGGCCGATTTAAGAGAACAGCGTGTAGCTGTGAAATTTTGCTTCCCATTCAGGAAAAATGCCACAGAAACTGTTGTGTTGTTGAACACATCTTACAAGGACAGTGCTAGGGGAAAAACTCAAGTGTACTAGTGGTTTTCTCATTTCATAAAAGGTGAAATGTCAATTGATGAAAAAACTCATTCTGTACATCCATCAACTTCCCTAATGGATGAAAATGTCAACTCCTAGTGCTTTTGGAATGCATTCCACCTGGTCAGACTGTTCATCAAGCTTTCTATGTAGTGTTCTGAAAAGACTGTGTAACAAGCACCAAAGGGGGGGATCATATCAAGAATGAGGGGAGCATGTGATGGGGACCCAATGCCCATCTGTAGACAACTGCACATCCCTTGAAGAGGGTTAGTTGGGAGATGAGTCACTCAGGGTACAGTGTAGCATTGATTAAACTCACAAACTTCCTCTAGTTCTTAAATGCTTCCTCATTCCCCCTACCACCCCCCCAATATCATGATCCCAATTCTACCTTGCAAACCTGGTTAGACCAGAGGATGCACAGCGGTGCAGATGGGAACTGGAAACACAGGGAATCCAGGACAGATTAATCCCTCAGGACCAGTGGTGAGGGTGGCGATACTGGGAGGGAAGAGAGAAGGGGGGGTAGAAAGGGGGAACCAATTACAAGGATCTACATATAACCTCCTCCCTGGGGGATGGACAACAGAAAAGTGGGTGAAGGGAGATCCCGGGCAGTATAAGATATGATAAAATAATAATTTATAAATTATCAAGGGTTCATTAGGGAGGGGGGAGCGAGGAAGAAGGTGGGGGAGAAAAAGAGGAGCTGATTCCAGGAGCCCAAGCAGAAAACGACAGTTTTGAGAATGATGAGGGCAACGAATGTATAAGTGTGCTTTACACAATTGATGTATGTGTAGATTGTGATAAGAGATGTATGAACCCCAATAAAATGATTTTTAAAAAAGATTGTGTAAAATGTGGTGAAGAAAGCTGATGGTGCCTGGCTATCAAAAGTTATAGCGCCTGAGGTCTTAAAGGCTTGAAAATAAATAAGTGGCCATCTAGCTGAGAAGCATCAAAGCTCACATGGAAGAAGCACAGCAGCCTGTCTGACCACACGGTGCAGAAGGGACCAGTTATCAGACATCAAAGAACTAAAAATCACATCAGTGGGTGCCCACCTTACTGATATGATCAATTGAAGACAAACATGTGCATAAGCAAATGTGGTGAAGAAAGCTGATGGTGCCCAGCTATCAAAAGATATAGCATCTGGGGTCTTAACGGTTCGAAGATAAACAAGTGGCCATCTAGCTCAGAAGCAACAAAGCCCACATGGAAGAAACACACCATCCTGTGTGACCATGAGCTGTCGAAGGGATCAGGTATCAAGCATCAAGGAACAAAAAAATCATATCATTGAAAATGTGGGTGAGTGCAGAGTGGAGACTCAAAGCCCATTGGGAGCCAACAGGATAGCCATTACTGAAGGGTTGTGGGGAGGAGATGAATGAGGCAGGGTGCAGGGAAGCAACGATGAAACATATAGCTTTCCTCTAGTTCTTAAGTACTTCCTCCTCCCCCCCCCCCCACTATCATGATCCCAATTCTACCTTACAAATCTGGCTAGACCAGAGGATGTACATAGGTACAGAGAACAACTGGAAACACAGGGAATCCAGGACAGATGACTCCTTCAGGATCAGTGATAAGAGTGGCGATGCCTGGAGGGTGGAGAGAATGTGGGGTAGAAAGGGGGAACTGATTACAAGAATCTACATATGGCCTCCTCGCTGGGGGAGGGACAACAGAGAAGGCAGGGGAAGATATCGGACACTGTAATATATGAAAAATAATAAAATTGATGAATGATGAAGGGTTCATGAGGTAGGGGGCGGGAGGGAGGGAGGAGGAAAATGAGCAGCAGACATTAAGAGCTCAAGTAGAAGGCAAATGTTTTGAGAATGATGATGGCAACAAATGTACATATGTTCTTGACACAATGGATATATGTATGGATTGTGATAAGAATTTTATGAGCCCCCAATAAAATGATTAAATTTTTTTTTAAAGTGTAAGACAAAAAAGACCTGATTTGTGGCAGACAATGGACTGGTTTTGCCACCACAACAACGTACCTGCTCTCTCAGCCATCTCAGTGTTCCAGTTTGGGCAAAAAACATGTCTCTCTTGCCTTGTGCACCTTACTCACCTGAACTTGCTCCATGCAGCTTCTTTTTGTTTCTGCGAATGCAGAGGGACATGAAAGGACAGCGATTTGAAGATACAGAAGAAGTGAAGAAAAAAAAAACGAGGAAGGCCCTGTCAGCCATCCAAAGAGATGAGTCTGAAACATGTTTCCAAGAATGTAATTGCAGATTTAATAAATGTGTTACGTGTAATGGAGAGTACTTTGAAGGTGATAAGTTTGTTTTGTAAAAAAATAATAATAATAAAATATATAACTGAAAAAATTCTGGTTATTTTTGGGTACCCCCTAGTACATGTAATTGATTGCGATCCTCGCACTATGACATCACTCATCTCACTTCCTCCCTGTGTTTTATATCTTTGCTTATTAGTGATGTTATGATGGCTTCATAGGATGAATTAATGAATATTATTATTTTATATGATCTGAAGTAGTTTGAGTCCGGTGAGTGTTAACTCATCTCCATACACTCAGAATTCATGAGTGAACCCATCAGAAGCCAGATTTTCTTTGTTGTTGGGAATTTTCTTGTTTTTGTTTTATGATGAACTCTTTAATTGCTTCTTTTGGTATCAATCTGCTCAAATCTTGTGCCTTAATTTTTGTTAGTTAAGGTAGGTGGTGTATTTCTAGAAATTTGTCCATTTTGTCTATATTTTCAAATTTGTTGGACAATTTTTCATAATATTGTTATAATCCTTTATCTCTTGTGGCTCTGTTAATGTCACCCCTCTCATTTCTTATTTTGGTTACATGCATCTTTTCTTTCTTTTCTTTTGTCATTTGGCCATTGGTTTATAGATTTTATTGATTCTCTCAAAAAGTCAACTTCTAGTGTTGTTGATTCTTGCTATTATTTTTGTTTTCCATTTTATCTCTAAGACATTATTTTCTTTATTCCAGTGGTTCTGGGCTTCTTGCTGTTCTTTTTATATTTGCTCAAGTTGTAATGTTAAGCCATTGATTTTGGTTCTTTCTTCTTTTTTAGTGTACATTTTTGCTATAAATTCTCCTCTGAGTTCTACCTTTGCTGTGTCCCAGCTGTTTTGTTATGTTGTGTCTTCATTCTTATTTGATTCTAGGAATTTTTAATTTTTATTTGATTGTCCAGTTCATTTTAAACCAGGTAACATTTAGCTTTCATATATTTAACTATAGTTCCTTGTTCTTCATATTGTTAATTTCTAGTCTTATCACATCATGACCAAAAACGATACTTCACATTATATATGTGTTTTTAAATCTATCGAGGCTATTTCTGGCCTACAACATGATCTGTTCTGGAGAGCGAACCGTGTGCTTTGGAGAAGAATGTGCACAGTGCTGCTTGCTGTAGGGTTGAGTGTTCTGTGTTTGTATGAGGTCAAGTTGGTAATGACATTATTTAGGTATTCTCTATCTTGTTGAGTTTCATTCTAGTTATCCCAACCTTCATCAAAAGTGGTGTGCTAAATATTCTGTATTATTGTAGAACTGTCTGGTTCCCTTTTCGGTGTTGCTTGAGTTTGTTTTATGTAGTTTTGAGCTCTATTATTGGGTATTAAATATTTATTATGATTATGTCTTCTTGGTCATTACACCTTTAATCATTATAGAATGCCCTTCCTTGTCTCATGATCTATTTTTATTTAAAGTCTCTTTTGTCAGAGATTAATACTGTCATGCCTGCTTTTTGATACTATGCACTTAACATATTTTTTCTATATTTTGATTTTAATCTATGTATGTCTTTATGTCTAACGTGTGTCTCTTATAGGCAATATATTAATGAGTTATGTTTCTCTTTGTTTTGTTTTATCCATTTTGCCACATTCTATCTCTTGACTGGTACATTTAAATAATTTACATTCGGTGTAATTATCAATAGGTATGAGTTTATTGTTGTCATTTTATGCTTTATGTATATTAACACTTTCTTTGTTCTGTTTAAGTTTCTGTGCTGAGTTTCTTTTGTCCGTGGCTTTTATTTTTGTTTTGTTTATTTTGTGTTTATTGAGTCTTTATGATTTCTTCTTTTTTATTTCTGTAAGTGGGTTTATTAATTATCTTTGTGCTTGCTCTCAGATTATATCCCTACGTTTCAAACAGTCTGTCATTTCTTGAAATCACATAGATTTTGTCTCCATATACCAATTCTGTAAGTATACCATTTACCCTCCCTTTTTGTTTTGAAGTTGCTCAATTTACAAATCAGTATATCTGGGTCCCTGCTTTAAGTTTTGTAGCTTTATATTACTTTGAAATGCCTCTGTCTGGGCTAGTATCTGAGTGATGCTGTCCTGTGTTTTAATCTCAGTTTGCTGTTTGATGTCACCATTTGTTCTCTGTCCAAAGGATACTTTTTAATATTTAATTAATAGGTTGATCTGGTTTTTCATGTTCCCTTAGTTTCTGTTTATCAGGTAATGTCCTAGTTTTGTCATCATATTGAGAAATAATTTGGCTGGATGTATAATTCTTGATTGGCAGGTCTTTTCTCTTAGGATTTTATATAAGTCTTTCATTGCCTTCTTTTTTAAATCATTTTATTAGGGGTTCATACAATTCTTATCACAATCCATACATACATCAATTGTGTAAAGCACATTTTTACATTCGTTACCCTCATCATTCTCAAAACATTTGCTCTCCACTTAAGCCCCTGGCATCAGGTCCTCATTTTTTCCCTTCCCTCCCCACTCCCCCCTCCCTCATGAACCCCTGATAATTTAAATTATTATTTTGTCATATCTTGGTCTGTCCCACGTCTCCCTTCCCCACATTTCTGTTGTATGTCCCCCAGGGAGAAGGTCACATGCAGATCCTTGAAATTCCCCCTTTCCAACTCACCCTCCCTTTACCCTCCCAGTATTGCCACTCACACCACTGGTCCTGAGGGCATCATCCGCCCTGGCTTCCCTGTGTTTCCAGTTCCCATTTGTACCAGTGTACCTCCTCTGGTCTAGTCAGACTTGGAAGGTAGGATATGGATCATGATAGTGGGAGTTGGGGGGAAGGAAGCATTTAGGAACTAGAGGAAAGTTGTATTTTTGATCGTTGCTACGTTGCACCCTGACTGTCTCATCTCCTCCCCAAGACCCTTCTGTAAGGGGATATCCAGTGGCCTGCAAATGGGCTTTGGGTCTCCACTCCGCACTCTCCGACTCACTCACTATGGTAAGATTTTTGTTCTGATGATGCCTGATACCTGATCCCTTGACACCTTGTGATCACACAGGCTGATGTGCTTCTTCCATGTGGGCTTTGTTGCTTCTGAGCTAGATGGCCGCTTGTTTACCTTCAAGCCTTTAAGACCCCAGACTCTATATCTTTTGATAGCCAGGCACCATCAGCTTTCTTCGCCACATTTGCTTATGCACCCATTTGTCTTCAGCAATCATATCAGCGAAGTGAGCATAAAATGATATGATTATTTTGTTCTTTGATGCCTGATAACTGATCCCTTCAGCACCTCATGGTCACACAGGCTGGTGTGCTTCTTCAATGTGGGCTTTATTGCTTCTGAGTCAGATGGCCGCTTGTTTACCTTCAAGCCTTTAAGATCCCAAATGCTATCTCTTTTCATAACTGGGCACCGTCATCTTTCTTCACCACATTTAGTTGTTCACTCACTTTGTCTCCAGCAGTTGTGTCGGGAAGGTAAGCATCATAGAATGCCAATTTAATAGAAGAAAGTATTCTCGTCTTGAGGGAGTACTTGAGTGGAAGCCCAATGTCCCTCTGCTACCTTAATATTATCCTTATAAATATATGCACATAGATCTATTTCCCCATGGAATTAACCTACCACTTTATTCTCCTGTGGCTTCCCTCTCAGGAGAGTGACCCAGAAGGGTTACCTGCTTTGGTGTTCCGGAGGTTGGGCAGAGGTTCCTGCAGCAGCTGGGAGCATTGAGGAGTGTTGGCCGAGCTGCCTCATGCCCCCAGGCACGCAGGCAGGAATTCCCCAATAAGAAGTTGAGCAGAGTGTCCCCTGGTGGGAGTCACCAGGGCTTTTCCCAAACTTGCTAGCTACACAGGGTGGAGCTCACCTAGCTGGGTGTGGCTCAGGTGTAAATGCCATAGGCTAAGGGGAGTGGTCTGGAGGTTAGCAGTAGAATATGAGAGACAAAGAAAGAGGTAAAGAGGAGACAAAAAATTTTTAAAGCAAGCCTGATGAGCCTGAGGATTTTATTTTTTAATCTCCCTGGCCAGCTAGAGTATACTCACATGAAATTGTCTCTCACAGTCACTGGGCGGTAGCTCCTTGCTGTTTAAAGCTGACTCTTGTTACAGCGGGTCTTTGTTATGCTAAAAGCCGCTAGGCCCTGCAGCTGAGTTCTGGCATTCCTTGGCTAGGTTGCTTCTTATGCTGATTTATGTTAAGGGCCTCCAACTATGTGCTCCTTGGAGCTGAGCAACCAGATTTGGGTTTGAGTTTTAAACCAATACTATATATGTCACCCCTTTTGTGTGTGTGTGTGTGTGTGTGTGTGTGATTTGCTCCGATTTGGGGGCTGTCAGGCTGGCCCACAGAGGGGGAGACGCAGCTTATTAGGGGGGGTTGCTTCCTTCTCGGCTAATTGGAACTAAATTTGCTCCCTGAACTCCCAACTTTCCGCTCTTTTCTCCCACACCGCGATCTTCCTAAGGTAATACAATATTTTTTTCTTCCACTCTAAATTATGGCTACCCGCCACCACTCCCCTGGCTGTGAGCTCAAGGTAACCAAACACGCGGGGAGCTCCAGAGTGAGGTTCCCCTCGTGTCTGGGATTCTGTCCCTTCTCCAGCGTCTGCCTGAAGAAATCGCTCCTCCCGGCAAGGGCACAGCCGGCACCTGCGGGCTCACCAAAGCTAGAGCGCTTTAAAGCGTTCTTAGTTTGCTTTGTGAGTGGAAATCCCACACAAAAAGGGGTTCAGGAGAAACCCTGGTACCCTAGTTCTAATTTCAGGACTCCACCTCCCCGTTTCCTTCGCCTTATCTCCCAATTTTCTGGTCTGGCAGCAGGAGCTTCGGAGGGTTGAGTCCTATCTGGTCGCCATTTTCTCCTCGTTGCCTTCTTAACTGCACTGTTTCTGCCAAGAAAGTGTTGGGTAGCTTAGCCTAGGTAATTGGGAAGTCCATTTACGCATGCCCAGGAGAGCCAGCAAAGGACAAAGCTGGATTTTCCCGCCGGTGAGCCCAGATGGGCGTTACACCTGGAGCAGCCCACCTGGGCCAGGTGACTGCAATTCAGCCAATGGGATCGACCTAGGGTCGTTCACCACGCCTCCCCTGGGAACCATTAAGAAGGCAGGAACTGAGAGGGAGAGGGGCTTGCTTGGGTGATCTGGTCATCTTCGTGGGAGGAGAGGGATCCTTGCGTGACCTGGGGCAGTCTCTGCCAGGCCGCATGGTCAAAGGAACCCTAATGGGTGCCGCGTAAAACCTGAAACTTCTTTTAACTCTCATTAAATTCACTTGGATCACGAGCCCAGCTTCCGCGTGAAATCTTTCTTGTGCGGAGCCAAGGACCCGGAGAGAGACCTTATATAACCAGAGCTTAGGCTTACTGGCAGTCCTTTGTCCCTATAAAATTATTTCTTTGGTTTGGGTTGTGGAAAGTTTAATTGTGATCTGTCTCCATGATTTTATTTTAGGGTTTATCTCCTATTGGAATTTTTTTTTCAGTTATTGGATAGAAACCTTATCATCCAAGATATGAGGGAAGATTTTTGGTAACAAATATTCAATAATTCTCTTTGTGTGTGTGTGTGTTATGTTCGGGAGGAGAATCGAGCATGCTCCTTTAGTCACTGCCTACCAGAATGACTGACAGTGCATTCTTGGCAAATACAGCCAGGGATGAGGGTCCTGCCATGGTCTAATGGGAAGTAAGGGTAAGAGTCCAATCACTGTAGCCACCACTCAAGAGACTCTCCTCTCCAAATGGGTCTTCCACCCAAGTGGCCAGGAACTACGTTCAGTGCATTGCTCTGTCCATATTTTATGGCTACCTCTCTGCTTTGTCTGTAGTCACCCAGATTCCTGGAGTTCTCACTCACCTTTCTGCACTTTGTTTCTCTAAATATGGTTTGTCTTCTGCACACTTTGTCTCACTCCAGATTTATCCACACTGTGTCTACCTTTTACTGGGGAATCCATGAAGTTGCCTTCCTGGGCTCCTGACGCAGAAACACTACTTGCTTTGTCTCACGTTGGTAATGCTTTGTTGGTTCTGCAAGCAAGGCGCCTACACTCTATATTTCTCCTCATTTGTGTTTTTGTTCAGTTTTTCCTCCCAATTGGTGTTTGACCTGCTTCTTTGCCCTTTTATTTGATTAGAAGGGTTCTAGCATTATCGACTATCTATTTCACCTGGTTGTTCAACTCTTTGCTCTACAGGGATTCTGTGGAGTGTTTGACTAAGCCCCAATCTTGGCTTCTCCTCCAGAGGATTGCTGTGGTTGATATTTTGAAATGAGCCTTTCTTCCAGGGGGCCCCTCTAGGTAAACTCAAACTTCCGACCTTTAATTACCATCTGAGTGTTTTAACCATTTGCACCATTCAGGGACTATTTCTACACATTAGTTCCTTTAATCTGGACAGCAACCCTGTGAAGCAAATATCACTTTTGTGACCCTTTGTTAGAGAAAATGGGGTGGGGAGGGAGGTAAAGCATTGAGTATAATAAATAATCCAATGTCATACATATACTTAGCACCTGAACATGAACTGGAACCTGGCAATCTAGTGCTCATAACAGCTCTACAATGTGGCTTCCTTTACTTCCAGGACCTGATATCTCCTCGTTGACAGAATAGTGGGTTGGGAAGAAATGGTGGACTGATGGCTTTCCAAACATAATTCGCTGCAACACCACTTCTCCAGAAATCATAGAGGGCATATCAGTGAGTAAACTAGACATAGTGATGCAGTGAGAAGTGTCTTAAAACCCCAGCCTCCTGCCTGCTTTGCCCAGACCCTCTCCCCAGCAGGCCAGAGAATATCCCAGGGGATTCCCAGGCCTTCAGGTTTAAAATCCCTTGACCAGGCAACTTCTATATTTTCTTGTAAACAATCCCAGGTCCAATCATACGATTTCCTGCTCACAAACTCTGACATCTCAGTGCGTAATCAAGTCTTACTCCTAGCCTTGGTACTTGGTCCCCAATAATGTAGCCCCTGTTGTTTAAAATTGTAAATTTAAGAAGTGCCGTGTCACCCCTGTACCCCAAACACCAGTTGCATTTTACACCATTCCTTTGGCATCAGTTGAGGCACTGACACACCATGTCGGAATGCTCTGCCTGCTTCTTCTAGATTTGGTCCTATTCCCCTAGTCTCAGAATCAATCACAAGTCTCTTGAGCTTCTATTTGTTACCTATGTCATTCTTAATTGTGAAACAAGGATTGTGTGCTCAGTGCCAAGCCCAGTGTGCTAGTCTGGGTTGACTAGAGAAACAAATTCAGAGACACTCATGTGTGTGTAAGAGAGAGAGAACGAGCTTTATATCAAAGAGCAATTGCATATTGAGAAAACGTCCCAGCCAGTCCAGATCAAGTCCATAAGTCCAATATTAGCCCATATGTCCAATACTAATCCACAAATTCCTCTTCAGACTCATGCAACACATACAATGATGCCAAATGCAGGAAGACCACTGGCCAGTGGGTGGAAAGTCTTGTGGATCCAGTGACAGTGGCTCCTCCTTCTTCAGGGCTGTAACATAGTTCCATGTGTCTTGTCTGCAGGAATGTCTCACAGGGAGTGTCTCTGTGCCCCACCTCCAGTCAGCTATTTATCTCCTTAGCACTTCCAAATGAAGTCATCAAGCTGCAACCTGACAGGCTAAACTCCACCCCTTCACGTTTAATAGTCTCAAGTTGACACCAGCTTATGTAACTACCACAGCCAGCTTGAGTAGCTATTTCAAGTTGGTCTCTCCTACCTTCACAGGAGATATAGATCACTTCAGGCCACTACCATTTCAACAAGGGGCCCAGTTCCCCCAACTTCTGTCTCTGTTCTGGAAGCTTGTAAGAATCTGGGCCTCAATGAGTTGGTGGTGGCACCTGCAGAAATTTTTGTTCACTTGAGTGGCGATAATACTCCTCCATATTCTGTTACTGAGGGACAGGGAGCAAAGGATACCGGGAAGACAACCCCAATCATAGCCAGTTTGTTGCGATGAGAGCCAGAGGGATAGAAGCAGAAAGGAAGTGAAGCCTTTAACTGGAGCGCAATTTTTCTTACATAAATGTCATCTTAGTTAGAAAACAGAAGAAGTGTTGTCTTTGACTATGGATTCCCTGGGTGGTACAAACAATTCGTGGTAGGCTGGTAGCCAAAGGATTGGAGGTTGGGGTCCACCCAGAGGGACTTCCAAAGAGAAGCTTGGTGATCTTCCTCTGAAAACCCAGCTGCTGAAAACCCTAAAGAGCCCAGCTCTCCTCGGATGCACTGCCATCGCCAGGAGTTGGCTGCAACCTGCTGGCAACTAATTTCTATGTTTTCTTTTGTTTTTCAGTGAAGTACTTTGCATCTTTCTTAGTGATTTACTTCCAACTGTGTTCAATCCACCCAGAACCTCGTGGTACCCTCCAGGTACTTGTGGGCCCACACTATCCTCGGACCCGTTTTACACGCTACTGAAAGAAGGTATGGGATAAACAAACAAACAAAACACGGCAAACAAACAAAACACTTACTAGTTCAGATCTGCAACATTTCTTTGCCACTTCTACACCCTTCAGAAATTATTTGGTGACACAAACAGAGTACAGGCAGTCCCCAGATTACGAACAAGTTCTGTTCCTAAATCTGTCTTTAAGGTGAATTTGCATGTAAGTTGGAACAGTTAGGGACAGTTCCTATCTAGTGTCAATCATTCATATGTTTGAATATTAGTACAGTCAGTCATTGGGTTACAAACCTCTCCCTTCAATTCAAAAAATTCAAATTTCACTGCCATTGAGCCATGCCAACTCATAAGGCCCCTGTGGCTTTCTTTTTTCCAACAGCTATGTTGGCATATAATCCATATGTCGTATATGTCAGTAGTTGGAGTACATCAAGGAGAGTTGTACGATCATCACCACAATCAGATTTAGAGCAGTTTTTATTCCTATGCTCATTAGTATTAGCTCCCCATTTACCCCCAATCTTTTCTGCTGTGCCCCCAAGGAACCAATAATCCTGTTACTGTCTCTAGATTTACCTAGTCTGGATTTCACAGACAGAAAAGCACTGAAAACAAACAAGCAATAAAAGTAAGAAGAATAACAGAGTTAAACAGCTAAAAGCCTCATTGAAAAGAAAGCAGGCATTATGAAGAACTAGAGCAAATGTAAATGGCTCATAAGGGAGATCAAATGACTGGGTGCTAAATTTTAACCTGACTGCATCGGCAGCGATCTACTTTCCAATGCCTTCTGCACGTTAACAAGGATGTTCCCATCTCCAGTCCTT
The DNA here is from genome assembly GCF_050624435.1 of Tenrec ecaudatus. Taxonomy (NCBI): domain Eukaryota; kingdom Metazoa; phylum Chordata; class Mammalia; order Afrosoricida; family Tenrecidae; genus Tenrec; species Tenrec ecaudatus. Next base: position 93,583,370 of record NC_134534.1, on the reverse strand, counting down.
AATGCTTTATGGGAGCAGAAAACTGCACCTTGCTCCCAAGTTGCAGCTAGTGGTTTCAAACTGTTAACCTTTTTGGATTGCAGGCCAACATGGAACCACTATGCCACCAGGGTTCCCCTTAAAGCCTCAAAAAAAAAGAAACCAAACTCACTGCCATCAAGTTGGTTCTCCTTCATAGCAACCAAATAGTACTGGGTAGAACCTATGGGTTTCCAAAGCAGTAACTCTTCTCAGGAGTAGGAAGCCTCGTCTTTCTCCCATGGAGTGGCTGGGGGTTTCGAACTGTTGCTCTGGCAGTTAGCATTCCCAATGTGTAACCACTAGTAGCACCTACTATATTAAAAAGACAAAGAACTTACAGTAGTTTGTAATGACATATGGGCACTACTTTGCAATGCACATCAAGGCATTATTGTTGTTGTTGTTACCAGAATTAGGTTCTTATCTTTCACCAAGAAAAAGGATTACTCTAGTCAGACATAGAGGAGACACTGGAGAACTTCATTAGAGGCTCCTAGGAAGGAAAAGCCATAAGAATCACCTCCTCTGAGCATATGTGTTAAGAGGTTCTGGGAACTTCTGGGAACAAGCATGTTCCCACCAGATGACATCAGGAGCAAGAGGTTCTGAGGCGTGTCATCCATCACTCAGTAAATATACGTGTGAAAAAACTTAGAGATTCTCTTGAGAGAAAGGGCCTGACTCTGAGCTCTTGTCCCAATCTATTTGCAAGGGACCCTGTCCCTGGTCTAGCTGTCTCTACTTTTGCTCCTCTGCCTACTTTTATTACTAGGACTGTATTGTGATATTAAAGATCTCTCAGTATATCTGCAACTGTTTTTTCAGGATTTTATGCATAGAAAGGTGCACTATACACTACGTATTAAGATAAACATTTGACTCACTGACATTAGATACCAATTGTACCTAATTGTTCTGACATATGTGCAAATTTTTTTCTTGATCCTAAAAACAAACTTAGGAGCAGAATTTGTTTGTAATCTGGGGCGGGAGGTGTCTGTATGCAGTAAACCCTGTGCCTTTCTTTTCATAAAAAGCATTGAGGAAACACATCCAGATTCACTAAAATATTTTTAACATGGCAAAACAATAGTGACAATAATGTTTGGATAGGTTACAAATTAGCATGTTGCTTTTTGTTATAGGTCTTGAATTTTTAATATAATAGGCTTTACTGGGGTCAGTTCATAACCACGGGTCATACTAAAATCCTTCTTTGGGACCCCGGGGACTGCCAGAGCCCATTTTGCACGTGTGTGGAAACACGGTGATTGTACATGCAAGAGGAGAGTCAATAAGATAAAGGACATAACCCATGCACGTTTTCTCATTTGTGAGTGGGATGAAAATCATTTGAACACATCCCTGTGGGAAAAAATAATCAATTTTTCATAGGCTTGTTATAAGTTTCATAAAGTATATTGCGCACATATTTTTTAAAGTAAGAAAATGGCTTTTTAATGACACTTAAAATATATGGCATGGCAAGAATGATTTCAAATGTGTTTCTGAGGCCTGAAATTTGGTACTGCCTGCTAAAATATAGATGATTTAGCTAAGTCTGTCTTCTGGGGATAAATATGAGACCCAAGTCATCTTCTTACAAAGCTAATGTGAAGGACAAGGGTAGTCTGGCTACTAAGTAATTCATGTCAATCCTTCCAGGATCTTAGATACACTCCACTTCTACCAGCTAGCAGTTGTCCATTGGCTTGAGCGCATTCCTAACTTGCCTTCTCCCCCACACCACACCAAACCCATGGATTTCAAGTGCGCTCTGACTCATGGCACTGCCGGATGTTACAGGGTCAACCTGTGCTCTGGCAGGTTTTGGGTGGTTTTCGTCTTTACAGAAGCAGCCCCCAGACCCGATGTTCACAGTGCAGCTGAGTGGCTTCAAGCCAGCACCCTGTAGGTTTGTAATCAAGTGGAAACCATGCCCACCACCCAGGGCCCTGTTCTTGATCCAGAGGCCAGCTAAGCATTGCTCACAGAGGAAAAGGTAAACAAACAGAACAACAGAAACTGAGAAAGCAGGGCGGTTGTGACCAATAGATGCATGAATTCCACCCATTCAAAAATATTTTCAAGCACATTCACAATGATCTATTTTTGTTTGTTTTGTACTTCTTATAATTAAAATATGTACCACTTACGATGCTGCAATGTGTAAAAGGAACATACATAGAACCTTCACTAATTTTCTGAATAGATATGCCATCCCCATTCCCAGCAATAATCCAGATGGTCTAGAATCTTCCACAAGTGGAGGGATTACCACAGGCTGACAAAATGTCAAAGTCATCCATGTTTCTATGTATATCTGTAACCTTACAAAGGAGTCCTGGTGGCACCCTGATGACATGCTGGGCTGCTGACAGTGAGATCAGCAGCTCCAATCTACTAGCCACTTTCTGAGAGAAAGATGAGGCCGTCTATTCCTTTAAAGATGTACAGCTCTGTAGCCCTGTACAGGGTTGCTATGCATTGAAGCAAACTTGATGATAGTGGGTTTGGGGTTTGAGTTGGTAATCTTATGTGTAATTTTCCCAAACCTCAAAGACTAATAAAGATCTTATTTATAAAGATATAAATATTAAGTCAATTGCTTAATATGGCCCTTCTGGCCATAACTGCTTCTGTGATATATTATAAATTCTAGTCACTATTTTTACGCTCATTTGGAAGGAGTTCTCTGATACGGGATTAAGGTGGGATATATTCAGAGTCTATATTTTAGTGGACAGTGTAAGTCATGTCACCACCTTTTGTTGCCTTAAGGGTACGGTCTGCTGAGAGACAAATGCGCAACTGCATGTAAGAATGAGTCATCTCAGAAGCAGAAACACAGAGGGAAATCCCAGGCCCGTCAGAAGAAGAGCTACCAGTGAAGCAGATTGGAGCTCTCGGTCTGAAATGGTAGAGGTGAAGAACAAAGGCATCCGAGATACAACACAGAGACCATGAGCCAGAGAAAGGCGCCAGGATAAGGCCATGAGAACACAAGGTATAAGCACGAAGCAGCACTAAGACTATAAGAGAGGGACGCAAAGAGGGAGGCAGAGGGCAAGGGACCACATGGCTGAGAGGCAGAGGACTGGAGAGAGACTTGGCTACGGGCTGAGGTTCAATGTCTATATCCGCATTGTCCACTGATTCTAACTTGTGGTAACCTGTGACGTTCTCTAGCAAACCCCCTTGATTGTGAATCTTGTCTGTGAGTTCTGTGTGGCCATTGTGTTACTGAACCCAACAAAAAAGGAAAGTGCCAGGGGAGAAAGTGGGTGTCAGAATAGGGTAAAGGAAGATGACGGGGGAGGCACGTCTGACCTCTGTCTTGTGGCACTGAAGTGAAAATGGGGCCTCCTTCTCTTTTGTGCAGCCAAAAGAGATCAGACGGGGCCCTCTGTGGTATTTACTCGATGCCAGAAAGCAGCAATAGTCAAAACTAAAGGAACAAAAGGTACTGGACTTAGAGCAAATCCAGTTGACAGTAGCCATTGGCCCTGAACACCTGGGTCAGTCTGGTCCTCAGCTGTCCCCTGTGCATGACTCGGCTGGTCTGGCTGCGCGATCCCTTATCCGGACAGACTGACCCAGTTCCCAACAGCAACTGATTTCACTTTCCACGTTGTCATCAAGATCATCACCATGGTACCCCATATCCCTGTCCATCCTTTTGAAAACGCTGAATGTAAACTTCTGATGCATAGATGAAAGTGTGGAGGACAAATTTTCATCACACCTGAACAAAGAGGTCCCTTCAAAGTCCACTCTAGTGATGACGAGGGTCATGAGACAGGGCAGAGGAGGAAAGGTGGGGATTTGGATAAAGCAGCGCAAAGATCGTGGTGACATCTTGAGGTTACATTTCCCAGAACCCTTTTCTACCCCGTCTTAGTTGCTGCGAATCCCACGTGCACGGGAATTCTGAAACCCCCTTGATGTGCATGATGGGGAGAGCAGCACAAGACATGCTGGCTGCCAAGGTTTGCCTCCTCCTCTCACTGCCTTGAGTCATTGCAGCCTCATAGTGGCACCTGTGGGGTCCCAAGACTGTAACTGTCCATTCGCTTTTCTCCCAAAGAGCTGCTGGTGGTTTTGAACTGCCGACCTTTAGGATCACAGTCCAATGCACAACCTCTAGACCGAGACTCTATCTCTTCCTCCCAGGAGCTCCTAATTAAAATTCTGCTGTGATGCCCTATGCCTTCCAAAAGTCAATCTTTCTCTTGGTAAAACCAGAATATAATTCTAGTAACATTCATGTCTCAGCTCCAGAAAACTATGGATGTTTCTCCACAGTCCAACAAACAGGGATGCCTGGCATGTGGGAGCCTTGGGTGGGGCCAGTAATGAGGCTTAGGGAGGCTCACCAAAAGGAGGGAGATCCTGGCCATTCAGAGACGTCTCAGAAGGTAGCCTGGTGATGTATTTCCAAACTGGAAATGGAAAGGTTTTAAACGGCAGTGCTCATGTCAGATACAAGGGTGATGGTGTCAACATGGATTCCCATGGTGTCAACATGGATTCCCATGGAACAAAAGGCTAGGGTGCACATCATTTTGGAAAAATGTGTCAGGATATAAACCATGTATTCTCAGTTACACAGGAGAAAAAATATATATGTTCATGAGTACAATCACGTTTGACTAACTACCATCACGTACAACCAACCTCAATGATGTAAGAGGGGCTTCAGACAGTTAAAGGAACATGGACTTGAAAGACACAGTGATTTTTTTGTAGAAACTTTGAAGTCCCTTCCTATAGCGGAACATATACACAGCCTCATGCATAATGGAACCAGCTGGTCCTACTCACCTGGAGGAAGACTCACTCCGTCCTCACCAAGTAGGCAACCTTTAAACTTCAAAGAACTTCAAGCTAAAGCGCATCTGTTCTACAGTCTGTTCTCTGTGAGCCCTGGGGCTGCTAATCACAAGATCAGCAGTTCGAGAGAGTCAACCAGCTTACTCCACAGGAGAAAGGTGAGGTTATCTCTTCCCATAAAGAATCACAGCATTGGAAGCCTAATTTGTCCTACGGGGTCACTGGACTCAACGACAGTTAATTTGCTTTTGACTCTATTTGAATGGTGCTGTGTGTTTTTACTTAATACTGCCTACTTTGTGCTGTGCTCTTTCTCATGAGACCCCTTTCTTCTCTCACTCCCAGGAGAATTTGCGCTTTGCTGCTTTGATGGAGAACACGGCGGAGCACAGCCCTGCTCTGATGACACAGGGCCAAGCAATCATGAGGGGGAATCCACGCAATGGCAACTGGTTTGGGATTTTGCTTTGTTTTGTCTGCCATGAATTCCACATGACATACATACCACATGAATGAATAAGTTGAGAATATATTTTTTAATCTGCTTGAAGCCTAATCAAAGTATGAAGATACAATCTACCACACACACACACACACAAAAGCAGCTTTATTTTGTGTACAAGTTAGTCAACACACCATTTGTGTCTTGCACCTTGCTTCAAGGAGCTATCAAGATATTAAATCTCACTGGCATCAGTGACAAGCCTGAAAGTAAGATGTGTCAAATGTAGCATAACAGGTGTAAAAGCACCAGGAGTTCACAGAATGGAACGTTTTCAGACATGGGCATGGTCAAAAGAATAGAAAGTCAAAATTATACCCAAACATTTATAAAACATGAAGGACCTGCAGGGGAGACATGTCACGGGCAACAGGGTCTTCCTCTGTTTACAAACTAAACAGTTGTGGGAAGGCTGTTTTCTTAGCCAAGAATCAGTGTGTGTTTCTTGGGGCGAGGTTCTGTTTGGGCAGCTTGGACAGTCATGTGGTTTTACAAGCTCTTTCTTGGTCCCTTTATTCAGTGGGTGTGTGCAGCAATGGAGTCCAAGCATCCAAAATGGAGTCTGTAGCAAGGGTGTGTGGGATACTTAGCATAACTATTTGGGCACGCTCACACGTCTTTCTTCTACACATTTGAGTCCCATTGCAGTGCTGGAACCACCCCTGTCGGGCAGCTAGGGATCATCGAGGCATGCTGGTTGTGAGTGGGTCTGTGATCTATGCCGTCGGCAGTTCGAAAACACCAGCGGCTCATCTACTGTAAGGAATTCCAGTCTGGGACCCCCAGGGGCAGTTCCACCCTGTCCTGTAGACCCGCTCGCAGGAGGCCTGGGCTTGATGGCATTGAGTTGGTTGGGTTTGATTCGGCTTGGTTGGAGCTGTCACCAGCGTCCTTGCAGTGCATGTCCTTAAACAAGTTAAACCCAGCTTTTCAGGAGAAGGACGTTTGTGATTTCAAAAAACCCCGAGGCATAGGTTTTATGGATGTCACAAGTTATTGTGAAAAGGCCATATCGTCTGCCATGCACCTATTAATGTCAGTTATGCTCCCTTAAAGGCACCGTTTTTGCAACTGGTTATCTCCGCACATATTGCTTGGTTTCTTGGTTAATTTAACCCTCCTCGGCTTCTGTATACTACCCAACAAAGTTACTTCGCGTTAGCCCAAGTTGGCTGAGAGAATTTCTTGGAAACAGGAGTAGCCTTTGGCTTCCTGAGCGGAGGGGTCCTCGTGGCACCTAGCAGGTGGGCTGCTAACTGCAAGGTCAGCAGTGTGATGTCCCCAGCCATTCCCTGGGAGAACAGTGAGGTGTTCTACTCCCATAAGCAGTCTCAGAAAGTCACAGAGGCAGTTCTAGCCACCCTGTCCTACATGGCTCACGTCTCCCTCGACTCAGTGGCAATGAGAGTTGGGTTACTAACATGGGTGGAGGCAGCATTTCAATGAGGTAGGAAGATGTCAGAAAAGATTCAGAAGCAGAAATAAGCACAATGTTAGCGGGTAGCAATAACAGCCCCTGTTCTGACCAGAGCTGCAGGAAATGAGTTCATTATAGGGTTGGGGTTCCTTATAGAGGGAGGGGTAACAAGATGCTGAAGAGGTGGTTAGCTACATCAGGGAGCCATCGCAGGACCTGGGATCAGAGAGGCCGAGTGTTTCTTCAGTATGATGAGACTTCACCCCAGGATTCTTTCGAAGACTATGTTCCCCGTGACATTGAGTTAATGATTTCATTTGCACTCAGCTTTTCAATATCCCATCTCAGTGGTTCTTAACTTATGGACCACAGAGTGATGGCAGAGGTCCCCGAAGTCACATAAGCACTGCCTAGAGAGCAAAGAATGACTTGCTTGAGCTATTTCACTGCTGTTTTTTTCTAATGTGGGTAGCTCAAGTGTGAGACATAAAATGCAAATGCACTCAAAAGCCACAGTAACCTGAGTTGCCCCAGGCACCTGCCTATGGCTACACATGGAATCATTTTAACAGTAACTCAAATGTCACTGGCTCCAACCTTCCCTGCTGTTCATACAGGACTTCAGCCGCCAGGAAATTGCCCCTTGAACAAAAGTTTCCAGCACTCTCTTGCTCTCGCGCTTGCAAGCAAAGCCATGCACTCCCAACCACCACTGGGTGGCGCTGTCATGCACGTGGCTCTTGTTCCATGCCGCAGCCTCCTCTCTCTGGAGCTGACTCTAGCCACATGGAGGCAGGATGGTGTCCACGGGGTAGGAAACATGTCAGGCCTCTTTTGAGGCACTATCGCCAAGCAGTAACATGTGTTCCACAATGTTTCATTTGGGGATTTTTATAAAAACAGCTCATTGGATTTTACCCCTCTGCTGTAGATGACAACGAAATTTGACCAGGAATCTAACGACCTAACTAACTAACCAGGAATGTGGTTAGTCAGGAAGACACGAAGATGTGTTGTTAAGTGAGTCATTTGAGCCAACCAGAGGTATCTGGTATAGCGTTGATCCCATTGTTAAAACTGGGCAGGAAGGAAGGAAGGAAGGGAGAGATGTACATATGAGTAGGAATATGTCCAGGTCAAAATTATTCAAGTAAAAATACTACCAACCACTAGCCACCGCTGAGGCGGAGATGTGGTTTCTTGCCAGTCAGGTCTCTCAGCAGAGCGATTTGGGAGGTGGTGAGAGAGTCCTCCACTGTTGAAGTTTTCAATTGACCAAAGTGAGAAATTGGCCAAACACAAGAAAGAGAGAAAAGGAACAGTCAGTCCCAGGTCATTAACGAGATCAAGTCCTGTGTCTTTCAGAATGTGTAGGTTAGTAGGAACGTGTGCGTATCGTTCTGGTACATCTCTTCTTAACTTTAGTGTGAGAAGAGGAGCCCTGGAAGTGTAATGGGATACATGTTGGGCTGCTAACCACAAGGTCAGTGGTTCAAACCCACCAGCTTTCCTGCTCCGATAAAGATGTCCAGCTTCAGAAAACCACAGGAGCAGCTCTGCCAGAATCCACTCGATGGCCGTGAGTGTAGAGCGACCTTCCTGATTTCAGAGGCACATGGGCCTGAAGTGAACGTGACCGCGATGAAGCGTTTGTTGTAGGGAGGCGCTAGTTTCTAAGTGGGGGCAATGTGGGCAAGGCTCAAAGATACTTGCCCCTCACTTGTAGACATTGGTTAACCACATTGCTTGGAATGTGTGTAGCTCTCCACTACCCTGCCAATAACCCCTCTCTCACAGAGGGATCTGAAAGGCTCCAGGTGACTTATGAGTCTTCCCGTACAAGGCTTGGACCCATAGCCTTTCCTGTTCCCGTTACCAAATCACCCAAATTGTAACAATTGCATCTCTTCCTATTTTGCTTTGTCACCCATGACAGAGGCAGTTTAAGCCCCACAGGAGAGGATGAACAGGCGTTTCCAAAGTCGCTGGTAGCCTGAGGACAGCCTTGAAAGGAGACAAGGAAGAGGGCCATGGAGTTGTTCCAGAGAGGCCATGGAGATCTAGAACGCTGTACAAATTGCACCACACGCACGCACGCACAAAAGGTGGTGGAGTAAGCTAGGTCACAGAGTTTAGCTATGAACTGTGTCATCGTGCAGTGGTCCACGAGTCCGTCCACAAGGAAGACCCTGTGATCAAATATCGTGGGATGAGATGCTTCACTGGGATGTTTATATTTATGATGAGAACATATCTTTATCACCATAAATACCCATATTTATGGTAAGAGCAAGAAGTCTGACTTAATTAAGTTGACATGAACGTGAAAAATAGTAGGAAGCTGGGTGGCACAGGGGTCCCATGCTGGGCTGCGATCCGCAGCTTCAGCAGATTGAAAACACCAGCTTCTCTTCAGAAGAAAGGCAGGGACTTCAACTCCCATAGAGTTAGGCTCAGAAACTCAGAAACTGTCCTAGAGGGTCGCCAGGAGTCAACATCAACTCGAGGGCAAGTGAGTTTGGATTTTTTTTGTAATGCATCAAAAATACCTAGAAGAACACCAGAGAAACGACCTGACTGCTGGGAAAAGTTAGACAAGGTGTCATTAAGCTTTGTTACCAGGGCGTGCGTTCCATTTACAGCTTCAATAGCTACGTTACTTACAGGGTTGTCGTTCGTTGCAGGTGCCACTGAGTAGATTTTTTTTTTTTAGTCCTAGTGGCCCCACGTGACAGAGTAGAACAGCCTCATTGGGATTTCTGGGCTGTACCCATTACAGGCAGAGGTGACCGGGCCTTTCTCCCCTGAAGTGTCTGGGTGGATTTGAACCACAAACCTTTCAATTAGGAGCTGAGTGCTAGAGTTGACCTTAAATTCTGCGGGCTAAATGGGTGGAAGGCAACAGTCTCTAGCTCCAGTCTTGCGTCTCCACATGGATGCAGCCTCCCCTTGTATTCTTTCTGACCATTTACGAGCCATGGGAGTAGACTTGCCCTCCGGGAGAGGGCAGCAGAGTGCATTGCTGCCGCTCCCCCTGCTGGTCCAGGGAGGGGAAACCACCCTTCAGGAACTTGCTTTGGTGTGTCTTTGATGGAAATTGGAGTACTAGGGGCATACAGTGAGGGGTACTGGTCACGCTGCCCTGAACCAATCTTATAGGCACCTCTGTCTAGCACAGTGGTTGGCAAACTTTTGAGATGGAAGCGTCAATTCTGTCCCTCACAACTATTTAAACATTATTTGAGAGACATCAATATGTTTTTACAAACACATGATATCACCAGTGCCTGAATAATAATATCCTTCCACATATATCAACTTTACTTCAGATCCACATGTACAACTCAAGCCACACATGACTCGCAGACACACCGTCCCGGTCCCCTTTCCCCTCCTAACTGTGATGTATTAATCTGTGATCAATCAGCTTTTCTGAGAGTTTGCCTTGTACTCTCAGGTCCTATTGAAGGGGCTAGTTTTCTGTAAATCCTTGGACGCCATTGAGCTGTGTTGGTCCACGTAGACTAGAGAAACAAATCCATAGACACTTATATGTGTACAAGAGAGAGTTTTATATAAAGGGTAATTGTACATTAAGAAAGCATCCCAACCCAGTCCAGTACAAGGTCATAAATCCGATATTAGCCCATATGTCCGATACCAATCTATAAGGTCTTCTTCAGACTCACGAAACACATGTAATGATGCTGAATGCAGGACGATCACAGGGCAGTGGGTGGGGAGTCTGGATCCAGTGGCATTGTAAGCATCTCAGCGCTGGCAGGGGACTGCACTTGGCTTCTCCAGTTCATGTGTCTTGCCAGTAGAGTGTCTTTAAGGGAGTGAGTCTGTAGAGAGTCTCCAAGGGAGTTCCCAGAATCCTCAAGAGAAGGCCATGACCACCCAGAAGCCTCATTGGCTAGGACCTGATTGACAGACTAGGCTCCACCACTTCACTCTTAATCCTCTCAAGTCCCAAATTGTCACCAGATTACATAAGTACCACAAAGACCTTACACCAATGGTCTCCTCGTTAAATTGTATTTGAACTTGTGTTTTCGTTTCTCCCCTGCCACAAATGGCGAAGTTTTTCAGCAGGATCCCAAGCTGTCTTTCCTTGGCGGTGCTCAGAAGGTAAGCACTCTCGGATTTATGACCCAGTGTTAAGGGGTGATTGGGAACGTTATTGAGTCTTGTGAAGTGTGGCTATGTGTTTTCTCGGCTGCGAATGGCTAAAGGTTTGTCCATCTTCTCTCTGCCCTGTTGTAAAAACCTGTAACTTCAGTGTTTCTTCGTGTTTCTGGTTTTGTATGCCTTGTGTGTGATGACTCAGATAATTGCCTGGGAATCAGTGTTGTGTTTTGGTGTACAACAGGCAATTTCTGCCTTCGAGGAGCTCTGGGCTATCTTCTCTGCACATATTGGAGTGCGAGGGGGTGCTGCTACTGCACTGCGTCCGTCATTGTCATTTAAATGTGACTTCTCATTTGGGGTGTAATCACCCAGGGCTAGGGTCTAAGAAGCAGCAGTTTCCCTTCTGTTTTGAACAAATGTTGTCCCTTGGTTAAGATGGAATGCCTCCACTAAAGGTCAGCAGTTCAAAACTACCAAGCGCTAAGCCACAGAAAGATGAGATTTTCTACTCCAGTAATGCATTACGGTCTCAGAAAGCCACTAACTGCCCTAGACTATAGAGTGGATTTTTGAGAAGTTTTGCCCACTTCCCTTGTTTTCAAAGCCTGAGCCAGTTCAGAGACATGCAAGGAAGGGACTTGTTCTAGTGTTTGATGGTGGCTTAAGGAAAGGAGGCCACACTCAGACTTTGATATTGCCCCTCTGTGTTCGTCCAGGGAGACTAGAGCAGTAGTTCTCAACCTTCCTCATGCCGCGACCCTTTCATACAGTGCCTCATGTCATGGTGAACCCCCAACCATAAAATGATTTTTGATGCTACTTCATAGCTGTCAATTTGCTACTGCTACAAATCATAATGTAAATATCTGACTTGCAGGATGTATTTTCTTTGTTACAAATTGTATATAATTAAAACATAGTGATTAATCACAAAAACAATCTGCAATTATAAATTGTGAAATATTTATTTCTAATTACAAATAAATGAGATATTTTCTTGAAGCATGGGGTAGCATGGGTAACAGTCTTCAAGCCGGGTACTCATATGTGAGTGTATCTGAATATGGGCAGACTCGTCTGGAGACAGATAGAGGAGTGGTGTCTCGGTTCCTAAGACCATTGGAAATATGTGTTTGCTTGTTTTTTAAAAAACATTTTATTAGGAGCTTGTACATGTATAATTACAATTTGTAGTTCCATTAGATGGAAATATGTTTTCCAGTGGTTTTAGGCGACTCCTGTGAAAGAGTCATTTGATGCCCAAAGGAGTTGCAACCCACAGGTTGAGAACCACTGGACTACAGAAACAAATTCACAGACACTCATGTGTGAATAAGAACGAGGTTTATATATAAGAGCAATTGAAAATTGAGATAGCATCCCAGCCCAGTCCAGATCAAGTCCATAAATCTGACACTAACCTATATGTCAAATACTAATCTATAAAGTCCTCTTCAGACTCATGAAACACATGCAATGACACCAGATGCAGGAAGATCACAGGCCAGTGGGTTGGAGGTCTTGTGGGTCCAGTGGCGGGGTGAGCATCTCAATGCTTACAGGAGGGTCCACGTGACTTCTCCAGGTCCTGGGCTCTCAGTGCCATCAGCATGGATCCATGTGTCTTGTCAGTAGAGAGTCTCTCAGGGAGTCAGCAGGGAAATCTCCTGACTCCAAGGAGGAAATACCGGATTTCCCAGAATCCTCAGGAGAAGGCCATGCCCACATAGGGGCATCATTGGCTATGACCCGATGGACAGACTAGACTCCACCCCATTCACTCTTTATCCTCAAATTGACAAATGATATCACTACCACAACCTCCCCGCCCCCCACAAAGAAACTCCCTGCCATCAAGTTGATGACAACTCAGTGACCCAATAGGACAGAGCAGAGAAGCCCCATAAGCTTCCAAGGGTAGAACTGCCTCTGTGCATTTCTGCCACTGTAAGCAGCCAACATCACGACACCACCAGAGCTCCTTCATATGGCCCCAGGAAAAACTTTTTGGGAAAAATAAAATAAAATAAACCCTTGCCAAAGTCAGTGTCAGAAGAGCTCAATGACCGAATGAGTGGAGCTTTGGGGAACTAACCAGAAGGTACACAGTTCGAGCAGAACTGCTGCTCCCCAAAGGTCAGCCTGACTGCCCCCACAGTGTTGCAATTTCAACAAGGAAATACTGCATGGTTTAAAGTCGAACAGTGTGCATCAGGGTTGTACCTCTCACCATACTTATTCAACCTGTCTGCTGAGCAAGTCATCAGAATCTGGCTTATATGACAAAAATGTGGCATCAGGATTAGAGGGAGGCTTATGAACAACCTGTGACATGCAGCTGACACAACCTTCTTGCTGAAAGTGAGGAAGACCCGAAGCACTTGCTGATCATCATCAAGCGCTGCAGCGGCCTTCAGTGTGGATTAAAACTCCATGTGAAGGAGACCAAAAGTCACACAACTGCACCAAGAGGTAACATGATCAATGGGGAAAAGGTTGAAATGGTAAAGGATTGTGTCTTGCTGGGCTCCACAATCAATGCTTGTGGAAGCAGCAGTCAAGAAATTAAGCAATTAGGCAAATCTACTGCACAAGGCCTCTTTAGTGTTGAAAATCAAGGATGTCACTTTGAACTATGATGCGCCTGACCCAAACCATGACAATTTTCAGTTGCCTTATACACATGTGGAAGTTGGACATCAATAAGAAAGACTGAAGGAGAATCAATACATTTGAACTGTGGCGCTGGAGAAGAATGTTGGAAGTGCCATGGACTGACAAAACGACAGACAAATCTGTCTTGGAAGCAGTACAGCCAGAATGGTCCTGAGAGGCAAAGATGGCAAGACTTCTTCTGATAGAGTTTAGACACATTGTCAGGAGAGGCCAGACCCCGGAGAAGGACATCCTGCTTGGCAAAGTAGAAGGCCAATGAAAAAGAGAAGTCCATCAAGAAGATGGACGGGCGGCAAAGCGAGGGCAGCAATGCTCAAGCACAGGAACAATGCTGAGGCTGGTGCAGGCGTAGGCCGCGTGTCTTTCTGCTGTGCACACAGTGACCCACTCGATGACAGCTAACAACAACAGCAAGTCCGAAGGTTTGATTTATTCTTGGGATAATCTGGTGGGAATCAGAGTTACCAAAGCACATGATTTTGAAAGTGACCAATGTTCGGGCATTTCAGATTACTATAAATTCCTGACAATTCAAAATCTCTTGGAAAATCACACATATGCAAGATTGTTACTTAATGGGTTGTATTGTAGTTATTTTCATTATTAACTTGTTTTGCTTTGTTTTGTTTTGTTTCAAATCTGGCTGCTTACCTATAAACTTAACTCAGAAGCTTAGTAATGTGGCGGATTAGCACAGTATCTGAAACTTGTTTAACAATAAGGTTAATTGTTGTGTTTTAGGATATCGTTTTTTTATCTAACATTCCTTCTGACTTAAAATTAACTTTATCTATGATTGGTGTCGAAATCCCCACCAGGTCTTTCATTTTGAATTATTGTTATTATGAGTTAACCATAGCCACGTCGTTTAATCTTCAACAAATAAGCTTTTGCTTTGCAGATGTGCTAAAAAAAAAAAACAGCTGGTCATCAGACAGGACATGATATGACAAAATAATAATTTATTTCAAGGGTTCATGAGGGCGGGGGGAGAGAGGAGGGAAAGGAAAAAATGAGGAGCTGATGCCAGGAGCTTAAGTGGAGAGCAAATGTTTTGAGAATGATAAGGACACTGAATGTACAAATGTGCTTTATACAATTGATGTATGTATGGATTATGATAAGAGTTGTATGAGTCCCTAATAAAATGATTTAAATTTTTTTTAAAAACAGCTAGGAAAAAATCCCCAACAGAAAAATGGACTTATATGAGACTTATAAAAAGGACTGATATCTTGAGTTTGGAGTCTAAGAGACGCAATCAAGATTTCCAGAACTCACAGGTGGTGGCACTCATGAATCGGGGACCATGATTCGCAAACATACTATTGCAGGTGAGGAAAGTTTGCAGGATTTGTTCTGATGCTCTCTGGTTGTCTTGGAAGGGCATGGCTCATACCCATGTCACCCTAGTCCCCAATTCCTATTATGGGAATGTCTAGGCGAGCTCCTGACAGAGAAGTTGCCCCTCTCTGATGTGCCCAGCGGAGCCTCGGAAAACACACTCTGCCTGGGGCAAAACTTTCCAACGTCAATAATAGTCAGAGAGAATTCAACGGAGGCTGACTCTGTGGAGATTCAAAATGAATTTAAGCCTCCTACTGTAAAACACATCCTTCTATAAGCCTAGGGCTCAGAATTGAAGCTCACATACACTCCTTAAATTTTGCATCTTATCCACTTTGCTTGTCTAGTCCTGGTGATCAGAATCCCATTTAAATTCAAACGGAGATGCTGTCTCCCTCCCCCCACCCTACACATAGAATACTTTATCATTCCAAAAGCACTTTCCAGTAAACATTGAAAATGGATAGTCGTGGTTGATCTATAGCATGGCGAATGTAAGTACGACACTGTGTCGGGACACTGGCTAATATTCCCAAATGGCTATACTTCAGCTAAGCTGCCATTCCCAGTAGGTACCCCAGGAAGGACACTTCCACTGCCCTTAGCCAGCTGGACCACAACCTGCTGCGTTAAACAGTTGTGGAGGGGTGGGGGTGGGGCACACAATAACTGTGATTAACAAGTTTCAGGTACCTAATATCATAAGGGCAAATACTTTCAGTAATGAACTTCATTCAAACTGTTTGTTAACTGGTTTTAAAAGAGCCTCCACAATGACCCCTTTTAGATCCTTTCTTGTCCAGTCAGTTGTCCCTGGATGCATAATGATGCTGTCCCGGGCGGTAACACATCCCCCACCCCACACTATAACAAGAAAATTCATGTCTTTCATGTTGACTCCAGGTGAGTTTTTTGGTCTCTTGGCCCAAACATACTGAATTATACATTTGAAGATGCTGAAATGCTAAATGTTTTGATATGTAGTTTAGCTATAATTAGTGGGGGAAAAATAAAAGAAGTATTTTTCAAATATATATATATTTACCAGCTCCTCATAACAATCTCCCAGGAAGGACAGGAACATTAATTCCCATTCTACAGGCAAAAATTTAAAAGTGAAATGATCCCATTGCAGTGAAAGGAAAGGCTGACCTCAATGACTACCAACTCACAAGGTGGACATGGCATGGAGGGGTCAGGGGCGCTCTCTCTCTCTCTCTCTCTCTCTCTCTCTCTCTCTCTCTCACACACACACACACACACACACACACACACACACACACGAAGAAATTGATTGCTGAAATAAAACTAATCCCCCATCAAGTAAAACTTCCTTTGTCTCCTTTGAAGCTACAAACAATGGAGACCACAGTTCCTCCGGGCAGCTTCTGGTCAAAACGGCTGCTCCCCTGAGAGCAAACCAACAACCAAACCCAAACTCACTGCCATCAAGTCAATGCCAACTGTAGGACAGGGTCGACTGTAATTCCTTATGGGAGTAGAAAGCCCATCTGGTGGTTTTGAACTCCTCACCTTGCCACCAGAGAAGAGTCAGACCCTCTGAATTCCTTTTGAGCAGTAGTCTTCCAAGAAAGTCCATAAGCAGTTCCTTGGCTGCTGGTTGGCTCCAGAGTTGAGCTACTGGGAATATTTGGGAGTTTAAAGGGGCATCCACGCAGAGGGCATTGGCCCACATAAATCCCTCAGACACAACTCAGCCGGAACTCATTACTAGATGTCAGCAATTCTAACTTCCCCCTTGACAGGAGGAGAAAGAATAACGTTGTAGCCTGAAGCTCATCCAGGTGCCCTGGAAGTTTATTTACTCTAGGTTCACGCTAAAGTCCCTAATGCTGATCGGGAGACTCTACTCCAGCGTGCCTATGAAGAAAGGCCTGGCATTCCATTCCTGACCATCAGACCCTGGAAACCTGGTCCACGGAGTAGGAATGGACTAGACTGGAACAGACTTGGTGCACTCTTTGACCCAGTCAGGTCAAAGGATCTGGCTCTCCAGCTGTGTCGTAGGGTGTTAGTAAGATCCTGCATTTAATAATAATGAAACGTATTCCTACCCTGCCTTCTGCGGATTTATTTCCCTTTATTCGCAGCTATACGTTTAAAAAAGAAAGAAAAATAAATCAAGAAATCAGGAAGAAAATGTTTCTGTTTGCCTATTGCGCTGCCTTCTATTATTGTTGTTGTTGTTGTTGTTGTTGTTATTGATACAAAGCTTGAAATCACACCTAGCCAAATTATCATTTGCTTACTTACACCTGGAAGAAGAATCAATAGCTACCTTGTCTCCCTCATTAGGTGTGTGTGGATTGGGGTGGGGATGGGGAGGTCTTAGATACATCATTTAGCCAAGCCTTTGCCTCCCTCTTCTGTTGAAAATAAGAATTGCATGAAACAAATGCAGATTCTAAACTTGAAAATATCTGAAGAAGGAACTCTAGCCTTTGCCGTTACCGCAAGCTGTGTGAAGTGGCTTTAAAGAGTTCAGTATCACCGTATTGTCTATATGACACTTGAATTAATACTTCCCAGAAAGAAGGAAAAAAGTAAACTTTGAATCAGATAAGCTCAACTCAGAATAAATTGCAAACCCACCTCAGTAGCTGAGCAAAATCAATGGAGTGGTTCTTTGGTCACTGGACTAAAAGATATAAGATTGATTTTTCCCGCTTTTTAGTAAAATATGAAACTCCCTAGCAATCTTGGAGCCCTGCGGCTTACAAGGATTCGTGTGGCAACAGCATACTACTTATCGAAGAACTTTCTTTCAATAGCTGGACAGATGGCTCCATTTGCATGATCTCATCAGGCAAGGATTTTTGAAAGCATTAACCTCAGAATTAGAAAGAAGAAAAATATATGTGTTTCCTGTTAAGTACAAGGATTCTCAATCATAGCATTAAATATTCCTTAAAAACTCACTTCTATCCTAAAATAATCAATTTGGAACTCTTGCAGTATTCTGTGATCTGCAGGGAAGTTTGGTTGCTAAAGGCCTTTATGCTGTCCAGAGCACAGCTGTCATGAAACCACCTTATACAGAAAGCTTCTCTCTGAGGTGTGCGGCTGACTATCAGGGTGAGGTCCAGCAGGGTCCATCTTGCTGATGAAGTGTTTGCCCAGCAGGGTCAACTGGTGCGTGTCCAGTGAGCATTCCCAAGACTGAGCACTTGCTGTACACTGACTGGGTGCTCTGCATTCATACCCACCCTGGTGGGAGATACCACTGTCCTCGTGTCTCAGGTGAGGAAACAGAGTAAAATGGAATTTACCTGCATGGATAAACTGTGGTCCAGCCATACAATGGAGTATAATCCCGTTGCTTGCCAAGGGTAGGTAGGGAAGGGAGGGAGGGGGTAACAATGGGCCAGAGAACCAAATGAACTCACTGCCTTCTAGTGGATGTCAACCCACACAACCCTGGTGGTGCAGTGGTTCCTCGCTGGGCTGCTGACTGCAAGGTCAACAGTTTGAAACCACCAGCCACTCTGTGGGAGAAAGCTGACTATCTGTGCCCATAGAGAGTCTGAGTCTCGGCTATGGAGTGGTATGATGTCTGGATTCACTCCTGATAAACTGGTTTTAGAAAAGGAAATAAATTAAATATATAGCATAAAAAAGTGAGAGTCCCAGAAATTCACAGGGGCAGTTCTACCCTGTCCTACAGGGTTGCTATGAGTTGGCTAGAGAACAGATAGGTATTTACTTGGGTAAAGGGGAATATATGAGGAGGTATTCAAAAAAAGGACTAAAAATATTTTTCAAAGCTATCTATTACATTTTTTTTTTTACAAAACAACTCATCACCTTCAAAATACTCTCCATTACACTTAATACATTTGTCAAAACTGCGATTCCATTCTTGGAAACATTTTTCAAACTCATCTGTTTGGATGGCTGACAGCCCCTCCCTCGTTTTCTTTCCTTCACCCCTTGTACATGGTCAAATCGCTGTCCTTTCATGCCCTTCTTCATTTGTGGAAACAAAAAGAAGTTCCCCAGAGCTTGGTCAGGTGAGTCAGGTGCCTGTGCAAGAGAGACAGGCTGTTTTTGCCAGAAACTAGTGCACCCAGATGGTTGTGTGAGCAGATGCACTGTCATAGTAGCAAAACCAGTCTCCCATCTACCAAACCAGGCCTTTTTGTCACACACGGTCATGCAATCTTTTCAGAACCTCTAGATAGAAAGCTTGATTAACAGTCTGCCTGGTGGGACAAACTCTAAATGCACTAGCCCCCTCACATCAAACAAGAAAATGAACATCAGTTTTTTTAGGGTACCCCCTTGTTATATTTTACAAGAGGGAGAAGACAAAAAGGGAGGGACAGGGTGAGCTATTGGGAAGTTTGGTAAACAGTTAAAGTGGTTGAATACAAAATTGATCATCTGAAATGTAAACCTCACCTAATTCACAATAAAAAGTATTTTTTTAAAAAAGAGCTATCAATCTACAAAGTGACATGAGGAAGCTTGTTCAATGTGCAGCTTCCCAAAGCACATACCCTGGAGCTTCTCAGCCAGTGGGTCTTGTCTGAGCTCAGAAACTGTCTTGTTAACAAATGAACCAGGCAGTTCTTATCACCAGGGTCCTGTGAGAGTGGTGCTAGGGCAGAGACAAGCAGAGTCAAGGGCAAGATAGCATTTTGGGGTTGGTGGCCAAAAGGTCTCTGTTATAACGACTCAGCTCAATGGTAGTAGCACAAATAAACCAGAGGTAATTCATAAATGATTGTGTAGGGCTATGTTCCAACACCTTACGTACAAAACCAAGTGCCTAGCTATAATTCGCTGACCTCTTTCTCACACCATTCGGATTATCAAGTGGAAAAGAGACATTAATTCTTGCTATTTGTCACCTCACTAAGGCTGGGTCTCAATCAGGCAATCAATCTACAGGAAAACGTTCCAAACACATGGAACATTGCACCTATTAAGGGAGAAAGTCAAAGATGCATTTGTGCCTTCCACTTCAGGGAGCAGCACTTTCGATGCCAGATCCGGGTTTGTGGCACCTTCCTTGTCTACACCCCTGCACGGCCTCAAGGAGGGCATTCCTAGACCAGGCAAGGCCGCGAAGCAAAACTTCCGACCCAGGCTATGGGTGAATGGGGTGGCGGGATTCCCAGATGGTGTCATGGA
Organism: Tenrec ecaudatus; assembly: GCF_050624435.1. Taxonomy (NCBI): domain Eukaryota; kingdom Metazoa; phylum Chordata; class Mammalia; order Afrosoricida; family Tenrecidae; genus Tenrec; species Tenrec ecaudatus. The sequence goes on along the minus strand of NC_134534.1, from coordinate 93,563,283 downwards.
TTGAATTGTCTCTCTCCAAGATCTGTGTCCCTCGGTTGGCCTGACTCTCAGAATTGTGTGGTTGCCCTCCGGTTGTGCTGTGCTGTCAACCCGAGCGTCTGCAGTCTGACGTGGCAGCATCTGTGTTAAATCAGCCTCCGAAGGGGGCCTCAAGCCATACCTTTCATCTTACAAGAAATAAAAGGAGCAAGAAGTGAGCAGAGAAGAGAGACATCCGTGCCTCCTAGAAAGAAGAGCCCGGGATGAAGTGTACTGTTAGCCTCAGGGTCCCTTGATTTCCAGACCAAGGAAAAGTTGGGTGCTACAACACGCGGAGCTCTGCAAGGACCGGCAAAGTCACAGATGTAAATGCAAAGGACCTTCACCCAAGCGGACAGCCTGCCTCTAGTCGACCCTGCCCTCAGACGGCTCTCCCAGACCCTGAAAGAATACACTCAGTTCTGTTAGACGCACCCACTCGTGACGTGCCATTATGGTGGCAATGTGGGGCACGGGTGTGCAACTGCTGGAATCAGCAGAGTAAAAGTTAAAACAGGCTGTATGAAAGCCTCGGTTTGAGGTAGGCCTCGGTTTCAGTTTCAAGTTCCTGGTCACTGACGCAACACATCACCTGATCCACCTAACCAATGGGACATCTCCTGACATCACCTGATCCAACCTAACCAATGGGACATCACCTGACATCACCTGCTCCAACCTAACCAATGGGACATATCGCCTGTTGCCGCCTAAGCCAATAGAGTTCGAGTGACAGCCCACCAATGACTGACCAATCAGGAAAGCACGTGCGAACCTACTCACCAATCACCGTTGGACAATTCTGGCGCCAGAAGTTTTCTCCAATAAGTTTAAATAACAGCAACCCTGGACTGCCCCTTGTCCCGCCCCTTGTCCTTGGGCCTATAAAAGTCTGGGAACAAAGAGCTCGGGTTGATTCCCTTTGGACGCTGCGTCCTAGCTGGATAAACTCGTGATTCTTCCGTGCGCCCAAACTGAGCTCGCCTTCCTTCCCTGAATCTGACAGCACTAGACAGATGGCCTCCAAGATGCTGGTCCCTGAGGTACACACGCATTCTCCCAATGAATCAATCAAGCACCAAGCTAGGTGCTTCTGTGAGGTAATTTCACAAATGTAATTAAGGTCCCTAATCTGGTTCCCTTAAAAACTAGGGAAGCTAGCCTGACCTAATTGAGTCCTTTACAACTGAGTCTAGAGCTCAAGGACCGAGACATCGGAGCGAACCCGAGTACGAGAAGGTTTGAAGTAGGGACGCGTCTCCATTGCTGCTTTGTAGAGGGAGTGGGAAACTTGACCTGGAGCACAGGCGGCCTCTGGAAGCTAAAGGCAGCCCCAGCTACCCAACAGCAAAGGCATGTTGCTAACCAGCTTGGAAGAACTCCCACGTCCCAGAAGGTAGCTTCAGCCATGGCTGACACCTTGAGTTTAGACTGCTGAGTTCCAAAGCAGAGAATCTAACCAAATGCTACCCACATTTATAACAGAGAAATTATAAAACCGTAACTTGATGCTGTTTTAACCCACTAGGTTTGCAGTGAAAAGTTACACAGCCATAGAAAACTAATATAGAAATGCCCAGATCTTTGATATTTGAATTACTACTAAAGATTTCTAAGTGCAACAACTTACAGTTATAAACATAGATAGATGTGTCCCTTTAGAGCAGCGGTTCTCAACCTGTGGGTCGCCACCCCTTTGGGGGTCGAATGACCCTTTCACAGGGGTCGCCTGATTCATAAAAGTAGCAAAATGACAATTATGAGGTATCAACGAAAATAATTTTATGATGGGGCTCACCACAACATGAGGGACTGTATTAAAGCCCGTCATAGCATTAGGAAGGTTGAGAACCACTGCCTTAGAGCCATATTTACTCGCCAGGTTCTAAGGCACTCTGGTGGTATAGTGTGTTATGCATTGGCTTGCTAACTACAAAGTCAGGAGTTCAAAACCCATAGCTGCTCCATAGGAGAAAGATGAGATTTTTCTCTTCCCATCAAAAGTTAGAGTCTCATGGTATCCCCTCACCCATGGCACTAGCGGGGACAACACTGGAGACACGGTGTTGGAATTGAAACACAAAGGGAGTAAATAAAGTTAGGGAGTAAAGCAATGAAACCCCAAAATAGACTTCTGGAGTAGGGTTGGCACCTCATCAAACTCAATCAAAAAGCATAAGGGTCAACAGTTTTCTTTTTATTTCCCCCCCCCCATGTCTGTCTATATAAGATAGGCAAGATAAGCAATTACAAGGAGAAAACAGTGGGGTTGATGGTTCTGGGGGGCAGGGGGATGACATAAGAGAGGAGGAGGCAGAGAAAAGGTAGGGGGGAGCCAACAAACCCAGAGAAAAAGGAACAACAAATGCTCTAAAATTGATGGTGAGGAGGCCATAAAATGCCTGGTGGGGTGTGATCAAGTGCAATGTAGCCAAGAGGAATTACTGAGAGCTGAATGACGGTCAAACATGATAGTGGAACAGGAGGAAAGTAAAAGGAAACAGAAGAACTGAGAGGCAAAATACATTTATAAACATATAAATATAGGCACATACATATGTAAATATATTTATATATGATGATAGGGATATAGGTCTATGTACATATATTTATATGTTAAATATTAGGGTAGCAGATGGACATTGGGCCTCTACTCAGGTACTTCCTCAATCCAAGAACACTTTGTTCTAATAACCTGGCATTCTGTGATGCATACCTTCCCGACACTATCACTGAAGACAAAAATAGGCACATAAGCAAATGTAGTGAAGAAAGCTAATGGTGCCCAGCTATTAAAAGATATAGCATCTAGGGTCTTAAAGGCTAGAAGATAAACAAGCGGCCATCGAGCTACCAAGCAACAAAGCCCACGTGGAAGAAGCACACCAGCCTGTGTGATCACAAAGTGTCGACAGGATCAGCTATCAGATATCTGAAGATGTAAAACAAACAATCATACCAGTGGGAACAAGGGGGCCCAGAGTGGAACCCCAAAGCCTATCTGTAGACAATTGGACATCCCCTAACAAAAGAGTTGCAAGGAAGGGACGAGCCAGTCAGGGTCAGTATAGCACCAACGAAACATATAACATTCCTCTAGTTCTTTAATGTTTCTTCTACTCCCACCCCCACTATCATGATCCCAGTTCTACCTTACAAATCCAGCTAGGCCAGAGCACGTACACTGGTACAGATAAGAGCTCACGACACATGGAATCCAGGACAAAAATAATAATTTATAACTTATCAAGGGTGGGTAGGTGGAGGAAGGAGGGAAAAAAGAGGAGCTGATACCAAGGGCTCAGGTGGAAAGTAAATGTTTAGAAAATGATGTTGGCAACATATATACAAGTATTTTTGATACAATTGATGTATGGATTGTTATAAGAGCTGTAAAATCCCCCAATAAAATGATCTTTAAAAAAAAGATGTATTAAAAAATAAAAATAAATTAATTTAAAAAAATGTATTGTCTCAGAAACCTACAAGGCAATTCTACTCTGTCTATGAAGTTATTATGAACTCCATGGGGGTGAATTTGGTGTTACGGTTTTCCCCGATTCTCGTGTAACACAGCCTGGTCCATGTTCACAGCCATTGTTTTAGGAACATGATCATCTCGATCATCCTCAGTAACAGTCAGTCTAGCCTCGATCAACTTGCAGGCTTGATTCAGCACACTGCCAATGCACAATACCACACTAGACACCAGACTGATGAGGAGGAGATGAAAGGTAAATACATCGTGGGTGAACAATGGATGTTTGAAGATTTTATTGTCGAGGAAGCCCTATAATAATTGAAGTATAAGAAAGCATGTGGAGCCCCAGAAATAGGGCAGCTCGTTCTGACAGAGTGTGATGGTGAATTTGGTGGGTCAACATGGCGGGGCTAGATGGTGCTCGGTTGTTTGGCCAAACACTAGTCCAGAGGTTGCTGTGACGTGTTGTTGTTGAAGTGATCAATAATTACAGCCAGTTCACTCTGAGTAAAGAAAGTGCCCTCTGTAGTGTGATGAAGCCATCTGACAAAGCTCTGAGATGTCAGGGAGAAGAAGGAAGTCTCTCTTTGAAGCTGGACACAGAAATCCTGCCAAAGTGTCAGGGCCCCCACCTGGACCTACCCATTTTGGACCAAAAAAAGTACCATCCTATCCCCTTACCAAGGATTTTGGGTTTTTCAGGCCCCATAATCGAATGGGAAGAAAGATGGAGCTTTCTACTTCTGTCAATAGTTACATCCTCGGGAACCCCCAGGCCTGCCCTACCCTGCCCCGTAAGTGGCTATGAGTCAGCACCTACCTGATGACAGTATGTTTGGGTTTTTTTTTTCATATAATCGAATGAGTCCATTCCAATAAATAAATCTTAGTAAGTAAATCTATCAGTCAACTGGTAAATAAGTTAGTGAGTTTGTTTGCTAGTTAGTTAATAGGTAAGTTAGTGAATAAATTAGTAAGTAACTAAATTATCTCACCAGTTCTGTTTCTTTAGGAAAGGTTGAAGTTCACCGCTGTAAACATGAAAGAGCATAAAAGGACCCAGCAGAAGCTGAAGAATTAAAACATGGCATGGCTGCCTTGGTAGTTAGATGGTATATCCGCATGGCACTCCTGGCTAGGGACAGAGTTCAACCTGCCAATCAAGTGGTAGCTTAATGATACTACTCGTGGCCTTTTGTATAAGCGCAAGAACAAGCTATTTCCCTCTGCCACTTGGCCTTCCTCTTCTATGGCACTGCACTGGTGCCCTCTGTGCAGTGCTAGGGCATTCCCATGTGGGCTGCCCGACCCTGAGAACTGTCAGTGCCCTGCCATGCTTCCGTCAGCGACTGCTCTCACCAGCTGTGATCTACCTGCTTCCCACTGCACCTTTCGCCATCACTGGCCTGCAGCTATGTGAGTTCGAAGAGGGCCTGGTGAGCATTGGACCTGTGGAGTGCGCTGGGCCCCTCCTTGATAATCAAGTTCTTTCTTGATCATGGATGAACGTCGCTGTCTTGTTTCTCGAGACCACCCTGCTGAGCACCGTTGCTGACTGGGAGTTAGGATGAGTTGTCAGCGTGGCTGTCACCTTTGTTCTTGTTGCCATGCACCACAGAGGTCCCTCATAACTCCTCTGCAGCCTGGGGATTCGCTGCTCTGACCATCACGTAATCTTTCTGGGCACCTTTTACCCTCTTATTCAATCCTGAAGGAGGGTGACTGGGATTCGGTTGAAAAGGAGCATTTGATTTGCCTTCTGGCCCACGGGGGTGCCCTGCTGCATGCAGGAAGCCATCCGACATCAAAGAACATCCAGCCACATGCATGACAAACAGGATCCCCCTTGGGAGCTCACAATAGCCAATGTTCTCTTAAAAAGAAGGGGGGAAAAAACCCAGAAGTGGGGAGGGCTGGTGCGGGCTTACCACAGTGGAATTTCTCTTGGCTTTGGCTCCCACGTAGCCTTTTAACAGAGATGTTTAATTGATCTTTATTGAGCAGAAACTTCCCCTCTGCTTATAAAAGAAATGATCGCTCTTCCCCTCTGCTTCTATCTGAGGAAGTTAATGGCCCTCATTTTCTCTTATGGCAGAGACAGTTAATGACTGGGAGACTTTCATAAATAGAGTTTACTGTCCAAAATGCCAACCACATTCTAATCAGCCTTCGCTGTCGACAGTCTTGCGTGCATCTGTGGATTTGGGGAGGGACGTTTCCCAGCTGACAAGCACATTGTTCTTGCCTCTCAGGGCCTGCTGTCCAGCTCACATATGCCTTCCGCATAGGAATCTATTGATTTTCGCCAGTGACTCTTGAGGATGCCGTAATGTGTATCGATTCGGTCCCCTCGGGCTGTAGCTTTTAGGCAAGGCCATGACCTGGGCCCTGATCATTTGCGTGTACTGTGCCGTGAGAGTTTTGCAAATATAAAGAGGATTGTTGCAATACTTCCAGGATTCAGAGACACATCAGAGATCCAGCACAAATAGGGCCACTGTTGGTAACTGAAGAATGAAGGAGAGAAAGAGTAAAGACGTCCATAAAGGGCGTCATTGATAGTAGCATTACTCCTTGGAGAAGGTCCCAATGTCCCAAGAGGTCCATGGCCATTGAGTCGATTCTGAAATTATATTTCCCAGACTGTAAATCAAGCTATTTCCCTCTGCCACTTTGCCTTCCTCTTCTATTAAAGACTGTAAATCTTTATTAAAGACTGTAAATCTTTATGGGACTCGCCTTCAAAGTGACCGATCCTAGCAGTGTAGCCCAATCCCACAGAGCCACCAGGACAACATATCAGCCTGGTATTACTATTTCCATTTTGTGTCTAGCAAACATTGGATTAAGTGTCCCTCCTCGTGAATGATTGGAGAAATTGATACCTTAATAAATAGGAGGTGAGTACTAACTACTCTGGCTGAGAAATGCTGTTTATAGGATTTCTTCTGTAGTTGTGGACTCTCTGGGTCTTTAGTCTCTTCTCCTTGCTACTAGCTTAGTAGCACCTGTCACCTGCCACTCCCTCCGCACCTCTTGGTGTGGCAGGCATCACAGCCACATTTTCTCAACCAAATTTTGGAACCTGTCCTATGAAGAAACTTGAGTATTCTTAGATGAGCCAGTAGCTCTGGTGGCACTACAGCATAAGGACTTCGCTGCTGACCACAAGGTTCTGTGGTTCAAACCCACCAGCCACTCTGCAAGAGAGAGGCAAGGCTATCTGCTCCTGTAAGGGTGACAGCCCAGAAATGCCGGATAGGGTCTCTGTGTGTCCTAATCGACTCAATGGTTGTGGTTTAAGTGGACAACAGGGCAGGATCTTTGAAGCCATGGTTGCCCAGGAAAAAGCTAAGATACCTAATCACTCTAATAATGCGGTCCCCTAAAACGGGAGATCCTACTACTTAGGGATACAGGGGTAGGGGCAGATTCGGAACCTGAGGGACTGGCTTTCTCTTCGCCTAGCATTAACAGTTCAACACGCAAGGTTATGTTGTGGATGCTGCCCGGTATAGCGTTGCCAGGTGTTCTCGGGGATAACGCCAGAACAGTTGAGAGGAAACATATAGGTACTTTTTTAATGGAACTCAGAACTAGGAGTTCCTCAAAGGACCTACTAGTTTTCTGCCCTTGACCAAGCAATGGCATGAGCAAGCAGCCTGTTACAACGGAGGCTTTGGCCAAATCTCCTGCGCTAAGGCTGCCATCAATAGGCCCATTCTTCCCTCTGCCTATTTTATTTTATTTTTTTACATTTTATTAGGGGCTCATACAATTCTTATCACAATCCATACATATGCATACATCAATTGTATAAAGCACATCCGCACATTCCCTGCCCCAATCATTCTCAAAGCATTTGCTCTCCACTTAAGCACTTTGCATCAGGTCCTCTTTTTTTTTTTTCCCCTCCCTCCCCGCTCACCCCTCCCAATGTGCCCTTGGTAATTTATACATCGTTATTTTGTCATATCTTGCTCTATCCAGAGTCTCCCTCCCCCCCTTCTCTGCTGTCCCTCTCCCAGGGAGGAGGTCACACGTGGACCTCTGTAATCAGTTCCCCCTTTCCAACCCACTCACCCTACACTCTCCTAGCATCGCCCCTCACACCCCTGGTCCTGAAGGTATCGTCCACCCTGAATTCCCTGTGCCTCCAGCTCCTATATGCACCAGTGTACAACCTCTGCCCTATCCAGCCCTGCAAGGTAGAATTCGGATCATGGTAGTTGGGGGGCGGAAGCATCCAGGACCCGGGGGAAAGCTGTGTTCTTCATCGGTACTACCTCGCACCCTCATTGACCCATCTCCTCTCCTGAACCCCTCTGTGAGGGGATTTCCATTGGCCGACACTTGGGCCTTGGATCTCCACTCCACACTTCCCCCTTCATTCAATATGGTATGTATATATATATGTATATATATATACACACACATATACATACACACATATATATATATACATATACACATATATCTTTTTTTTTTGCATGATGCCTTATACCTGGTCCCTTTGGCACCTCGTGATCGCACTGGCCGGTGTGCTTCTTCCATGTGTGCTTTTTTGCTTCTGTTTCACTATAATAAGTGATTTAGTAGGAGAAAGGAAGGGAGATAAGGGGAACATATCACAATGATTGACATATCACTTCCCCCACCCCTAGAGGGATGAAAAGCAGAAACCGTGAGTGAAGGGAGACAGTGGCCTGTGTAAGATATGAAATTTATAATTTATCGAGGGATCATGAGGGTGGGAAAGGAGAAAGGATAGAAAAAAGAGGAGCTGATACCAAGGGCTCAAATAGAATGTTAATGTTTATAAAATAATGGTGGCAATATATGTACAAATAGGCTTGATACAATTGATGTATGGATCGCTATAAGAGCCCCCGATAAAATGATCTTTAGAAAACTAAAATAAAAAACTAAGATCAATAAGTCATTTAAACGAGTCATCATTTAAAGTTTTTCCAGAACCTTATAAGGCAGGTTCCAATTATCCTGGAATGGTCCCAGAATTAAAGGTTTGATGTAAGCGTCCAAGATTCCAGAGCCAGCTGGGAACAGAGGTGCAATTCAAACCCAGGCGCCGCTGGCTTGCGCTAGAAATCCACAATGGTCTGACTCCATCTAGTGTCTATCGAGTACCTGGCAGGCGTGGGGCTGAGTCATGTCCAGATCGCTCCAGCAGTGGCTTTCAAACATCAGCCAGCATCAGAAAAGCCTCTCAGACTGCACGCCCTCTCTGAGACCCCTCCCCAAAGTTTTAGAGTCAGGTGGTCTGGTCTATGTCCCGAGAATTTGCGTTTTCAGCACATCTTTGGGTAACATGGAGCCTGTTGGCCCAAGCACCACACTTTGAGTACCACATCCCTATAGTCACCAAGAACTGGCCATGTGCGCAGAAGTGCTGGCTCTAGAGCTTGTCCCTTGCCCTTCCTCAGACGTGTTGCGCAGCATTGCCCTGCTGCATGATCCTGAGACTATAGTAGATGCCAAATAAATCCTTATGGCGGGGAGTCTGAAATAGCTAACGTGGTATTTGCCACGTACCAAACCTACTCCGAACACATCACATGGATTAACCAACCTCATCCTCACCTTAACCTTATGAAGTGGCCCTGAGTAGTATCATCCCCATTTTACAGATGAAGAAACTGAGGCACAGATCCGGTTCAGCGACTTGCCTGAGGCTACATACTTGGTATAAGGAAAAGCCGGATTTGAACTCAGTCACCAGTCTGAGAGGTCTTTATTCATTCTCAAAATGACTGGCTGTTTCCCCACCGTTGACCATCAATAAAACCCACGGAAACTTGCCTTGGGGGGCAGTATGGAGGGGGAGTCTAGGATCCATGTGTCCCACTTTAGATAGTGACTCTCATGGGGCAAGGAATCACCATTGGACTTGGCCAACTCGGGAGAAAGAAGGGCCGAGGGCCAGGGTCCTGGCGTCAGGACGTCTCACCTCCTGAGGCTGTCTCCTGGTCCACTGCCCTCCCAGAAACGCAGGTCTGCCAGTCGAGTAACCTTGTATTTCCCTGAGCACGTTCATGCCGGTAAACACTTACTACACGATTTGGGGTGCTGGAGTAAAGAAAAGGGGAAAGGAGAAACACCTCACTACCTCGCCCCAATCATTTCCCCAAGACAAGCAGGAAAAAGATGCCGAACGGGATGTCAGAGAGACTTGCCTTCCCTCTGCCTCTAGACCAGAGCCACTCAGCCTCAACACTAAAGGCGTCTGGGCGGCGTGATTCCCTGTTGTGAGGGGTTGACCTGTGCCCTGTGCGATGTTTACCATCATCCCTGCACTCAACCCATGAAATGAAAACTTCCCGCCCGCCCTCAGTCATGGCCATCAACTCTGTCTCCAGAGACAGACAAATAGCCCCTGGGAGACGAAATTACTCCCACTGAAAAGCCCTTCTGCGCTCTGTAAGAGAAACAGACCAAAGATAGCCCATCCTCAAGACACAGCTTCCTGCCAGCTGTCAGAAAGCGGTCCCAATAGTTGTGCACAGAAAGCTCTGTGTCTCGGATGTGCCCTGGGTCACCTCCGGGAGGTTCCCTGGCATGTGCACAGCACAGGACAAGGAGACTAGCGAGTCCTCCCTTCCATCGTTCCCTTCTACTTCCTGAACTTAGAAATGGCCAAAGAGCCCAAAGCCGGTAGGTACCACCCTCAAAACTCAAGATTGGTCTTGCTCCACTTTGAGGTGCACATTGAGAAAGGGAACCCCCTGCCGATCCTTCTAGTCCTGCCATGAATGTGTGCCGGGCTTTAGAGTAATAATTTCTTTTCTCCCTCGTTGCCTAAGCAACACATAAAACAACCTCATGGTTGCGCTCCCCTGGCCCTAAAGCAGGCAGCATTAATTAGGAAATGAATCGGTGACAGGGTGTGCAGTAATAGGCTATCAGGGCCTGCCGTCGGGGCCCGGCATGGTCCAGAGCCAAAGGCCAAGCAATTTCCACTGCCCAGTCAGTGCATAATAGGCCATTAAAGCCCATCCTGAACTGGCTGCTTGCTCTTGGTCTGCAGTTTTTTTCCATTTAAAAAAGTCGTGTCGTGTCCAAGTAAGCAGAGACTTGCTTGCAGCATGCACGTTCCTTCTCCCTCCTTAGAGTGAAAGGTAAAGACACCCTCACCGAGGAAAGGCTGGAGCGAGAGGGACTAGCACACAGGGCCCGGGGCAACGCGTTGGTCCTCCTGCCTGAGGAAGAAGCCCCTCGGGGAGGAGTTCTTGCTCAGATCTATCCTGTCCCACGGGACATTCAACGTGGATACTGGAGGAGAGAGTGGGAATTGGGGGGGGGGGGCGGGTACAAGAGGCACGGAGAATGAGGACAAGACAGTATCCTGATCAAGTCCTGTTTATTTTTGGAAAGTTATAGCTTATATAGGCCAGGGAAAGGGAAACAAGTCGCAGATGTTTCCCTGAGAACAATAGTGGGGGAAGCAAAATGCAGATGTTTCCCTGAGAACAATGGTGGGGGAATCAGGATGCAGATGTATATATAATCATTACACACATGTTTACCCAAGGTTGGAGCAGAGTTCATACCGGGAACAGTGACCGCAGAACAGAATCGTGCAGACAGACAGAGACTTCCTTATCTATGTCTGGCAAGATAAGTATGTCAAACACAGCTGCAGTGCTGTAGGCTGGCTCAGGCTAATGAGTTCCAAGTAATGGCCGGGCCTCACGGCTCCGGGTAGATCCCAATAAATTCCATGTAATGGCCGGGCCTCATGGCTCCGGACAAGATCTTTCCTCCTGCGTTGCCTTTATATGAGTGCCAGGAGGCACAGAGGCTGGCATTTTGAGGCAACTTCGGGATCTTAGTCCTGCTTAGACAGTACCTTCCAGCAGAAGCGTTCTCCTAATGCTAGACAGACACAAGTCTGTCTGTGTGTCTACTGTGGTGGCTTGCCTATGGCTATGATGCGCTGACATTCCAGCCAGGTCGCCGATGAGAATACGTTTAAGCAGAGCTTCCAGACTAGGACAGCCTCAGTCACCCTGCGACAGTTCTTCTTGGAGGGCAGGGTGTCTGAGAAAGCCCCAGGGAGCTGCTTCCACACCCTAGCCAATTAAAACCCTAAGGATCTCAGAATACTGTCAGAGACTTTGATTCACTTTCTTTGGCTGTGTCACCAGCAGGGAAGGGGCCCTGGAGAAGGATGGCATGCTGAGTTCAAGGAGGACCAGTGGGGGTGAAGAGACCACTCAATGTGATGGGCTGGTGCAATGGCTGCAACAATGGATTCAAGCAGACCATCATTCATGGAGCTGGTGCGACTAGGTCAAAGATCCATTCTGTCAAGCCCGCTTGACAGTAGCTGACAACAGCCAGCCTATCCCTAAGATGGCCTGGTTCCCTGAGAGTGTGCTCCCAAGGCTGCTATTCCAAGCCACAGGAGGCTGTCAGGGCACCAGTAAAATTCACCCCCTTCTCAAAGATATCCACCAAAAAGAAGCCAGACACATACAGCCATTGGGTCCGCTCTGACCCATAGCCACCCTACAGTCAGAGTAGCATTGCCTGGTGACGTCACGGAGACACGAAATCCTTATGCCGGGCCGCGACATCGTTCTCTAGTGGAGAGGCTGGTGGGTTCGAACAGCTGACCTTTCAATTCACAGCTGAGTGCTTTTAACTACTGCACCCCCAGAGCCCGTGAAGGTGCTCACAGAGCCATGGTATCAGCAAAGTGCAGGACAAGCCCACAAGCGGCATCCTTAGTGTGGAGGTGCTAAATGGGATGATTTAAAGGGAGAACTGGGTTTCCTGGCTGGTTAAAACGCCGCACTAGCAGGAGAAGGAGGGTGTGAACAGAAGGCGTCTCAAGGTCGCTTCCGGGCTTAGAATTTAATGCCTATTTATTGAGAACTTCTCGGTGCATTTGCTCAATACTACATCAAGATGGAGTGGTCCTCTGTGCCCTAAAAGCTTATGATCTGAAAAGTCCAGAGAAATGGGTGAGCCATAAAAAAATGCCAGAACAATGTCACCGCCTTCATCAGACTGTCTTTGCTTTTCTTTGCTTGTAAGTCACCGGCTTTAAATTTAATATAGTGTCATATCTCTATTTTTCTTAAAGTTTTCTTAAAAGATCATATAAAGATTTTCTTCCAGGGTAAGACTTTTCTATTGTATTTTTCTTAAAATGGAGTATGGTACATTTACCCTTGTTAGACCAGTGCTTATAACTCACCTGGTTTTATTAAGAACACCGCTAGAGGCTTCTAGGCCCTAGTAGTAAAAATGGATCCTCAGACCCACTCAAACCAATGCAAACCTGAGTTTGCAAAGCTCGAGATAATGAAAATTCTCCAAATTGGTGTCGTTTACTACTTTTAATCTGTTAACAGACTCTAAGTGTCTCAGATGAAAGCTACTCCAGTGTGAGCTACTGTTGTTAATTGCTTTCCGTACAAGTAACTCCTGATGAGTCCAATCTCTTGAAAACGTGGACACTTTTACTGCCTTTATAACATCTCCAGGGAGGTATAAAGGAAAAGAGGCTTGCACGATTTATTTCTCAAAATATACATGGAAGTATAATTGCATATCGCCACCGGAAAAGCTTATAAATAATGTACGAGGAGCAATACAATGTCAACAGTAGACCTGCTTTTTTTGGATAGACAGTGCTTGTCACAAAAGTCCCTTCAAAGTAAATTGTGAATTATTATGGGCATATGACTGTGGTGGGGGGCGTCCTAAGGAGAGCTTCCAGTAACCTCCTTTAAGTAAGGCAGATATTGCTGGGAAAATGGAAAACAATTGTCCTCCTTTATCTGTGCCATTGGCAATTCTCCTTTATCTGTGCCCTTGGCAATTCCCCATTATCCAGGCCCTTGGCAATTCTCTTTTATCTATGCCCTTGGCAATTCTCCTTTATCTATGCCCTTGGCAATTCTCCATTACCCAGGCCCTTGGTGATTCTCCTTTATCTGTGCCCTTGGCAATTCTCCTTTTATCTATCTGTGCCCTTGGCAGCTTGATGTGGCACCTCTTCTCTACCCCTTGACTCTCGCTGGACTTTGTGATCTGTGACCACTGGAAGGCAGCAGGTAGGACAGCTTGCCATTTCAAAGCCTAGCCTTTAAGAGTTCACAGCTTCCACTATTCCCTTTGGAGATGGAGGTCCACGGTGTTCCCATGCCAGAAGATTAGAGACCTGCAATCCGGTGACCCCCATCAGCATCACTCTCAGCCAAAGTAAGCTTAATTTAGAAGAGGAATTAATGGAGGATTTAATGCTTGCTCTGCAAACATAAGATACAATTTTTCTACATCTCTACATGGACATATTAAAAATAACACTCTAAAGATTATCAGGTAGTAAATGATGCAGATCGAAATTGAAAGCAAAGCATCAATAGGTCCAACTTCACATAATATTTCATAAATTAGCAGACAGTCATCTGAAGAAAACAGGCTGGTTTGAAGAAAAAAAGAGAAAGAAACAGAATCCATAAAACAAGAACAGTGGAGAAGCTAGTCCATTTAACACCACTTATGGGCCTCAAGGTTATTACAGAAAGTGTATATCTGGCTCTTTGCATAATTTTGACCACAGACGCGTAATAAGACTTGCATATACTTGAAAGAAAACTGTGCATTAAGCTTATCAGCTGCCTGAGTCTGGAAACTGCTGAAATATACTGATCACCACAGCCATGCCCATCCCTCCCCCGGGGGCTGCTGACTGCTTTAGGGGTGCAGCTGGATGCTGAAGGCAAGGAACGATATCCCAAGTTATAATGCTGGATGGGCGCACCGGTGGCACAGAGTCTAACTTCAGGCCGGTTCACCAGTCGCTCTGTGCAAGAATCGGCCCCTCTACTCCTGTAAAGACCTGTATTCTCAGAACTCCCCCGGAGCAGTTCTGCTCTGGCCTGTAGGTCACTCTTGAGTCAGAATCGACTCAAGGGCAGTGGGTTGTTGCTAGGTTGAAGGATGGAGTGCCCCTACGAGCCATATCAATGTAATTTGGGCTTGGAAATTGGAAGCATCTGGGGACCACCACGGCCCGGTATCAACTTTCCTAAGGGAAAAGCAGACACCTGCGTGGAGTTCAAAGAGAGACCGAAGAAAGGCAAGGCCAGGGATGGATGCTCCAGAACTGCAGACGACCTGCCCCTCCAACCACACCCCCTGCCTCTCCTCAGTATAAATAAAGTGGGGTTGCCTCAGTGGTGTCTCCTCGTCACCCTGCCCATTGATGGAGGGGGACTGGAAATGTAACCAGGGGAGCTGTATGACACCTGAGGAGGCCAGAAGGGAGACAGAGGGCAGAGAACCCGCCCAGCCATTTCCAAAGTAGATTCTGATTCATGATGACCCTACAAGACAGAGTGGATCTGCTGCCTACGGTTTCTGAGTGTGTCATCTCTCCAGGTGGGCTGGAACTGCTACTCAGGAGGTGCGTCCCTCCCTCATTGAAGAGACGGAGGAAGCGGAAGCGGCACTTACTGGGACCAAGTAGGGGCATTGATGACTGACTGATGAGGGCTGAGTTCTGAATTGCTCCTCTCATTTCCTGCCCCCGCTGGCCTACGAGCTCATGGAGAGAAGGGGAAGGTAGAAATCACTGGCCTGGTTCAAGTTTCAGTTTTTCTCTCGTTTATTCAGAGAAAATGTAATTGAATTTACGTAAATTAAATAGCTATGTGATTCTGCCTGGCTATATCCTTGTGACCTCCCTCTCCCCCACCTCATTTCCCTGTGTCTGTTTCCATTAGCAATTCAGGGAAGGAATGAGTCTATCAGGGTGCAGTAAAGCACCGATGAAACACACAACAGTCCTCTGGTTCCTTGAGACTTTCTCACCCACCATTCTCATGACCCCAGTGCTGCCTTCCCTGTGACCCCTCTGTGAGGGGATGGCCCATTGTCTACAGATGGGTTTGGGGTCTCTGCTTTGAGCCCCCTCATTCTCAATATGGTTTTGTTTATTTGTTTGTTATGGGACTTCTAATGCCTGTTACTCGGTCCCACTGACACCTCATGATTGCACAGGTTGGTGTGCTTCTTCCATGTGGGCTTGTTGTTTCCCTGCTAGATGGCTGCTTGTTTCACTTCAAGTCTTTAAGACCCCACATGCTATATCTTTTGATAGCCGGTGTGGTAGTAACATAATCTGTTGTCAATTTGAGACTTAAGAGTGAAGGGGTGGAGTTTAGCCTGTCAATCAGGTTATAGATTGATGAGCTCATTTGGAGCCACTAAGGAGATAAATAGCTTACTGGATGTGGGACACATGCTCACTCCCTGCAAGACATTACTGACTGACTTCAGCTTTATTGCATGGCTGTGTGAGTCTAAAGAGGAATTTATGGACCAGCATTGGAAATATGGGCTAATATTGGACTTATGGACTTGATCTGGACTGGGCTGAGATGTTTTCTTATTATACAATTGCTCTCTGATATGAAACTCTCTGTTATACACATATGAGTATCTATGAATTTGTTTTTCTAGTCTACCTGGACTAACACAGCCGGGCACCATCCGCTTTCACATTTGCTTATGCACACATTTTGTCTTCAGCAATTATGCTGGGAGGATGAGCATCACAGAGTGCCAGGTTGTTAGAACAAAGTGTTCTTGCATTGAGGGAGGGCATGAGCAGAGGCCCAAAGTCCATCCACTACCTCAGTGTATTGCCATAATAGTATATGTACATAGGCCAATACCTCTATTTTTATGAATTAATGTATTTACACCTATGCTTATACCTGTATCCATAGCTTTGCTTTCTGGATTGTTTCTGTTTCTTTTTACCTTCTTCCTAACCCACCATCACACTTGCCCTGCTTCCACCTCTTAGTAATTCCTCTCAGCTAGATTGCTATTGTTCCAACACCCTAAGTATCTCTTCAACCTCCTTGTTGTTCATTTTAATTCCCTAGTTGTTCCCCTGTCTATGGCGCTGTTTGCTAACTGCTCTCTTCCCCTGCCTCCTCCCCCAAGTCCTTCTGGATCTGTCAGTCCCGTTGCGTTCTCCTTGAGCATGCTTCCCATACCTATCTTATATAAGTAGGCAAACCAACAATAACATAGACCAAACAAAAAGAAAACAAAAGATTGAAGAAAAGGAGGAAAAACATACATAATTCCAGGTCTGTCTGCTGACCTTATGACTGTCTTCCCACTGGTCCTAGGATCTCAATCCATAATGGTCTGAGTCACTGCATGCTCTCAAAATACATGTATGTGGATAGCTCACTGCCATTGAGTCCATTCAGATGCATAATGACCCAACAGGATGGGGGAAACTGCCCCTCAGAGTTCTGATAAAATAAATCTTTATGGGAGTAGAAAGTCTCATCTTTATCTCCAGATAAGAATTCTGAACTCAGAACTATATCCATCTTTGTGAGGCTCTCTAACATGAACCAAAAATCGTTAGAAATCTGAAAGACAGTTAATTAGAACATTTCTGAAATTATATTCACTGTGACTTAGCCAGCAGTGACACACAGAAAGTATCATTAATGTCAACAATCTCCCTAATGTCGAACCTTAAGAAGTGACGCAACACGCAGCTACTGTATAAGTCAGGAGAAAACATAACATTCTAGTTTTTTGACATCACATGGGACCTTGTTGTGTGGAGCCAAGGTGACAAAGTCCCATGTGAGCTGTCAAATTATTTTCAAAGACTGAAAAAAGTCAAAACCCACAGCCATGGAGTCAATTCCAACTCATGGCAACCCTATGGGACAACCCTATAGGACAACCCTATAGGATAGGTAACTGGGCTTCAGAGAGTGTCACTCATTACTGGAGTAGAAAACCTTGTCAATTTCCCGCAGAGAGGCTGATGGTTTTGAACTGATGACCTTAGTTAGCAGCCCAATGTTTAACCGCTATGCCACCAGGGCTCCTGAGAAAAGACAGAAAGGGAGTAAAAATTGTAACCATTGACCTACCAATCCTACCAACCAGGGCCCCCCTAGCTATGGCCTACCCTTCCCCCTGGGATCTTTCATTGAAGGTAAAAAGCCTGACAAAATTTGTAGCCATTGAGCCACCAAATTAAGCCAAAAAAAACTCTCTGCCATGGAGTCGATGCTGACTCATAGCAACCCCCTGTAGGTTGCCAAGCATGTTAGTCTGGGTAGACTAGAGAAACAAATTCACATGGGCATATGTGTATAAGAAAATCCCTAAGTCCGATACTATCCCATATGTCCGATACTAATCTACAAAGTCCTGCATGCAGTGACACCAAATTCAGGAAGATCACAGGCCAGTGGGTGGAAAGTCTTGTGGATCCAGTGGTGGTGTCAACATTTCAGCATTGTCAGGAGTCTCTATGTGGCTTCTCTCGCTCCAGAGGTCTGCCTCCATCAGCCTCTCTCCAGTTGTCTTCTCCACAAGAATGTTTCACATGAAGTCAGTAGAGTGTCTCACAGGGAGTGAGTCTAGAAACCAAGAGTCTCCTGCCTCCAAGAAGGAATACAGGAGTTCCCAGAATCCTTAAGAGAAGGCCTTGCCCACACAGAGGCCTCATTGGCTATGACCTGATTTACAGACTAGACTCCACCCCTTCACTCCTAATCCTCTCAAATTGACAAGCAATTATATATTGTGTATACTCAAGTATAAGTCAACCCGAATATCAGCCAAGGCACCCAATTTTACCACAAAAACTGCATTAAAAATGTGCTGGAATACTCGGCTTATATGCGGGTATATACGGTAACTACCACACCAAGACTGTAACTGTTTACCAAGAAGTTACTGGTAGGTTTGAACTGCTGACCAGGCAGATCATAACCCAAATGGTAACCACTAAGCTCCCACAGCTCCCATTGTGGTAGTAATTGTTCATGCTGATTCTCTGATTCAAAATGAAAGGTGAGAGGTCTACCGTGCGTGCCTTGCCATAACTGCTTGGCAGTAAAATAAAGGAGTCTGTGCCTCAGGTAAAATCTTACCTGACACTCTCAGAGTGGAAACATCTCAGCGTTGCACCTTATCACAAAACACTATTACTTAGTGTCCTTTAACTCCTTCGTCTGATTATTAATGCAATAACAACAGATGTAATAATCTGTCCTCATAACTCGAGGAAAAATAGGCTACTTCATACTTGTAAGATGCAGTATGTAGGTCTCCAAAATGCAGTATGTAGGCCTTCAAAATTGTAAATGCCTGTGATCGGTTTTTGTACCAACATGGCACCGTAAGAAGATCTGGGTGGAGTTTAGGTTTAGTTTAGATCTGTTCGATGACCTCATTTGGAGTTCCCACCGAGATAAATGGCTCTCTGAAAACTGTCTCTCTCTCTCTCTCTCTCTCTTTCCCTCAAATCACTCAGAAACCTGCCAGAGCCCTGGAATGTGTCCTTGGATCCACGAGACTTTCCACCCACCAGCCAATGATCGTCCTGCATTTGTGTTTTGCTTGGGGTTGGGTGAGTCTGAAGAGGGATTTATGGACTAGTATCAGATTTATAGACCAGTATTGGAACTTGATCTGGACTGGGCTGGGATGTTTTCCTACTATATACAATTACTCCTTGAGATAAAGCTCTTTCTTACATGTATATGTGTGTCCCTGGATTTGCTGCTCTAGTCAGCCCTGCCTAATGCAATGCCTAAGCCTTAGGCCCTAAGGACATGTTGCCTTTCACACCCTTTCAAGAACTCACCCTTCACATTACATGAAATCCAGATATCCTGAGAAGTGCCTAAGTAGTGCAAACAATTAGCACACGTTGGGGCTAATTGAAAAACTGGAGGTTCAAATTTGCCCACAGGTGCCACTGAAGAAAGGGCTGGCAATCATTTTCCCAAAGTCAGCCCTTGAGAAACCTCAGCAGCTCAGTTCTGCTCCTGATGGGTCTCAGATCTATTCTGACAGAGTGTGACCATGAGTTGGAGTTGACACCAGGGCCCCTAACAGTGTGACTACCATCAGGAAGGAAGGACTGACAGATGAGGGTGATTTTCCAACTGAATCTTTACTTTCTTTCAAGAGGAAGGGAACCTGGGTCAGATATGGCCACATGCTGACTTCTGTTCAGACTTCCCCTTTGTTGTGGAAACCTTCAACACGCTTGGTTGCTAAAGCCTAAAGTTTGAGTCCACCTAGATGCACTCAGATGAAAGCCCTGCCAACCCACTGCTTAAAACAAGAAACAAAACAACAAGAAAACAGCCACAGGAAAGCCTGTGGAGTCCAGGTCTCCTCTGACATTGGGTTCACCGCATGTTGTGGGGGACAAGGGGGTGTTGGCTCAACAGCAACTAGTGTTGGGCTATGTTGTTTTTAATATGACTTCCTATTACACAGCTTCATGTAAATGTTTCATGCGTATATTAGTCCATATCTATTCACAGAAAACAGGTAATTCACGGCAGCAAATTTAATATGAGGGGGGTGACAGAGATGGTCTAATGAGATGGCAAAAGGACCCAGAA